>NC_090826.1:165904131-166207162 GCF_028021215.1 Eschrichtius robustus | reverse complement strand
ACTATCCAATTATTGGTATTTTAAGCACTAGTAAGAATCAAAACAAAGCAGTCATTAAGTAGAGTAGAAATAAGCTAAACCAATAGACATGCATCAGCTTGTTGCTCAAAAATATCTGCAAGTCCCATGATCAAAGAGACTAAAAAACAGAATGATGGCCATTCTGTTAATGCAGAATTTAATGAGAAAGTCAAGGAAACCCGGTATCCTCCAAAAGGGCTTTGGAGTTAGACAAACTTGAGTTTGATTCTTTTTGGCCACTTCTGAGCTTTGTGTTTGAGTGAGAAACATACTCTGTTTGTTTCTGAACACTATTCCTGTGGTCAGGATGCTTGTTTTTGTTTGTTTGTTTCAATTAAATAACTTTATTAACATTTACTATATGCCAAATACTATTTTACATCCTATAATACCCAGTACACCTTCTAGAACACTACAGGTGCTCCAAAAATGGTGGTGGTTATTGTTAGTGCATAGATTCTGGAAAAGGACACCCCAAAGTTAAGCATTTACATGAGCACCCACTATTTGCCTAATATTTTGCTGGTACCGTGAATATAAAAACGCTGTCCTATCCTCAAGGAGCTTACAATGAAGAGGAACAGATAGATCCAGATCATTATAAAACAATGTAATAAATGCAATGGCCAAAAAACATGCAAAGTACACAGTAACACAAAGGGAGAGCTGGGAGGTAGATAAATCAAGGACTACTTCCCAGAAGGTCTGACAAGGAATTCCCTTTCTGATTTCTATTCCAGAAAACTTCGTAAGAAAACTTCATAAGCCCTTATTAGGGGAATCATTCACTGAGGTACAGCCTCAGCTCAGATTCTCCCTTTTAACTTTTACTTCCACTCAGTTCCATCTGTCAGTTTCAGAGAAGGGGGAGAGGGGCACAGGAAGAGTTTAAGTATCCTTTTCCTCCCCAACAACTGCATAAAAATTGAAATCACATTTTTCCAAATCCTTCTTACACTTATGATAAAGACTGGGTGCTTTACAAGTTATACAGTCACCCCAGATTTAAGCTGTGTGTAGGATAAGTAACCAAAACTGTCAGTCCAGTATGTAATTTCTTCTATACCAGCCAAATGGGCCTGCCAGTTATTTTGCTTATTCCAACTGGGCTAAAAAGGTATCCAAAACCTTGACTACTGTAAAAACCGGTAAATTTTCTTCATTAATCCGCATTCTTATTCAAGATGTGTTCACTTAATACCTACAAGGCAAAACAATGCCTAAGTACAATGCACTAACATTCCAAAAACTGCAAATTTGGCTCCTGCCCCTAAAATTAACGTCTGTGAGAAAGTCACACATCCCAAAGCTACAAACATAAAGGAAGATCCTGGGCATGGAGACTACTATTTGTCTCCTTTCATGGGTATCTCACTTGACATCTGACACAACAATCTTTGAAATAATAGAATTATCTCCATTTTTATCTGTTTTCTCCATTAACAAGTCAGCATATAAACCCTGGATCTTCTGAGCTTTGATTGTGCCACACTCTAAAATGTATATTAAATTTAAATGAGGGTAACAAAATCACAATAACTACTTCAAAGACTAAATATACACACAGGAAGGAAACTTAAAGATCGGTTTCCTCACCTACAAAATAAGAAGGGTGGACTAAATCACAGATGGTTAAATAATGAGCATTCCAGGTAACACTCTATTGCCACTCTCTGGGACCCTCATCCCTATTAAACATTACTAATCATGGCACTTTCTCACCAAACCCAGAAATGCAGCTCTGTCCTTATCAACATGGCAGCCACTACCAATTGGGAGTAGATAAGCAAAATATAACTTGCTTGTGGGACTTCCTTGGTGGCGCAGCAGTTAAGAATCCGCCTGCCAACACAGGGGACACAGGTTCGAGCCCTGGTCCGGAAAGATCCCACATGCCGCGGAGCAACTAAGCCCGTACACCGCGACTACTGAGCCTGCACTCTAGAGCCGGCGAGCCACAACTACTGAGCTCGCGCGCCTAGAGCCCATGCTCCACAACAAGAGAAGCCACTGCAATGAGAAGCACACGCACCGCACCGCAGGTACAGAAAGCCCACGTGGCAACAAAGACCCAACGCAGCCAAAAATAAATAAATAAATAAATTTATTTTTTAAAAAAAACCTTGCCACACTTGGACTGGATGAGGTGAAGCTAACTACCCAAAAGCTTTATATAACTAGTCTACAACAGAACTACGCCCTAAAACAAGAGAAGTAATATAATTGTACAATGTTTACAAGTACGTAATACACACTCGCTTCCATTATCATTTGATCCTTAATACCCAGTAAAGAATTATCCCTATTTTTACATATTTTAAAATACAGATCAGTGAAATAATGTGATCAGCTCAAGGTCATCCACCTAATAAGTGGCTTGGATGAATCCTCACAACTCCACAACACCTTTTTCCATGAGAAAGTCACAGAAGAGTGAGTGGAAGCCTGGACTATTTAATATGGACCTAAGAATGTCAATCCAAAATCTTCTGAGCTCTTCTTAGCCACTAGGCTACATGCAACTATTTTAGATCAGACAAGCTCTTCTTTCTATCAAAATAAGATCTTGAGTAACTAACCAACTAAGTAAAAATGTAATCATTTAAAAGGCATACACTATATTAATATTAAATATATACACCTACCTCAATCATAAATCTTATACTTTTGAAACATTACATAAATGAACAATAAGAACAGAACCAAAAAGTTGGATGTTACACTAACAAAAGTACCAGTTTTTTGGGTCTCAACCCTTTCACTGTCTTATGTGAGAAATACACTTTCTCATTTTTTAAATTCTTATCTGTAAGCAAAACATTAACAAGTAATTCTATATACAGCTTTTTACAAGTATAGAATGCCGTTAAGATTGTTTCAGGAATGTAAAGTATTATTCTGTTTCCTTCTATACAGGAATTATTACATTATACCACAATGAGCGTGCTATTCCTGAAATTACAGTCATTTGAAAGATCTTACACCAATGCCTAAACCGCCAACATATTTAGCATATCCTCTCTTCAGAATTCTGACCAACTTAAATGGAAATTCCTACTCATGCACTCCTATTTCCGGATGGCCTTTAAAACATCAGAACTACTCCTTAATATAAATAAGAGAGATTCGACTTAATAGTATAACATTTATGTCCTACCATACTTGAAAGCATCATTTGGACTAAGTCAAATATGAATATAACCTGAAGAGCCCTTTCTTAAGCACCAAAATATCCCAGAGCTTTTTGCAGCCAGCACAAGAACCTTTTACTTTCACACCACACCGTCCTGCTTTTACAGGTATCTAAGGAAATGTGTATATATGAGTTGTACAAACCACCTACCAAATAATCCAATGCCTTCCAAAGTGAAAAGCGGATCCTCTTTTCTGCTCTTAAATTATTCACAATTAGTCTACAAAGAATTACTGTAGACTACCTGAACAAACTTTTCTGACCTGTGTACCATGTTCTATATTTATGCTACTGGAAAGAATCAGTGTGATTCGTCCCTCTCTACATTTAATAAGCAATAGAGCAGGAAAACAGCTTAAAAATTACAAGTTACTTTTTGTAAGAAAAGGAACTTTTAAGTGAAGACATAATTTACTGTTGACAGACTCACAGCTATACATGATAGTGATCAAACTTCACTGAATACTTTTAACTTTTTTTTTTTTTTTTGGTTCACAACCTCTGAGTATGACAACTTTACGATCATTTTATTTTAAAATATCCCACTTTCATTGTTTTACATTTCTCAATGTTGAGAAAATTTTACCCAAAGTTTGGAAAAATTTGATAAATTCTTGTCTGCAAGACCCCTATAAGCATTAAATCTTTAAAGCAGAAATCAACAATATGTTGTATTACAAGATGTTAACATTACGGATGTTTTATTATAGTTCCTGAGTCTTCAAGGACATCAGTAACTTGATTAAAAAAACCACGCTCAAATGCATGACTCGCATTTTTCAAGCCACATTTTATGAAGATTATGTTTTTTGGTTTGTATGCCATAATTACATTTTGAACTGATCCCTTATATTTGAAAATAACTTGCATGTGAAATCACTAAGGAAAAGGGTCACTTGGAAACAGAGCATTAAAAACAATTTTTAAAGCCTTCAAATAAAGGTCTATAACTTGGAATTAAAGAAAAACATAATTCAAATTCACAGTAAGCTGAAGTGAAAACTCAACACAGCTTATACCACAAAAAATATATATATATAAACAAAGTGGTAGTGTTCAACCTTGACAGAAAAAAAAAAAAAAAAAGTTTAAAATGAAAACTACTTAAATTGAGAAAGAATTCCAATGACATGACATTTTCTTGCCAAAGCGCAGGAATGTGTAGATTCTATCATTCAAATCTCATTGTATTACATTATAAAGGTCTTGGCAACGGTTAGCCATTAATCTTTTAACACAAAGGAGATTCAAATCCAAATGAACTGTAAGACTATCTCTTCCAGAAGACAGAAATGGAGTAATTTACTTTATCCACAACTGTTTAACCTAAAAGGAAGGCCGTAAGGATGATAACGCAGAATGGATCAGCCTTCAGTCTACCAAGTCCCATTTCTCACGAAGTCTTGCACCAATCCGAAAAGAGAAGGCTAGGGACACAAAACAGGCTTAGGAAAGGCTGAAAAAAATCTCCAATGAATGACACACCACATCATGGTTTATTCTTACACAACTGGAGAAACAAAAACGAAAAATATCACACCATATGTTTCATCGTATCAATTAAAAAAATATTTTACGACCGTACCTTCAATTCTTTGGGGCTGAAAAAATAATTTAGCTTCTGTTTTATTGATTACAGAGGAAAAGGAAAAAGCAGCTGCTGCAATGCAACACAGGCTGCTACAGAGAAAGGAGAGAAAACGGTTTTCCAAACAAATCCCTCTCCCGCCCCCGTTTACACACCCCAAACAACTTACTTATCCCAGTCTTTCACTGTGTCCCCCCAAATATAAACCTAATAAATTATTTCCCTTCCCCCACCATCGTGAAATTTCACCTTTCAGAGCTTTCACCTATCGCTACCAGAGCACTTTATTCCCCGCAGAAATCTCAGATCTTTCAAACTTTTCTCCCTTTTTTAATTAAACACGAGAGTTTTGTTATAAAAGTGCACGAAATTTTTACATACAGACGGAAAAATATCTGTTTCCCAGCAACATGCACGCTTCGATTCTCGAACCCCTCCCCATCTCCCAGGTCTGGCTTGCAAAGGCTGGTGGGGGGAGGGAGCCAGGAGCAAATTAAATTTAGGAAGGGAAATCCTGGGCGAAAGAGGAGCATTTGAGGAAAAACGGGACAACGTCGAAAAGAGGACCCCCCCCCATAAGAGGGTTGGGGAGGATTACAAGAAAGAAAGAGAAATGAGAAGGGACAAAGCGGGAGCGGGGAGAAAGAGACCAGAGACCGGGGAGACGCGCCGGGCCGGGAGAGGGAAGGCGGGGTCCGGGGAGAGCGGGGTCGCGGCTCCCGCGGCACAATGGCCCGCCGGCCCCCGCCCCGCGCGCCCCTCACCTCATGGTGTCGGCCGCGCCGAGGCTTTCCCAGCAGCCGGGAGACGCGGGAGGCGCCGAGCCGAGGGGGGTCTCTCCTCCAGGGGCGGGGACGCAGCTCGGGGCCGGGAGACAAGTGTCCAGCTCCTCCTTCGGGCGGCCGCGAGGCTACACCATCTCCTCGCACAAAGCCGAGGCGCCGGCCCGGAGTGGGAGAGAAGAGGGCGAAAGAAAAGCTGGGGAGGGGGCGGAGAGGCCGAGGCGCCGAGCGGGTCCCGCGGCCGCCACAGCCCCCCACCTCCTCCTCCTCCTCCTCCCCCGGGAGCTTCCTCGGCCGCCCTCGGAGGGGTGCCCGCCGGGGCCGCGCGCCCGGCCGCCGCTCCACAAGCCCGCGCTCGCCGCGCCCGCCGCCGAGGCCGTGTGCAACCGGCAGCTGCGGCAGCCGCGGGAGGAGAGTCGGGATCGCCTCGAGAAGCCCGGGAGGAGGCGGGGCGCGCGGCGGAGGAACACGCAGGCGCCGCCCTCCTCCCCCCCTTCCCCCGGGGGCGAGGGGGCGGTGAGGGGGGAGGGGAGGCGGGGGGCCGGGCGCCCCCCTGCCGCCGGCCGGACCCCCCGCGGTACTGCGGAGAGCGGGGAGGGGCGGGAGCGGGCTCGGCGACGACGGGTTAGCAAAGGCTCTTTGTTGCTTTCCCACCCCGCCTCCCCAGCCCCCTGGGATCGGGGCTGCTTCCCCCACCCCGCCCGCAGCCGGCTAGGGTTCCTCCCCCTGGGTTGTCCTTGGCCGTCGTTCCCCCCCCACCCCGGTCGCCTACCGCTCCCCTGAGACTGGGGGGAGCTCCCAGGCCTCCCCCGCGCCGGAGTGCGGAGACTGGGGCGCCGGGACCTCCCGGCGCGGGACCTGCGGCCCCCGGCTTGGGAAGCCAGGAGGCGGCAACCGGGATGCGTGACTGGGCACAGGGCCGGGCCGGGGGACTCCGGATCTGCCCGTCCGGGTGCCCTCGTGCGGGGCTTGTCTTCAGCTCATCCTGTTGCTATCTCAGGAACGGGACCTGCCAGTCGATGGGCATCCCGGCCAGCCCCACGGCCCGCCCCCGCCGCGCGCCGCTCCCGGCGATTCCTCCGGGGTGGGGGGAGAGGTGGCGTATAAATGTAAAATATGGTCATCATTGTTCGCTTCGCTCCTTTTCTTCCCGAGGAATCCCAGTGTGCTGTACCGATTTAACGAGCTGATATGCACACACCAAGTATAGGGATGACTTCATCCCCGAAAGAACGCAGCCAACTCGCGGGGAAACGCAGTCGCCGGGAGACGCGCGCGGCATCGTGTGCAGCAGCGGGAATGGAAGAAGAGAAACGCAGCCGGTGAAACCGCTTTCTATCGTCATTAGCAAAAAGGGAATTCCGGCCGCGGGAGGGGGGGAGAGGGGGGCGGGGGGCCGGGGAGTGATGTCAAATAATGATAGTTTTAAATTTTTCGTCATTCGTTTGGTCTTGAAATCACCTTGAAAAGGTAAACGTAAAATGCTGGCGAAGAAAACATTTAAAGTCAATGGCATGGGGCGGGGGCAGTCCATCCAGAAAGCCCCATCTAGAAAGCCAGGATTTATAATTGTGGGAGTTTTTAGGTATCGAAAAGCAAATCCAAAAATCAAATGAAAATTTAAACTGGACAAATTGCAGGCCTCTTGTAGTCCCGAGAAGGAGTGTGTATTTTTTAAGATGACTACGATGGATCTAATCCAAAATGGAAGACCTGCCATGACTCCAGGAATCTATTCAAAAGTTTTGGTGTTTTATTTAAAGATGGAGGCACAATTCAAATTATAGTTTTGATAGTTGAGATCATTTACACTTCCAAAAGAAAAGTGAACAAGTTACAGTCATACTTGGTGAATGCCTGACTTGTCTATAATAGAACTGTGTGGCCCAGTTTTAACTATAAAAAGCTTCCCCATTTCAGACTCAATACCAAGTTATTTTCTTTTTGGAACCTGCAGCCTCAAACCAACAGCCTTATATACTCAGTGACCTGGACCTATGGCACAGGACCAGGGTGGCCTCAAGTAGTCAAAAGGTACAGTACCTCCGCTTAAACATGGTGTACTTGAACACTAATTTCCACCCACATGTCTGATTACAGCTTACCATCACAGAAGAGCATTTTATTCAAGGATCTCCAAGCGCCGGAGAGAAAACAGCCTTGCCAGTCAAATGTCCTTGTTGCCATATTACAAGTAGAGACAGGGAAATAGAGAACCCAAGAACTGGATGAGTTTGTGCAATAGGCACAATTAAAAACCATAGCTACTAACTATGAGGTTCATTGCCTTATCATAAATACTCACTGTCATTTATGTAACTAAAACACATGCACCTCAGATATTCTCCAAATTAGCCAAAGAACATTTGCTGTGGAGGCTTTTTTCTTGGAAAAGTTATAATAAGACTTATCGAACCATCTTGGGAAAGTATTAATAAGACATATTTGACCACAAAGAATTCACACCAATTTGCCTTAGTTCATTCATAGCAATACAGTAAATCCAGCAGAGATTATGTTTCAGGGAAAACTCTTACAAAGGGCCAAAAGGGGTGGAGATGTTGCTGTAGTGACTCAAACTATCTCCTCTTGCCAGAGACAAGAGGCAAGGATAAAAATGCTTTACAGATGACTCCATAACCTACTTCTCATTTGTGAAAGTTAATTCATCCTGCACTAAATAAGTGATATATCACATCATCTTTATCCTTACAGCAAATGTTCTGATGGTATGGGCACCAAATTAAGCAATCCAAGTGGAAAATGCTGTTCTTATTTTGTATGTTTATTAAAAATGTACCAGCCAAGAATTTTGGCCGCCTACAACCATTTCCATCCTTTTGGATGGCAGCCCGCCAGCTCACAAGTTGGTCATACCATTGCCTTTGGATTTAGATATTGCAATGGGTGGCCTGACCTCCAAAGATCATTCAGTGGAAGGGCAATTTGTTGGCTGTGACAAAATGTTATTGCTTCTTGTTCATATTTGGTTTAACAATGAAAGAGGGCAAAGGGAAACTTGAGCTAAGAAATCACCAACTAATTCTGGTCACAAAGGAAACTTTGTGGAATGTGTTACCATATAGAATAAAAGAATTTTAGAGATGGAAGGAATCTTAAGTCCAACCCACTCATTTTTCAAAAAAGGAAAGTGAGGCCCAGAGAGGTTAAGTAATTTGCCCACAGTCACACAGTCTCTTTTTGGTAGAACTGGAACTTAAACCGAGGATTTATAATTATGGGTCCATTGCTCCTTCCACCACATCATACTGCCTTCCTATGGCATAAGTAAGTGGGTTAGACAGTAAGAATTAAAGCGGATTCTCTTCTCATAAACCCTGCTCTAAAATTAGCCGAGATTGTGTTGGCTTGGCTGAATGGTGAAAATCACTTGAATTTTTCTCTCACAAGGGCTACCCAGCCTGAAGCCCAATACCTGGCCCTCAGGTAGGCACCCGGATGTTTGGAAGTAAATGAATGGATAAATGAATGAATGAATGAATGAATGACTGCTCTAATCGAAGAGGAAACTCTTCATCCAAAGAAATACAGTCTAGGGACTTCCCTGGTGGCATAGTGGTTAAGAATCCACCTGCCAGTTCAGGGGACACGGGTTCAAGCCCTGGTCCAGGAAGATCCCACATGCCACAGAGCAACTAAGCCCGTGCGCCACAACTACTGAGCCTGTGTTCTAGAGCCTGCGAGCCACAACTACTGAAGCCCGCACGCCCTAGAGCCAGTGCTCTGCAACAGGAGAAGCCAACGCGATGAGAAGCCCGAGCACCGCAACCAAGAGTGGGCCCCCACTCGCCACAACTAGAGAAAGCCCACGTGCAGCAACGAAGACCCAACACAGCCAAAAATAAATAAATAAATTAATTAATTAATTAACTAAAAAAAGAAAATACAGTCTCCTCTTAACACTGAGTATGTGGACCTCAACTTTGGCTCACAGAGCAACACCCCAGCTTAACACCACAATGGGAGGCCTGCTCCAAGCCCTAGGTGTGCACAGCGATCTCAAGTTGTTCTACGCCTCTATTAGCAGTGTGCGTACGATGAAACAAAACATGCTTCTGTTGAAGATGGGTTTGCTGCAGGAGTGTTGTCAGTCTGGCTCTGAGGGTTCTCTCAGAACAGGCCTTGTTTAAATTCATCTGAGAGCATCAGTGTAGGCTTGTCCTCCATTTATGGGCATGAGGAGGATGCATGACTAATGCTGCTCAGCAGTCAGGAAATCATTGCTAAGGATCGTAGGCACAGTCTTCTCCATCACCCAAAAAAGGGTTCTACCCTGAAAATTCAGGAGTTACTTAGGGATGGGTGAGGACAAGAAGATAGTTTGGAGTGATTGTAATTGTATACTTTCTACTTATATGTAACAGTATTGAGTCTTCTTTTGTGGCAATTAGTGTAATTTTTGTTCGTTTTCCCAAGAATGGGAAAAAATAATGTAGAACATGATATTCCAGTAGAATTCAAGATATTTTTATTACTCATCTTTCAGCTTTAGCTGTCCATATATAATCTCGGTTCTAAAATATTATCAGGAGACAGACATTAGAGGAAACTATTTGCCTCTCTGCCATTTGCATTTTTCTTCTATTTGTCATTTTTCTCCCTTCCAAATTAGGATTTATTAAGCTAATTTCATTTCCTCTTCCCCAGAGTCTCTTTCTTTTCTTAGTGCCACAGTGTTTAAACTTGGCAGGAGATTCCTAAAGCCTGAACAGTATTGGAATAACAATTGGTAGAGGCCATATTCTATAAAATGCAAGGCATTATTTCCACAAAATTCAGCTATGGTTGCCATTTAATGAATATGGCAGGTGGGCTCCATTTCTAGATAACAATGAAATCATGGTGCTTTAAGAACTGGATTGAAAAGAAGCATCACCATAACCCAATTCTGAACTCTTATCTCTTCTTTTATAAAACCTAGCTGATAGCTTGGCAAGAAAAAAATGAGTGGTTGCCCTGTTTCTTGCATTGAATTGATTTACTTGTCCCATTGACTTAATCAGATTTGAGAATATCAGTCAGTTATCCTAGGGACGTTATGATTGGGTGACAACTGACCTTGGAGTATTTCCTCAAAGGAGATGAGGAGAAAAGCTAATAAAGAAAAGATTATTTTCTGGCTAATCACAGTAGAGAAGAAAGATATTACCACTAGGATGTATCCTGTAAGAGCTGTCTAAAGTCACACTGCCTAATACCACATCTTTTATAGCTTTTATCCCACCTTTCTGGTAAGTTTCAAAGCTCATTAAAAATCCCAGTTATCTTTCTCTTTGAAACTGCTGCTCAGCATGGTAACATGGCCAAATTCTAGTCTGAGAAATTATCTTCAAAACTTAATTTTCTTGGGTTTAATGTCAAAATTCAATCTCTAGTCAAGTTTTCCTGAAGTCAAAAGAAAAGCAGCAATTATTAGAAAAATAATTTATGTCACTAATCGTTAATACTCTCATTTGACCTAACATTCTAATGCTCTTAACTCATTTCTCATTGCTACCAACTTATGGTGAAATAAAATGGTGATATTGTACTCATTTTGTGTATTAAGAAGTCGAGTCCTCTGACCAAAGTAGCCAGTGGCTAAATATTCTAGTGGTAAATGAATCGAATTGCAAATCAACAATGAAGGCAATTAACAGCCAAATTTACTCTCATTCCTCTCTTCTATCTGTATTAATGCCTGCTATAGATGGAAACCAACAGAGATAGGCTTTACATTTGAAGGAAGAAGTGTTCTTTGAGTCACAGGAATGTAAGAGATGAACATAGATAAGTGATTGGCTAGCCAATAATGATGTTTGCTAACCTGCATACATTAATTCAGTCAATCCTCACAACATTCCTAGAAACTGGGTACCATTACAGTCATCCTTGCCGTACACGTAGCTCATGAATGTCAGGTACAGAAAGGTTAAGAGAATAACCCAAAGCCACACAGCTAGGAAAGGGAAAGCCAGAAAGTCCTGTTCCACAAGCCACACTCAAGCTCTGCACCAGGTGGCTTTTTCTATTTCACTTTACTTCTCTGATTAAAAAAAAAAAGAAGACTCAGGTTCTACTTAGGAAATAGAACTAGCATAGTTAAAAACAGAACAAACAAAACACAAGTCACTGAACTCCTGATTCTGCTACAGCAATAGCCCATCTAGTAAATCATGACATTTGGGCTACCCAAACTATAAATAAACCACTCCCTTAGGCAGGGATTTGTATCCCAAGTGCCTAGGCTTGTACCTTGTGCAATGCAGGGGCTCAATAAATGAGTTAAATGAGTCTCCAAATTAGGGAACTCCAATTAATATTTTTTTCCAGAATGATAATGCTACTGAGAAGCGACCAGTGGTAATTCACTCATTCACCACTCCTTCCCTTAGGTATTCCAGCCATACAACTACCAGAGGTTAATAGAGCTTACAAAGGTCGAGTTTCCTTAAATCAATTTGGTGAACCAGAAACTCATATAGAAATGCTTAGAGTATATTCGCTAACATTTTTTGTTGAATACAGGGCAATAAACGACATGAAGCCAAGCCTAAGTGTTTTTAAAGGTGTTTAGAGAAGTGTCTACATACTCTTTATTAATATTCTAACTAATATCAGAGAGACTAGATAGGGAATACCATACCCCCTAGGTGACCCCGTGCTATCTTTAGCTATGGTTGTTTGCAAAGCAATTGGCCATAAAAGTCTTAGTCTAGGATGAGACTTAATAAAGTCTTTGAAAAGGAATCATCTATTTTTTCATTTATCTTCTTGTGAAAGACTTTTTTAGGACTTAAGTACTCATTGAAAAATTTATCACCCATACATATTGGTTACAATATTTTAGGGAAAGGCCTTGAATAGAACCCTGCTATCTTAGCTTCCTGTTCAGGCTTTCTTATCTAACTCAGGTGGCATTTTATATCTGTCAAGCATCTCATAATTAATTTTTCTTTAAATAGCTCCTGTTTTATGTGGATTTTTTTGTAATGTTGCCTTCACTGAGCATCTCATTGTTTTTCATTTTATTCAATGTCTCTCGCTTGCAAATATTTCCCTTCAAAAGTTCACAGTCTGGTCTTTCTTTTCCTTATTTTTCACTTCATTTTCTGTCCTATTACTAATGAGATGGTGATTTTGATTTGCTATTTGAGTTATTTATATCTTCAGGCTTCTGTTTAATATCAGGTCTGGTTTGGCATTCCTTTCCTACTGAATGATGCCCAAATTAAGTTAAGAAACAATTCCTAAGAAAGCTGGCCTGTGATTCTTCATGTTCTTCTGGTATCCCAAGCACTGGACAGTCTGTTTGATTTTGAAAGTTGATGTAACTAGCTAAGTTCATAGTTTATATCAGGTTTGACTCAGTGAGTCCTTTCCAGAATAACTCTGTTCTAAAACTGGTTGGGGTGATACAAGTAGGGAAGGAAGAATTAAAGCAGTCTAGGTGGTGAGCAAAAATGCGTAAAAGTTATTGACATGCAGCAATTTGCTGTCTTGGTTAACTCCTACTCATTTGACATCAATCCATAGACTATAAGGCATTTAACCCTCTCCTGATGATGGGGTTTCTAGTAAGAGGACACTAAGTGGAGTATAGTAACAAGGGGCCCTGATGCTGCATCTACCGTATGTAGCTACTCCCACCATTACCATCAACCTATCAAAGAACTATATTTAAGATAGATAATCAACAAGGACTTACTGTATAGCACATGGAACTCCACTCAATACTCTGTAATAACCTAAATGGGAAAAGAATTTGAAAAAGAATAGATACATGTATATGTGAAACTGAATCACTTTGCTGTACACCCGAAACTAATACAACATTGTTCATCAACTATACTCCAATATAAAATTAAAAAATTTTTTTTAAATCTATCAAATAAAAGGAACTTTTCCCCTTTGACCTTCTACTCAGGTCTTTTTGTTAGGTTTCTGATGGCAGCTGACAGAAATCCAATTCAAAGTAGCTTGAGAAAAAAAAAGTATCTGTATATTTCAAGTATGATCTTCAGGCTAGCTAGATTCAGGGACTCAAACAATGTCACCATCTTCATCTCATAGTTCTGCTTATCTTTGCCTTTTTGTTCTGACCTACCGTGCTTTGACCTATTCTCTCCTACTATACTACCTACAATTTCACATTCTACCAGCACTGTGATCCCAAAGCTGGACAGTGCATCCAACCAGCAGGGACTCTGATTGTCCAGCTTGAGCCACAGCACCATCCTGAGCCACTATGGCCAGGGTGAAGAGGTTCTTTAATTAGCCAGGACCAACTTGTGGGCCCTGTGGTCAGATTTTTTGCAAAATGGCCATTATAAATATTCTCTCAGTATCCATGCCTTTGGGTTGGACTCTCCCATACCTACTCTGAGCTTGGTCATGTGACTTGTTTTGGCCAGGGAGACAATCGCAAATGTGACACAAGAAGAGACTTGTAAAGGCTGCCTGCCCTTGCTGGCTGCTCTTTGGAAACCAAAAATGAGATGGCCATATGAAGAAGCCTGGGCTGGTTTATCCACATGGATGAAAGGGAGTTGTCCAAGTTGAGGTCCTAAATCAACAGCCTGTCAACCTGCAGATTGTGAATGAAAGTTCCAGGGACCTCCCTGGTGGTCCAGTGGGTAAGACTGTGTGCTCCCAATGCAGGGGGCCCAGGTTCGATCCCTGGTTGGGGAACTAGATCCCACATGCATGCCACAAGTAACAGTTTGCATGCTGTAACTAAGAAATTCACATGTCGCAGCTTAAAAAAAAAGATCCCACATGCTGCAGTGAAGATCCCACAAGCCACAACTAAGACCTGGTACAGCCAAAATAAATAAATAAATAAATATTAAAAGAAAAAAAAAAAAAAAAGAAAGTTCCAGACCATCCAACCCCAGCTGAGCAGATCCAGACCAAAATAACTGCCCAGTCAACCCACAAAATCATGAGAAATAATGGTTATTGTTTTAAGGCCACTAAAGTTACGGGATAGTTTGTTACACAGCAAAATTAACTGATACACCTTTTTCTTCTTCAAGAAGTTCCCACATTCTTTGAGTAGAGCAATGTCTGCTGCACTGAGAGGGAAATGTGTGACTGAAGCTCTTGCTCTAGTTGAAGGATGTTCACTTGTGCCCAGGTTCTCTTATCAAGGGATACTCTGAAGACTTCTCAGAGTCTATGTGCCTTTAGACACCAAAACTCTTCATTGGTTGGGTGGTTATTATACTTTGAAGTTCTTCCTCCAGAAGAAGGCAGAACCTGCAAGATGGGGAAGAATGCGCAGAATGATAAAAAGGCAGGCTCTCTTAGGACACCAAATTTACAAGCAGATAAGACAGGAGCTCTTGAGGTCATGAGCAAGAACTGTAACTTATATACCAGGCGATCTAGATTCTTGTTTCCCTCTCTGCTTATTTTCCTTTTGTTATCCACAAATCTTTAGCAAAATCTTGTTTGAATGCTCCAAACTGCTCTCAGTTGGTCCACAAGTTATTAAAAGTTTTTGTTTATGTTCAAGTTCCTATGGGGGACAGCACCCCTCTCAGGCCATCAGTTTGGTGGAAGAGGTAAATATGAGGAAGAAACTCCCCCCTAATCCACCAAACTCTTAGGAATCAGCTCCTACTCAGTTCTTGGCAAAGTTCCCAGTGAGGGACCATTGTCTGTATATCATGGCTAAGGCATGAGTTGGGATGAAACCCATGTTTCTCTCCAACTTGAAAAAGACATTGAGGTCATTCTTCAGAAGAGTTCAAGAAGGCGGTTTCTCTCAATGGAGGGAAGAAGGGATGAGGCAGATATTCCTGGAGGTCTCAGAGCAATATTTTAGATCTTGGCCTCCAGGCTTATAGGCAGCAGTCCAGTGAAACGACTGCAGTGAAGCAAGAGTATCTGAGAGATCCAAGAAGGCTCTAAGAAGGGAACTTAGAGCTCAAGACACTTAGGTCTGAATGGAAGTGGTAATCTCGGTCAGGAAGGGGGACGAATGGATGGGAGTGGGAGGGGAGGTCCTTTAGAAATATCTGGGGTGCAGTGATCTGGAAGGGGTCCTGGAAACCAACAAGTTGCATATCAGTATACATATGCCCTCGTTGGAGGATGCCTGATTTTTTTTTTCATTAGAGCCCCCAACCACTCTCTGCTGCCCTGGAGAGGTTGATTGTATTGTAGTCCATTGCCAGAGGACAAGAGACCTATGTTAATCACTCCTTTTAAAAGGTTGTAATAGACAGAAAACCAGCTTGAACTGAGGGAATTACTTCTCATGTCATAAAATATCAGGAAAGGCAGGGATGACCAGTGTGCCAAATGGTCAAGACTCTTTCTCTGTCTTGTTTCTACTTCTCTCTGAGTATTAGCTTCTTTCTCTCAGATTGGCTTATTCACAAAGCTATAACACAGCTGCCAGAGCTCTTGGCTCACCTCTTACTTGGCTATCAGGGAGGGACATGCTCTGCCCCGATAAATTGTACATGGGGGAAATGGAGATAGATTGTGATTGCCTTGCTTGGGTCCTGTGCGCATACCTGACCCTACCACTGGCCAGGGGATGAGTACTTTGATTGGTCCAGCTTGGGGCCTTGCCTAGCTTGAGAGCCCTCCTAGAACCACACTTCTGGAGGGAGGAAGAGAGGTTTCTGAAAAGAAGGAAGGGAATTTCCCCTGAAGACAGAGATAAGGCAGTTCTCAGTTCTTCTGGCTTCCTGACCAAGTTCTGCTCCTTCCCAGGGGGTCACTCCTTTAAAGAGTAACATGGAAAATAATAAAGTCTAAATGATGGCAGAGTGGCTATAGAATGAGTTCTGGGCAATGTCTCTCTCTTTCACTTTATCCTCCATCATATTTTACTTTTCCACACTTCTTTTCCTCTGGATGTATACTAAAAATGTGAAAATAAGATACAAATGAAAATACAAAGGAATAAAGAAATGTCTAAGGCCAGCATTATTAAAGATAACTGTTTTATGGAGCTTGACTACATAGAGCAGAGACACATTTAAAATATAGAAAAATATAAAAATAACTTTTCAAATGGGTGAAAGGTGATGCATGAATCCTTAACATAAATTATTTCCAATCTAGTGGAGTTCATTAATACCACACTAACATCTACGTGAGTTGCTTTTTGCTAACGTGTGGAACTGGGGCTCTGTATTACACTGGCTGCTGAATTTTACTATATGTCTCTCCCTTTGGTTGGCTGCATGGAATGGAATGGGAGATCCTTTCTATATCTGTTTCTGTCTGTGTCTTTTTTTATTATTTTAAGACATCAATTCATAATTAAATAGAACCAATGGAAAAACCTGCCAATCAGATCAACTGCCATGTTTTTAGTTTATTTTTTTAGTTTATTTTACCATCTAAGTTCAATTTATTATTTTAAATGAAATGTGTTGTAGTATAATTTATATGTAATAAAACGCATCTGCATTTTATTGAGTTTTGCCAAATTTATATGCCCTTGTGACCGCCATCACGATCGAGGTATAGGACAACCCCATCACTCCAAAAACTTCCCTTGTGATTCTTCCTAGTCAATCCTTCCCTCACCCTCTGCCCCAGGCAACCACTGGTCTGCTTTGTGTCATTATAGATTAGATTTGTCTCTTCCAGAGTCTGACGTAAATGTAATCACGCAGTATGTACTCTTGTGTTGACTTCTTTTACTCAACAGAACGCATTTGTGATTCCTCCATGTTGTTACGTGTATCAATAGATGATTCCTTTTTATTGCTGAGTATCCATTTTAATGCCATTTATCCATTGATACACATTAGGGTCGTTTCCAGTATTTAGGCTATGATGCATACGACTGATATGGACATTCATGGACAAGTCTCTGTATGGACTTTGTGGACTTTAAATACTGAAATGAAGACGTTTTCATTTTTCTTTGGTAAATAATTAGATTGGGAAGGGCTGGATCATATGGTTAGTGTATATTTAACTTTATGGAAATCTGCCAGGCTGTTTTCCAAAACTGTACCGTTTTACATTCCTTCTAGCAGTATATGGGAATTCCAGTTGCTCCACATCCTTGCCAACACTTAGTATGGTCAGCATTTGTACGTTAAACCATTCTAGTGGATACGTAGTGTTATTTCATTGTGACTTTAATTCGTATTTCCCTGATGACTAATAAGCTGAGTATCTTTTCATTTGCTTATTGGCCATCCGTATATCTTCTTTGTTCCTTATTGCCACTCTTCCACATTTAGGCTCTCATCATCTCCTGTTTAGAATGTAAATTTCTAAGTCATCTCCAGTGCAAACCGAGGTCTGATCATGTCCCAGCCCTATCTATAAGCCTTCCACGGACCCATATTTTCGTGGAATAAAATTCACACTTAGCATGACGTTCAAAGTTTTTACCAATTTAGCCACATGAGACTCTTTAAGACCAATTTCCTGCTATTTTTCTCCCCTATCTTTTCTCCCCCCAACACTTGCACCTTACACTGTTGACCACTCCCTAATCCTGCCGTAGATGCTCATGAGTCTGTAGCTTTGCTCATGTTGTATATTCTACTTGGGTTGCCCTTTGCTCTCCTCTACATGAATAACAAGAAATGCTCATTCCTCAAGGCCCAGCTCAAAAGTGTCCTCTTCTGGGAAGACTTCCTGACCTCCTCAGGTAGAATTAACAATTGTCTTTGTGCGCTGGTAGCACTCAGGCCATGCTGCCATCAAGGTCCTCACCACAGTCTGCTGTAGTGACTAGCTGTGGGGCTGCCAGCCTCTCCTCACTGGAGTTTAATTCCTTAAGGACAGTGTTGGTGTCTTACAAATACATGATGAAGACATTTTTTCCACATGGGAATATGACAATTATTGTTTTAATAAATAATACAAATCATCTACCCTTTTTTTTTTTAAAGGGCACATACTGCTTTTAAAAATTATTTATTATTTATTTATTTAATTTATTTATTTGGCTGCGTTGGGTCTCTGTTGCAGTGCATCAGCTTTCCCCAGTTGTGGCGAGCGGGGGCTACCTTTTGTTGCAGTGTGCTGCGGGCTTCTCATTGCGATGGCCTCTCTTGTTGCGGAGCACGGGCTCCAGGCACGCGGCTTCAGTAGTTGCGGCTCGTGGGCTCTAGAGCTCAGGCTCAGTAGTTGTGGCGCACGGGCTTAGTTGCTCCGCGGCATGTGGGATCTTCCCAGAGCAGGGCTCAAACCTGCTAAGAGAAGTTTCCCTTCCACATGATTACCCTGAAGCAGTCCATGATAGCTTCTTAACTTCTTCCCAGTATTATAGCATTTGTTAGCTGGCAACAGTGAGAGCCAAATCCACAATTTGGATTTTGAATTTAGTAAGTGGCAAATCATTTGTAAGACCCAAAATACTCAAAGCTACAGCAGCAACAATATCCTTCCCAAGCATTTCAGAAGGATCACAGGCACACTGCCAACACTTATTAATTGCTCTATAAAAAGACACACACGAAGTCCTGAGCCCCAAAGGTCTGATGATGCCAAAGCATCATTATGATTATTAACTGTCAATTAACTCTGAAGCAAAAGCTGCTCATGGAATTACATAATAATCTTCCAGGACGTCTTCATATTTTTTAGGAGTCTTTGTCCAAATTAGGGATTTTCTTCTTCCTCTGACAGTTTGAATGCCACATTGAATTGGCCCATTCTGCATTTCTCTTTCCCACATGTAACAGATCAATATTCCTGCCATTTAGAAAAAAATACCAGACCAGAAATAACTCTCTGCGTGTCTGTCTTTCACCATCTATAAAATGGGAGTAACAGTCTTAGGAAAGAGTCTACCCATTGGGGCGCCTGTAAAAACAGGTTTAATTATTTTCTTAAAACTCTATAGCATCCCTGAGAAAGTCCAGAACATGAATACTCCCCCAAAAGGTAATAAGAGGTGATTATTTTTTACGGATTCTTACTGTACAGCTATTAAAAAGTATGTATCTGAAGATTATTTAAAAATATGATGACATGGGAAAATGCTCTTAACATATTTTTTTATAAATTTATTTTTTTAATTTGTTTTTATTTTTGGCTGCATTGGGTCTTTGTTGCTGCACGCAGGCTTTCTCTGGTTGCGGCGAGTGGGGGCTACTCTTCGTTGCAGTGCGCGGGCTTCTCATTGCGGTGGCTTCTCTTACTGTGGAGCACGGGCTATAGGTGCGCGGGCTTCAGTAGTTGTGGCATGTGGGCTCAGTAGTTGTGTCACGTGGGCTCTAGGGCACAGGCTCAGTAGTTGTGGTGCATGGGCTTAGTTGCTCCACGGCATGTGGGATCTTCCTGGACCAGGGCTCGAACCTGTGTCCCCTGCATTGGCAGGCAGATTCTTAACCACTGTGCCACCAGGGAAGCCCTCTTAACATATTATGAAGTGGGAAAACCAGGCTACCAAACTGTAAGAATGGAATAAGGCCAATTTTTAAAAATAAGAGTGGATAAGCCACAAATCCATGAGAATGTAAGGCAGGATGAGAGAGTGGTCAACAGTCTAAGGTGCAAGTGTATGAGGGGTTTGGGGGTCAGGGAAGAAATGATAGGGAGGAAAACTGACAGGAAATATATATATTATGTATTTATATATACAATATACATATACATAATGTATGCATATATAGATATATATGTGTGGCGGGGGAGTGTGTAGAATGGGGGGATATGAACACAAATGTTAAGTTATCTCTAGACAGTGGCATTATTTTCTTTTATTCACTTTTCTATAATTTCTAAATTTTCTACAGTGAATGTATTATTTTATAATAAAAAGTTACTTTTAAAAACATCTTTTAGGACTTCCCTGGTGGTGCAGTGGTTAAGAATCAGCCTGCCAGTGTAGGGGACACAGGTTCCATCCCTGGTCCAGGAAGATTCCACATTCCGCTATTTAAAAGAAGCCTATAATCGGGACTTCCCTGGTGGTCCAGTGGTTAAGAATCCATCTTGCAATGCAAGGGATGCCCATTCGATCCCTGGTCAGGGAACTAAGATCCCACATGCAGCGGGGCAACTAAGCCCGTGAGCCACAACTACTGAGCCCATGAGCCACAACTATTGAAGCCCACGTAACTAGAGCCAGTGCTCTGCAACAAGAGAAGCCACCACAATAAGAAGCCCATGCACCACAACAAAGAGCAGCCCCTGCTCGCTGCAACTAGAGAAAAGCCCATGCACAGCAATGAAGACCCAAAGCAGCAAAAAAAAAAAAAAAAAAACTTAAAATAACTGATTATAGGCTTCTTTTTTAAAAATATTTATTTATTTATTTACTTTGTGGCTGTGTCGGGTCTTAGGTGTGGCACATGGGATCTTTCGTTGTGGCATGCAGGCTCTTCGTTGCGGTGCATGGGCTTCTCTTTAGTTGTGGCACGAGGCCTTAGTTGCCTCGCGGCACGTGGGATCTTAGTTCCCTGGCCAGGGATCGAACTGGCATCCCTTTCATTGCAAGACGGATTCTTAACCACTGGACCACCAGGGAAGTCCCGATTATAGGCTTCTTTTAAATAGCTAGCTCCTCTATACTACATTTATAATATGATTTTTATTATCACAACTGCTGTGCAAAGTGAGACACACCTGCTTAACTTGTTATTGCTTCATATAGGAAACAACCCACTGATCCAGAGGTCTGAAAGCTGGTTTTCACTATATAAAGACAACTAAGAACCAATAAGTAAGCAAAAAAGGCATTTGACAAAAAATAACAAGTGTTGGCGAGGATGTGAAGAAGTTTGAACTTTTGTGCATTGTTGGTGGGAATATAAAATGGTGCGGCTGCTAAGGAAAACAGTATGGCAGTTCCTCCAGAAATTAAGAATAGAATTCCTACATGACCCAGCAATTCCACTTCTGGGTATACACCCGAAAGAATTGAAAGCAAGGAGTCAAAGAGATATTCATATACCCATGTTCATAGCAACATTATTCACAATAGCCAAAAGGTGGAAGCAACCCAAGTGTCTATCAACAGATGAGTGGATGAACAAAATGTGGTATCCCTATACAATGGAACATTATTCAGCCTTAAAAAGGAAGGAAATTCTGACATGTGCTTCAACACACATGAACCTTGAGGATATTATGGTAGGTGAAATAAGCCAGTCACAAAGGTCAAATATTTTATGATTCCACTTATGTGAGCTACCTAGAGTAGTCAAATTCGTAGAGACAGAAAATAGAATAGTGGTTGCCAGGGGCTGGGGAGGAGGGGGAATAAGGGAGTTATTATTTAATGGGCACAGAGTTTCAGTTTTGCAAGATGAAAGAGTTCTGGAGATGGGTAGTGGTGATAATTGCACAACCATGTGAATGTACTTAATGCCACTAAACTGTATACTTAAAAATGATTAAGATGGTAAATTTCATGTTATATGTATTTTACCACAATTAAAAAGAATAAACACAACAACAAAAAAGCTTATGTTGTTTTAAAAATCAAGGTACAAAAGCTCAGGCACTAAAGTGAGGATTCAGGCTAACACTGAAACTGTTTTCAGTCTTATTTATTGAGCAGTTCTGAGAAGTTTGACCTTCTGGCTCCCTGACCCTATACAAATTAAAGTCAGCAAAAAAGAAAGGGGCCTCAAGAGGCAGCTCTGGATGTGACAGCATGGCAAGCCAGCACCTGTACACGGGGACGGGAGAGGAGCCCCACAAACCTGACAGGTCCTAAACATGGAATATTAAGGGAGTCTCAGGAAGGAGGACCCAGAGCCATATCCAGGTAAATTAAAGGGAACGCATCTAGAAAATTTCAAAAACAACAACAAATATTTAAAATTTGCAGTTTGGGTTCTTAAAAGAATAAGTTCCAGTTACCTGGAAAATTCACCAATAATCGAGAAGTTCATTGGCCTCCCCAGCGCTAGACAAAGGAGGTGTTACTTGTCCATTTGTTTGCAGTCGTTTCAGTAACACCACAGCCAGGCCAGCCTCACGATCGCCTTGGTTACAGTCTCTCCGGCAAAGCTTCATCCATTACCGCTCGCTCTCGGTGCTTCCTCTCCAGGCACGTGCCTCTGCGCCCCGGATCTCGGCCTCGGACCTCGGACCTGTTACATGCCGGACTCCGCCTGCGGCATCCAGCTCTCTCCGGGGGCCCTCACGGGGCAGCTGCAGGTGCGGATGGGGCTTCTCTCCAGCATCGTGCGTGGGTCAGGCATTAGGAAGGAGTTCACAGACACGTTGAGATCACAGACTGCACACGCTGCTATCACTCAGTCCTTTCTTTTTTTTTTTTTTTAACATATTTATTTGTTTATTTATTTTTGCTGCATTGGGTCTTCATTGCTGCACACGGGCTTTCTCTAGTTGCAGCGAGCTGGGGCTACTCTTCATTGCGGCGCGTGGGCTTCTCATTGCAGTGGCTTCTCTTGTTGCGGAGCGTGGGCTCCAGGGCACGCGGGCTTCAGTAGTTGTGGCTCGCAGGCTCTAGAGCGCAGGCTCAGTAGTTGTGGCACACGGGCTTAGTTGCTCCGCGGCATGTGGGATCTTCCCGGACCAGGGCTCGAACCCGTGTTCCCTGCATCGGGAGGCGGATTCTTAACCACTGCGCCACCAGGGAAGTCCCAACTCAGTCCTTTCAATGAAAGGGAATCAAGTGCCCAAAGATCACTTTTGGCTGATCACAGCAATTGGTCACCAGAAGCAGAGAGCTAGAACCCCATTTAGGGTTGGGTGACTTTGTTAGAGAAGTCGGTTTTGAAGTATTGGAGAAATGACCAGCTTTACCCCCAAAAAAGTAAGTGCTACAGTTTTGGCAGAGAGAGAGAGAGAGAGAGAGAGAGAATGTCCAGGTGTGCTTCAGTAAGACTTGTAAAGATTTAGAAAGTTCTGGTCAAACCAATGGGCAGTTTCAGGATTCCTCAGGCCACCCTATGGACAGCACCCTCCTGGGGGATCTTCTGGACCCCTCACGCCCTTCAGTCAGAGCAGATTTGCCTTCATTACTTCTAAATTTTGAGTACACTTTTATTTAGAAATCCATAAACAAAAATAACATGTTTCTGCTTCTAGAATGGAGGTGAAGGTTGAGGACTTTTCAAACGAGATAGTTTGGATCAAATCTTACACTTGCCAGTCCCTGGGCAAGCCACCGACTTGAGTCCTAATTTCTTAGGAGGAGAGTTGTGATAATGTTATTTACCTCACATGAGATAACTTGTTAGTAGCAAAGCCAGAACTGACAGGTTGTAAGTTACTAAAATTTTATCCAGTCCATAGTGCATCAGTCTACCTCTGTCTCTTTTCCCGGGATTAAACACTTCTGACTTAAAGAAAGAGCTTAAAATTTAAATTCAGAAGACCTGGTTTCTAGTTCCTATGCTGCCACTTCTTAGGTATGTAACCTTAGATATGCCACATAGCTTTTCTGAAACCTCGTTTCCTCACGTGTAAAATTATTTGTTAATACATGCCTTTACTCCCTGATTATTGTGAAAAATCAAATGATTACCCAGTTTTTGTGTTTAAATTGACTTTTAAATATCAATGTTGAATGTGTCAAACTACTGAAATTATCAATATTTTTACTTGCAGAATGTCTTACAGCCTAATTTGCCCAAGACCAGATACCTCCTTTTTTTTTTTGTAAATTCAGGGAGAGCTTGTAACATGATCCCATTTCAATCAAATTGAAAACCTGGGTTTAAAAGAGTGCTGTTTAGAGTTAATAGGGGGTTTGGAGCTCACTCTTCCTAACTAATCATCTGGACTAGTTCGAAATGCTCTCACTGGCTTGCCTAGTTCTGGTAAAGGTCTTTCTGATAGGCTTCAGGGAACGTTGATTTAGAAATGTGAGTGTCATTCTAGAGTCACCTACCAGAGGCTGTACCTGACCAGGGGTTCTAAACACAGGGGTCAAAGGACACCTGAAACTAAGAAGAACCACTGCTGGTACAGCTTTTCAGGCAGATGGTGCTGCTGTCTGACTGGCCTCTGGGGAAGCCGGCCTGGCCCTCTGCCTCCCTCTGCACAGGCCCTTTGGCTGCCCGCCCTGCCTCATCTTTCCCCCTCCCCTGCCTCACTTTCAACCCATCACCTGCCCCCTCCGCAAATGTGTCTGACTTTCTTTAGTGATCCAAAGACGGGAGATGTCAGAAAATGACAAGGTATGAAAAGTAACAACTCAGGTGGAAGCAACTCAAGTGTCCATTGACAGATGAATGGATAAGCAAAATATGATATCAAGATGCGGTGAAATATTACTCAGCCTTAAAAAGGAAGGGAATTCTGACACATATAGCATGAGTGAAACTTGAAAGCATTATGCTAAGTGAAATAAGCCAGTCACAAAAGGACAAATATAGTATGATTCCACTTATGAGGTACCTAGAGTCGTCAAATTCACAGACATAGAACGTAGAATAGAGGTTACTGGGGCTAGGGGAAGGAGGGAATGAGGAGTTATTGTTAATGGGTACGGAGTTTCAGTTTCGCAAGATGAAAAAGTTCTGTAGATGGCTGGTGGTGATAGTTGCATAGCAATGTGAATGAATGTATTTAATGCTCCTGAACTGTCACTTAAAAATGGTAGAGATGGTAAATTTTATGTATATTTCACCACAATAAAACAAACAAAAAACTAACATCTCCCAGCAGAAAGTTTAGGAACCCCTAGCAACACTTTTTTTTTTCATTTCCAAAAGATCTAAATCACGAGCAGTTCAGATTTCCTGACCAGAGTGTTGGAAATCAAAGACAAGTGCTTATTACTTGTCAAGCATATCCTGTTTTGTTCCACTCATTATAGGACTGGCTTAGCCAGTAAATTATATCTTTATTTCTCACTCACAAATCAACAGAAATTGTAAGCGGATAAGTAGGATTTGGGCATCTAGTGAAAGTATAATTGTACTGGTAACTTAACTCTAGAAGATGCTCTTAGCAATTCAGGAAATTGCTAGCTGCTTTTCCTACCCTCTGTAAAATGTCTAAGTTTTCAAACATCTCAGATGTCTTTGAACCCTTTTAGAAAGTAAGATAGTATCAATGTACTTTACTACATACTCATCTATAAATTCATTTGTCTTAATAAGTAAATAACATTGATGGAACCCCAAAATTCAGTTATTTGAAACGCCTATATACATTGAGCTACATAACAAGAAATGTAGGCAAATACTTGACTTAATTATAACGTTTGGTCCAACACCCCTAACCTTGTTTGAAGGAGAGATTGCCTTATTCAGCTGAATGACTTCTTTAACAATGAACCATTCATTCGCTTGTGATTGCACCAGGAGAGAATTACCAGTTCTTCCAAGTAGCTTTTGAAAGCAAGACACTAGCCTTTTGGGGGTAAGGAAGGCTGGGAACAGGTAGGGGGTATGAAAGTGGATCTAGATTAATTCAACGTGGACCACCCAGGACCAGGAAGCCAGTTCCAAATTGAGGTCTTTGGGGACTTTCCTGGCGGTCCAGTGGTTAAGACTCCACGCTTCCAACACAAGGGGCACAGGTTTGATCCCTGGTCAGGGAACTAAGATCCCACATGCCATGCAGCCAAAAAAACAAAAAACAAAAAATTGAGGTCTTCTGGGCTTCCCTGGTGGCACAGTGGTTGAGAATCTGCCTGCCAATGCAGGGGACACGGGTTCGAGCCCTGGTCTGGGAAGATCCCATATGCCGCGGAGCAACTAGGCCCGTGAGCCACAACTACTGAGCCTGTGCGTCTGGAGCCTGTGCTCCGCAACAAGAGAGGCCGCGATAGTGAGAGGCCCGCGCATCGCGATGAAGAGTGGCCCCCGCTTGCCGCAACTAAAGAAAGCCCTCACACAGAAACGAAGACCCAACACAACCAAAAATAAAAATAAAAAAATAAAAAAATAAATAACATTTAAAAAAAAAATTGAGGTCTTTTATCTGAGTTCTAAACTGGTGGCCCTATGCCTATTTTTAATGCAAAGAAATCTTCATCACACTGAAGCAGCTGATACTGATTGGTTAAACAGCCAACTAAAAGCAGAATCTTTATTCCAGGTCTCCTGATTTCAAATGTTGACTATAAACCTACAGAGTTGTAATTATAATATTTAGTATTTAAATAGGAGATAAAGCATTTGCCTAAATCTTAAAGATCCAAAGTATTAGTTTGCTATGACTACTGTAACAAAGTACTGCAAATTGGGTGGTTTAGAGTAACAGAAATCATTGTCTTATAGTTCTGGAGACTAGAAATCCAAAACTGAGATGTCAGTAGGGTTAATTTCTTCTGAGGGCTGTTAGGGGGAATCTATTCCATGCCTCTTGCTTAGCTTCTGGTGGTTTTCTGGCAGTTTTTAGCATTCCTTGGTTTCTGCTGCATCACTCCGATCTCTGCCTTCATGTTCACATGGCATTCTCCCTGTGTGCATGTCTGTGTCCAAATTTCCCCTTTATAGAAGGACACCAGTCATACTGGATTAAGGGCCCACCAACTCCAGTATGACTTTGTCTTAACAAATTACATCTACAGTGACCCTATTTCCAAATAAGGTCATATTCTGAGGTAGTAGGGGATAGCTCATAAATTTTGAGGGGAAACAATTCAACCCGTAACACAAAGATATGAAAGTTTGTTCCACCTTTGCGAGCCGAATAGTTCACAATTGATGCTTTTATTCCAGTAAGTCCTTGGGACTAGGAATGGTTTTTAAGACAGTAAAGTTTGCTGTACTGTAGAGACACTTAATACTTTATGGCAGATACATTTCCTGGGCTTCTATGTGGCTAATTTTACTTTATTCTCAGTAATAAGTAATCATGAGTACTTCATGAATTATTGAGTCTAACGCATGCCTAGAAGCCATTGCTTGTATTCAGTTTAAAGGATGCATCCATTTCAATTGCATTTTGAGAGTGAGGGCAGCTAATGAATTGTGTCAGCAGAAGAGCCTGGTCCAGGTGGCACATGCTGTACTCCCACTGGTAAAAATGGGTTTGTGCAAAAATACAGTTTGAAGAAAATAATCTATTTTAGTCAAGAAATGTAGACAGGGAACATGGCCTGTTACTAACTTGGGTGAATTTATTCTGGGAACCTTTTCTGCTTTCACATTCAAAGGCTGATCCCAGGAGAAGACATTCTGCTCCTCAACAGGTGTCTTGCCTGGTTCATTCATCAACCATGAAAATCACATCGCAACTCACACACACATGGGTGCACACACATATGTGAAACAATTTACGAAACAAAACTTACCCTTACTACAGACAATGTCCTCTAAGTTTTTCTACTCTATTGTATTCTATTTTGTATGTTAAAAATGTTGGTTGTGTACCACTCAATTAGGTTCATGACCTGCTAACGGGAGCCTGTTTGGAAAAAAAAAACCTGATCTAGAATATATACCCAGGGGGAAACTGCTAAGTCCTAGTTATATGCATGTTGAACTTTACAACAAAATGCCAAATGGGTTTCCAAAGTCATTATACCAATTTACATTCCCACCAGGAATGTGAAAGAATTCCTGTAGCTTTACCTCCTGCCCACACCTGGTGTTGTCAGCGTTCTTAATTCTTGCTAACCTGGTAGGTGTAGGTGTCTCACTGAGGTCTGCATTTGCAGTTCTCTGAGCAATAATTAGCTTGGACTTTTTTTTTTTTTTTTTGGACTTCTTTTTGATTGTATATTCACAGTCTCAGTGAATTGCCTGTTCACGTCTTTTGCCCATCTTTCTGTTGGGTTTTTTACAAGGTGTCGTTAAACAATTTGCAACACTCTATGATGTTTTGCTCATTTAACACAGGGCTCAAGTGGGAAGATTATTCCTTTGGGGATGGATTGGGAGTCAAGGAACTTGATCTGGTATGAAGGAGGTGTAAGAGGAAAACTGGGACCTCATTTCTGGTTTACTACCGAGACCTTCTATTTACTCTTGTCAGGAATACTCTGCTCTCTTAACTAGGTTCAGGACCTTTTTTCCCCCCTTTCTTAACGCATGATAGCTGTTGGAGACAGTTGCGGTGGGAGGTGTCATTCCTCGCTGACACCGCTTGAGGAAGCCAGCCCACCTCCCCCTTCCCTACCACATTTGTCTTCTACCCCAACTGAACATCTTGCACCTCTGCTGACCAGGCACTGGGATTATGGGCTCCTGTACATTCTCGAGGCTTCTTTTGATGTCATCCATAATTTAGTCCTAAGTTGAACTTCTGGATCTTCTCTTTCACACACCCCTCTCTTCCTTGATATTTCACCATAAGAGGTGAAAGAATCGCCGGGCACTGGGTGCTGGTAATAACGGTGCTCCGACCAGCAAGCTCGTGCCCTTTGCCCGGATCTGCGCCTGCCTCTAGGTCAGGGTGGACCTTGTCCCACAAGGGCTTTTGTCGCAGTGCAGTCCATGGAACCACTTCATAAAGTGGATGATATTTTCCCATGGTAACCATGTTATAGTTGGGGGGTTGTATTGTTAACTAAATCAGTCATAAATATAGCCACCCCAATATCACAAAAACAAAACCCCCCAAAATACACAAGCCTCTGTAAGAATAAATGAAATGAGTCATTGCTACCACAGAATAGGGTTTACAGAAGACCTTACTCAGAAAATGAGTGAAGTTCGGATTTGCCACTTCTAGGATCTGGAGCATGACTTCATTGTTACAAGGTTCCGAGTGGTCCTAGTTTGGCTTTGATGAAATTATCCTTGCTAGTAGCTTTGGGCCCTGCTTCCCACAGCTCAGGGGTTCTCAAACTGGGTTTCTTGGAGCCTCACTGTTCTGGGGGAAAACCTTCAAGTGGACATCATACCCCTTGTGTGTTGGCCTCTAATGTGCCATGACAACCAGAGCAGGTAGCTGGAGCTCTGGACCCTCTCCTCTGTTTCAGCCAGAGCAGCCCTTTTGTTTTCTTATTTATAACTAAAATCCCATGTAAGAATGCATTTATAAATGCAGCTGCTTTTTTAAAAGTTTGGAAATCACTGCAGCGGTTCACCTGGAGGCAAAGGTCCTTAGAATAGTGGGCTGTAGCCAAAGAAGAAGGGCAGGCTGGTATTTGCTGATGGTGTCTTTTCCTTCAAATGGACATGCAGTTCCTAAGGATGTCATCTTTTTGCTTTCCCCTTCCCATGATATTTCTAATGGCTGGTCAAGGGTCTATAATTTCCCCTGTCCCGGCTGATATGGCCTTCTGGTTCCTTATTGTAGCAGACTGCCCTTGTCTTCCCAGATCTGTGTGCCCCCTTCTCCCCTGGTAATGGAGTTGCGACCCACACATCCCCACCCAGCCAGGGGCTTCATTTCCCAGCCCCCCACGGTTCAATGTGGCTCCGTGGCCACGTTCTCGACTGTGAGTACCAGTGATGTGTGTAATTCCCACATCACTTGCTTAAAAAGAAACTGCTTATCCAGGGCTTTTCTTTCACTCTTCCCCTCTCCCACAAGCTGAGGGCAAATATGATGGTGACCCTGCACCCCATGTGCAGACAAGGACAACTCCGGGAGAAGATAGAGCAGTGGATAGAAAGGATCAAAATGTTTGATCACATTTTACAATAGAAATGAAGAGTTATGGAGACTGCCCTGGTGGTCCAGAGGTTAAGACTCCATGCTTCCACTGCATTATGTCTCTTGATCTTGGCTTCTTGTCCTCGTGCCACTGTTCAGATTCCTGCTTTCCTTCCCAAGTCTCTTCGCTTGAGCCCTGCCCTTATGTGAGAGTCCGTTTTCTTCATCTTTCAGCATCGCCACAATTTCCCTCTCTTTACTGAGCAGACCCAGCTTTCTGTGTGATCTTACTCCTTGGCTTCTTTTCCTTCTTTGCCCCGTGTCAGCAGAACATGGAAACAGAAAGTGGGCAGGAACCCTTTGGGTGACAGCCCATAAGATGCCAAGACAAACAGGACAGATTGCTTGGAAGTACAATCGTATAACATCCAGGGATAAATGAGTGACAAGCTAAAGGCTGGATTTCTGAAAAAGACCACCACCTCTGCTGTAGATACTTGGAACCAGCATCTCAAAATGAATGACTGCAGGGAAGGCACCAAATTCTCCTAAGAGGGCACACCCTCCACTGTTCATCCATTTTTCTTGTCACCACCTTTCTGGTTGAAAAGAAATAGGAAGGGGCTTCCCTGGTGGCGCAGTGGTTAAGAATCTGCCTGCCAATGCAGGGGACATGGGTTCGTGCCCTGGTCTGGGAAGATCCCACATGCCACAGAGCAACTAGGCCCGTGCGCCACAACTACTGAGCCTGTGCTTTAGAGCCCGTGCGCCGCAACTACTGAAGCCCGTGCACCACAACTACTGAGCCCACATGCCACAACTACTGAAGCCCGCGCACCTAGAGCCTGTGCTCTGCAACAAGAGAAGCCACCGCAACGAGAAGCCCACGCACCGCAATGAAGAGTAGCCCCCGCTTGCGGCAACTAGAGAAAGCCCGCGCACAGCAACGAAGACCCAACACGGCCAAAAATTAATTAATTAATTAATTTTAAAAAAAAAAAAAGAAAGAAAAGAAATAGGAAAGCTGTACTTGAGTTTCACGCTGGTGCTTTTTAAGATCCAGCAGGAGTCCCACATTCTTTCATTGCCTCTTAGATTTCATTCTCTTCTCCCCTTTTCCTCCTTTTTTAAAAAAAAATTTATTTATTTATTTATTTTTGGTTGCGTTGGGTCTTCGTTGCTGTGCGCGGGCTTCTCATTCCGGTGGCTTCTCTTGTTGCGGAGCACGGGCTCTAGACGCGCGGGCTTCAGTAGTTGTGGCTCGCCGGCTGTAGAGCGCAGGCTCGGTAGTTGTGGCGCACGGGCTTAGTTGCCCCGCGGCATGTGGGATCTTCCGGACCAGGGCTCAAACCCATGTCTCCTGCACTGGCCAGCGGATTCTTAACCACTGCACCACCAGGGAAGCCCCTCCTCCTTCTTTTTAAATCAAATAATTTAACAGACAAGGGTCAGAGCTAAAAATAAATCCTCGTTTTTCAGAGCTACCTATGATGTCATTTACTGTATTCTTAGGTCTTTGGAGTCAACACTCCAGACACACAGGCATGTAGATACACATTTGCAAAATAAAACCTCAGCTCACAAGCAGCTTCCGGAAGCTTGTGGTATTGCTTTGAGCTGAGGACTGGACTTTTCCAGGGGCTATTCATCCAGATTGCTGCTGTGCTTCCCTATCACCTTTCACCCAGGGGTCTTACCTGGATTTGTAGCCCAGCATTGGTGCTCATACCTCCCCAAAGAGGTATTAGTAACTGCTTTTAACAGAAGGAAACTGAGGTCCAGCAAAAAGGGCCAACAGACCGAGTGAGTGGGGAAGTTTCCAGCCAAGTTAGAAATAAAATTTATTTTGTGTAAAAACCAGGAAAGCATGCTTTGATCTGTTTTTCTTTTGGCTGATACCAAAAGGTGGTCAACATGCAGAGGGTTAAACATGTGGGGGAAATAAATTCGGTGGTGTCGGCTCAGGACAGAACATATTGGGAACGAATAATAGAAAAACAGTACTCTCACTAAGTTTCATAACTCCAGCAAATTTGTGGATATGGGTTAACCGAGGCTGGAATTCCAGAACTCAAGTTACCCAAGTGTGGCAAGCCAGGGGAATTTCTGTTGGTTGGATGGGAAATCTTCAGTGTCAGCATTCGTGTTTAAATGTACTCAACATTTTCACCCAGTATGTAAGTAACTTTCTTTCCATTTTTATGTTGATAAGGAGCCTACAGTCTGGATGGAACAGAGGAAAAGGTCTGTATCCACTCAGACTAAATGTGGCCACCGGTCATGAAGAATGCTGACCGTGTCCCTTCCCAATCAGTTCCTCATGCCTGGCACTAAAAGACACTGGACACCTCAGGCTGCAAGGGCTTCAAGGCAATGACCACATCATGCATTTGTCACTTGATCTGTGAGCTGCCACGAGTCCCCAGCTGGCTGTGTTAAAGTGTTCCACCTCCTCATTGAGCTGGAAGTCCCTTGAGGGCAGGGACTCTCTCATATTCCTCTGCAGCTCCCGTGGTGCACCATGTTGATTTTCCATCAGTCAGATTTCAGTGGGGAAAGCAGAACCACTGTGAGTATCACAGGATGTATCAGGCAATTATGGGAGAAGCTGGGGAAGTAGGGATACCTAATGGGGAACTGGAGGACTGGTGACTAACCAGCTCTCCTGAAGCACTGGTGTGAATGGAACAGTCAAAGTTTGCCAGGCATAGGGGCAGCCGGGCACGTGCAGTTGCTGGAGTAGAGCTGTGAAAGCAGAGTTGGTAGAGAAGTCCATGGAGAACTATTGCCTTTGCATCTGGTGGTTGGGCCTGGGGCCACTGGACCAACCATCAGAAAGAATTGCTGGAGAGAGTCTAATGGTGGTTGCCAGGGGCTGGGGGCAGACATTAGTCAAAAGGTACAAAGTTTCATTATCCAATATGAGTAAGTCCTAGAGGTCTCCTGTACAGCAAAGTGCCTACTATTACCAATACTGTATTGTATACTTAGAAACTGGCTGAGAAGGTAGATCTTAGTTTCATGTTTTAATAACACCAAATATCACACAAAACAACAACAGTAATGTCAATAATAATAAAATAAAGAGGGTGTGAAGAAACTTTGGAGGTAACAGACATGTTTATGACATAGATTATGGTGATGGTTTCATGGGTATATACTTATCTCTACACTCATCAAGTAGTATACATTGAATATGTAATGATTTTTGTATGTCAATCATACCTCAATAAAGTGGTGGAAAAAAGAAGGAAAGAAAGGAAGACAGAAAGAGAGAGTTGCTGGACATGGAATGGGAAAGAGCAAGGACACACTGGAACCCACCAGCACTTTTCCATCTGTCTGTCACCACATGAAACCACAATGACCTTCACAAAGAAGTGGCTGTTGCTTTACTTCCACCTTCCAAATCTTGCCCCCATTTCTGTTTGGGCCAACTCCAACCCAGAACCATACAGAGAAGGGGATTCTGGGAAACCATTCCAGCTAAACCAAGTAGACACAATACAGTACAGAATCATCACAGATATGCAATAGTCTCTCTGAACTCATCTGGTCGGTTTCTAGCATCATTGGGAAAGTTCTGATATAGAGTCAGGAGATGAGTCTGGTCATGGTTCTACCTCTAAAATTGTGTCCTTAGCGAAGTTGCTTAACCTCTCTGCCTGGCAGGTCCTCAGAGTGGGAAAGGAAAAATGATTCATCACCTCCTAGGAGGTCCATGCAGAGGTGAGGGAGTTAGAATGTTAGCAGCGAGCTTTGATAACTTCCATCCAAAGGTTCTGAAGGATACTAGATTCTGCAACATTGTTTCAGATTTTGCTAGTGTGCATTTAAAGCATGTCTATTTAGAGCTGAGTCTCCTGGCTAAAGCATGGGTTTGACAGTCAGAAATTCCATCTAGCTTTTCTCTAACTATAATCTTGGCATGCTATAAAATTTGGAGCAAGTCATTAAACCATTCGCTGTCAACATTTACTTATGTACAGAATGGGGATAATAACATTCCAAGAACAGCAATTGCCCACTAACTCAGTCCCTTAAAGAAATGAAGCCCCGGCAGAGCGACTGTAAGCTTTACCAGAGCAGTGTTCTACAAAATTTCCAGGGCTTGCTCTGTTATCTCCTTCTTGGGGCAGTAAATAAGATTGTTCCAGAGTTTATGAAGCCAGCAAACCTGCCCCATTTCACCTCGAGCTGAAGCTTCCTTTAATGATGTAATATCAAACTCAGAAAAACTGGTTCCAGTCTGATCATCTGCAGAGCAATAAAGAGTGTCCTTCCTTGCTCGGTCCACAGGATGTGGTGACAGGGAGCCGAAGAAAGGTGGAGGAGATGGATTCAGGCCAGGGTGGAGGAAGCAGGCTCTAACCCGAGCAGATTACCCTCTCCTGAGAACAACAGGTTTCTACAGATGAGCAGGGAGCCCTGCCAGAGACCTCCCTCCAGAGACCACAGCTCTGAAGAACATAAAACACAAACCACCCCTTGCATGTGGAGGGTTAACTTCACAGCAAACAGAGGGTTAGGAAAAGAATGCACAATATTTCCCCTCACATTTTTCATGAGCGACATGTCCCGTCCTAGGTCTGAGTACTTTAGTGCCTACCCTTAATAATCACTATCTGGAGCATTAAACGTCCCAGCTCTTTCTACCTGGCATCCGTAAGTGTCAACCAGAACCCACTAACAGGGCTTCCCTGGTGGCGCAGTGGTTAAGAATCCGCCTGCCAATGCAGGGGACATGGGTTCGAGCCCTGGTCCGCGAAGATCTCACATGCCGTGGAGCAACAAAGCCCGTGCGCTACAACTACTGAGCCTGCGCACTAGAGCCCACGAGCCACAACTACTGAGCCTGCGTGCTGCAACTACTGAAGCCCGTGCGCCTAGAGCCCGTGCTCCGCAACAAGAGAAGCCACCGCAATGAGAAGCCCACGCACCACAACGAAGAGCAGCCCCCGCTCGCAACTAAAGAAAGCCCGCGTGCAGCAACGAAGACCCAATGCAGCCAAATAAATAAATAAATACATACATACATACATTAAAAGAAAAAAAAAGAGCCCACTAACAAATGTAAACATATGACATTTGAACACAAAGTCATATCTCTTGCCCTCACAGGTGACAAAGCTCAGAGTAGCATTTTTCACCCTCAGCTTCCCACCGTTAGCCAGTTCATTTATAAAGGTGAAGCCTTGGGAATTCCTTGGCAGTCCAGTGGTTAGGACTCTTCGCTTTCACTGTCGAGGGCGTGGGTTCAGTCCCTGGTCCGGGAACTAACAGCCCGCAAGCTGCACGGTCCCCCCAAAATAAATAAGTAATAAAATAAGGGTGAAGCCTTGTACTGCACCATGCACGTTCTCCCCCAGGTCTCTGTGATCCAGGGGCACATCTCAGCAAGTTGGCTGATGGACAGTGAGTGAGGTCTGAATATTTATGTAGAGTCAAGGATGAACACATTTTGGTACTTTAAAAGCCCAGCATAAAAATAGCAGTAAGAATATTTCGTGATAAAAATAATCAATTCCAAAGTCCTTTATTAGTATCCCCTTTTCTTGATTGGAAGACTTTCATGTGACTTACAGCGTTTGGGTCCAGTGTCATGTTTGTTAAGTTTATATAGTAACCAAAACTCCGGGTAAATATTTATGTAGTTACAAAACTTTTAACAGGCCCCAAACTTGGAATAATCCAAAAGAGAGCAAAATGCTCCACTTGGGGCAGTTGTAAATCCCCTGTTGTCAACGTGACTTGGACATCGGAAGGAAAGGAGTAAGCTCGAATGACTCCCATATGTTTTGCCAAGAACAGCCTTTGAGGGGTGGGGGCAGAAGGGAGAACAGAGGAAGAGCTGCAGTGGACGGTCTGCATTGAGTGTCCCAACAGTCTGGTAACGGGCAGAGCATCATTTTGCACTTCTCAGCTGTTACCCGGTGGACGCCTGCGTGATAAATGAATAATGGGAGCCACAGGGCTCTTCTTACACTAAAAAATTCATTGCATATGGTTCTGTCCAGTTCTCTCTCCCATGCTATCTTTTGGTCATTATGGAAGTACATTTGTTCCCCGGGCCATAAAAAAGAGTATTACAGCTTTTAGAAGAGAATTGAGGCCAACAACTTAGAGATTCACTCTTCAGGGACATGATATAAAGGACTCATATCGGAACCCGGGATGCAGGGTCATCGAGAAAAATACTCAGGCTCACTGGGGCAGGGTCGTAGAGAAAAAAAAAGAATCTAACGAGGATTGTTCCTTTGAATCCATAAAGACCCAAACGTGCACATTTTAAACTGGTAATCATTTGAGAAATTTTACAAGACATAGAAAGTAAGTCAAGGATGATCCCAAGCATGTATGCATTACAAAGCAGCTGTGGGCTGACATAAATTTGGGGCCAGTGATCTATAAAATAGTAACAGTAGGGAGATGCAAGAGGGAAGAGATATGGGAACATATGTATATGTATAACTGATTCACTTTGTTATAAAGCAGAAACTAACACACCATTGTAAAGCAATTATACTTCAATAAAGATGTTTAAAAAAAAAAATAGTAACAGTAACTGTACTGACCTCACAAGGTTGTTGTGAGAAATAAATGCAGCAATATAGAAGCTGCTTAGCACAACATAGGCACAAAGTAAGAGATTACGTAATCCATGTGCACTATTAGTATTATTATTACTTAACTTTGGAGACACTGCCTCATTACCTGCACCGCAAGGAGAGAGTTCATACTAGATATATTTAGCTGAAACAACTGGAAAATTTAAGCAGAAAATCCTCGCAAACGGCTCGGACTTGGAGGAAGCATGTGTAAGTTTCTGTTCCCCGAAAGCTCTGGCCTAGGGGCATAGACAGTCGCTCCCCACCCAGGAGAGAAACCTTACCCTCACTGTGGCTTAGTTAGCAGAAGGCTGGCCTCCTAGGAATGGAGGCCATAAGGGCCTTTTCGTCCTTGAATAGTTCAAAGCATTTCTGGAAGCTTTGCTTAGTGGGGCAAGGAACGCTTGGAGAAACCTGAAATAGCCCTGGCAGGGCTGACGGCCAACAGCTGCGGCCATGGCAGTTGCTGTGTCCCATGTCACTGCACCTGACCCCAGGCACGGGGATCCCTGACAAATGTTCATGAGAGCCTCACAATTTTTATCTGTCTGGAAGCCAGTGGGAGGTGAAAGGGAGCCTGATTCTGGTCCCCAACACTGGCACCCTGTCAACACCGTCACATCCCCCTCCTATTACCTCTCTCCTTGCCATGGAATCCCAGGCTTTGGAGCTATACGAGGAATACTATTTTGTCCTGTTTTCAGGACAGTTTTCTTTCACCTCGAAATTCAGGTAAATTTCCCAGCAAAATAGAATTTTATACCTGGTGCTATCTGAATATGGTTTTGAACACTGAATATGATTTGAGCAAGAATAATGATGCAAACTGCCAGTTATTAAGCATCTGCTATATGCCTCCAAGTATTGTGGGTGCTTTGTATATACCATTTCACTTAATCTTATAAGTGTTACCTCTAGTACCAAGGTTACACAGCTAATGAGTGGCAAAAGTAGAATCAACTCATCTTTCTCCTCTGTAGAAGGTTACCTGCTTTTTCAGAAGTCTTTTCCATCTTAAAAATGGTTTATAAACTTTTCTGGTTATAAAAATAATGTATGTTCATATTAGAAAATTCAGGAAATATGAGATGCCTAACAAATAGTAATTCTGCTACCCCATGTAACTGCTGTTAACTTAAAATTTTTTTTCTAGTGTATTTTTCTGTACATATATTTATAGTATTTCCCCTTTTCCAAAATTGGGATCATAGAACTTTTTAGACTTTCCAAAGATTTTTAAATTTCCTTGAAATACAAGGAAGGCTGTTTTACCCAGGGAAACAACTATGGACTTCTGGAGTTCAAATATAGTTCAGAAAACTGACCACACAGTTTCCAAGAGGTGACTAAATTTGGCAAAATGCCTTTTTCCACCCTGATAGAGGCTTTAAGTGCCTGGTCATTTGTTTTTCTGGCAGCAGGACCACTCTTCAGTGTAACCAATGGCTATTAATGTCATTAGAAGTTCTTCAACCTTTTTAGGCATTAATCATGCTCCAGATGTTACAAACATTTAGTGACCGAAAATGAACATACATTAAAGTCTTCAGCTGCTGCCTCAAGGTCATAGGGATTTCAGCTTCAGTCTCTTAATTTGGAGTTTCAGCCAGACCCCATCAGGGGGATTTTACCCTCATTATAAGCCACGGAGATTTCATTACACACATATTTTAGTATTTTATATTTTCAGTTGGCCACCCCAGTAGAGTATGTGCTCCTTTGAAACATCTCTCCTTTGACAGATAGCCCTTCATGGGGTCCTTTTGTGGGCATGAGAGATTATACTGTTTTGAGTCTATCTTTGCCCCTGAGATAGCAACCAGTAGCATTCTTCCTACTTTGATCAAATAGAATTATTTTTAGTAGAGGCTGTGTTGCTTGAAAGACAGCTTGTAATCTTAAAAAGCCCTTTACATTGTAGACATATGGGTTTCTTGACAGCGTGTGGCTAGAATTGCAATGTCTTCTCTGCCCAGAAGACTACCTTTGAATGCACCCGCTCTGCTCCTGTATGTCTGTAAAGATAAATGAATCCCTTTGGTGCCGAATATAGTAACTGTAGCATCCATCATTTGTGACAACCACTTCCTGAACTTCATCCCTGAATGTTGTATAAACCATTCTTATTGGTCCTCACCAGAGCTCAATGGTGCCAAAGGAAGTGATCAGCAGGCAGTAGCAGGCCGGAGGCTGTACCTTCCCATGACTTTTACATGCTGCTTTACACAACTCCGTCCCCTAATTCTACATATTCACTTAACAAATGGAACGCATGATTAATTTCACTGGAGCCCTGTTGGATAAATATGGAAAAAACGTGGGAGCTATGTCATGAACCACAATGGGTTTGCGTTCTGTGTAATTTGAAGACAAGATTCCTTTGCTGTGTGTCACTTACCTCCTATATTACCACCGTCGCCCAATATTTCATAACCATCAATTCTTTGCCAGTGCCCACATGCAAAGATGGGTTTGTATTAAAAAATAAATGAGAACAGCACATTCTGATGTGGTGTAGTATATCAGCATTTTCCACCCGAAGCCTCACTGCCTGCCCTTCCCCTTTTAGGAAACAAAGGATACAAGGCAGAGCTACTTATCCAGTTACAGCTCCCGGTGAGAAGGGTGACCGGTTGTCAGAAAGAAAAGAAAAGCCTTTTTCCTTTGAAATATCTAAATGTCCAAAGATGGGAACAGTCACGGGGGGAGAATACTGGGCTATGCAGTTTGATCTGATTCTGTGGACCATCCATCTCCAGTTGGAAAGCTCAATTACTTTCAACTGCCAGAATCAAAAAACCAGACTTAACAGCGGCTTCAGCACACAGAGCTTTATTTCTCTCACAGAACGAGGAGACCGGAAGTGGGCGGTCTGGCCCGAGTCATGCAAGACTCAGGTTTTCCTTTCTGCTCCACCAACCTTACCATGTTGGATTTCTTCCTTGTGCTTGTTGCCTCATGGTGGCAAGGTAGCTGCAGCACCTCTGGACTCATTTTTAAGGTAGGAAGAAGGGGAAGGGCCACACTAGCCAGACAGTGGTCTCCTCTTACCTGGAAAGCAAAAGTTTTCCCTGAACGCTAAGCAGATCTCTGCTGTCTTTTCATTGGCCAGAACAGGGTCACGTGGTCACTCTCAATCGGCTTAAAAAATGAGCCTTAGCTGGGCGCACGGCTAACTTGAACTACAGTGTGGTTGTGTGAGTGCAGAAGAGCGAGGAATGGGTGCAGTTTAGTCACATACCTCCCACAGCTCCTCTCCTTAAGATGCTATTGAGAGGATGGCGCGGCTGAGGGAAGGGCGCAGAGGTAGAACGTACTGACCTCTTTGGAGACGTTACTGTCCCCGTGATGTGTTCTTCCAGGCACAGGAATCACAATAACCCTTGCTATATGAGAACAGTCCCAAACTTTTTGTTCATATGTGAATATTTCTATAATAGATTGTTAATTCCCCATTGCAATTGTTATGAAAACTCACTGTGTTTAAATTAATGGGAAAGTAAGTGTTCTTTTTAAAAGGTTAATCTGACCATTTTACCCCCCTGCTTAAAACTCTTCCAGAGCTTTCCATAGCTCTTAAGATTAAACGTAAAAGCCTTGGCATGACCGTTAGAGACCTGCAGGGCTTTATTTCAGCAGCCTCCCATCTGTCTCTCTGCCTCAGGGTCCTTGCATAGGCCCTTTCTTCTGCCCAGAAGCTTTTTTCCCCCACTATGAGCTTCGCACCCCCTGCTTATCTTTCTGCTCTAAGATTGAAGATTCCCTAGAGAAACATTCCTTAACCTGTCAGGCTAGCTTGGGGCACCCTGATATGAACTCCGAGTACTCTAATCTTCCTCTTAGCATTTATCTAAAAAAAACTAATTAATTTGCAGTGAGTTTTTCCGAGTCTGCTTCCCCTGCTAGAATGTTAGCTTTGAGAAGGCCCTAACGTTCTTGTTTATTGCACCTGGTTTATTGCCTGCTGTGTAGTAAGCACTTAACAAATATTATTGAATGAAAGAAATGAAATTCTAAAAGCATGAAACTGATTTTGGTGATGATATGCACTGTGCTACTCAAAATATAGTCCTTGAACTGGTGCTAATCTGCAAATTGCTCCTTGTTAATCTACCACAAATATAGAAATTGAAAGTGTTTAGAAACTTTTATAGCAATTTAAAAAGTGTTGTCACTCAATGGTTTGGAAATTTTAAAAAATAAAATAAAGCTAGTCCTTCAACACAGATGGTTTGAGAAGCTCTGTTATAGGTTACATACTACAAACTGTCATTACACTAGTGAAAGGCAAGCATTTCTAAAGCTGCAGGCACACTACTATATATAAAATAGATAACTAACAAGGACCTACTGTATAGCACAGAGAACTATACTCGATATTTTAAAATTATAAGGGAAAAGAATCTGAAAAAAAAGATATGTATGTATGTATAACTGAATCGCTTTGCTGTACACCTGAAACTAACACATTGTAAATCAACTATACTTCACTTTTTAAAATTAAAAAATAAAATAGAATAAAATAAAGCTGCAGGAGCTCCACAGCCACTGCCAGCAGCCATCAGAAGCTGGCAGAGCAGCATGAATTGCCAGCAAGAGGAAGCCATACAGCCCCACCTCCACCTCCTGAGTGAAACCCTGTCTCCCTAACGTCACAGCAAGTTATTTAACTTGGACACGTTCTTTCATCATTTGTGCCTCAGTTTCCTCATGTGTCAATGGGGATAACAACAGAACCTACTTCACAGGGTTGTTGTGAACGATTAAGCAGAGCAATTGTATGCCAAGCGTTTGGAGACACATGAGTATCTGATATTATTTTTATTTGCAATACATGAGAAAGCCATTTTGCCAAAATGAGAGAGGATTTTAAAACATGGTTTGGATTAAAATAACACTTCGGGTATAAAAGCACACTGAACAGAGATTGACATCAAACACTGAGAACAAACAGCCCGCTGGGAGGATGTAAGGCTGTGTGTGCTGAGGCAGGCTGAGACCGGGTCTGACCTCAGATCAAGGAAAATATTTGTACAACAGAGCTGGCATATTCATGGCATATATGTTCCTATATAGGAAAACTGGCAAACCAAACAGTCAGAGAGGGAGGGATGAGTAAGTGATTTTTACTCTGATATTCTGTTCCAACTCAGGGTAGGTGAATTCTATCTATCATAAGGGCTGCATCCTCTTAGTTGAAGGCTTTAGTGTAAAATGCAAGTACAACTTACAGGTTACATTTTAAGCTCTTGTCAGTCATTTACACTTCAGCGTGAAGAAAAAAATCTGAACGGAGCTTGGGTGGGAGCCCTTTGCTCATGTCTTACCCTAACTAGGCCCTTGCTCCCTAACCCTACTCCCACCCCCGCAAATCCTGCCCATTATACACAGTGTAGCCTTGCTCACAGCTTAAACTTGACTAGCATTTCCTTTTTATTTCTTTGGCTTAGAACAAAGTCATTTATTAGATTTTTTTTTTTTTTTGGAGTATAATTGCTTTACAATGTTGTGTTAGTTTCTGCTGTACAACAAAGTGAATCAGCTATATGTATACATATAGCCCCTCCCTTTTGGACCTCCCTCCCATTCCACGCCCCCCCATCCCACCCATCTAGGTCATCACAGAGCGCTGAGCTGAGCTCCCCGTGCTATACGGCAGGTTCCCACTAGCTATCTGTTTTACACATGGTAGTGTATTTATGTCAAACCTAATCTTCCAGTTCATCCCATCCTCCCCTTCCCCCGCTGTGTCCACAACGTCCATTCTCTACATGTGCGTCTCTATTCCTGACCTGGAAATAGGTTCATCTGTACTATTTTTCTAGATTCCACATATATGTGTTAATATGCGTTATTTGTTTTTCTCTTGCTGACTTACTTCACTCTGTGTGACAGACTCTAGGTCTACTTCCTTGGCTGTCAAGCCTCGCTGTTCTCCTACATCCCTGATAGGAAGTATAGGCTGTGCCACAAAATTTAGCACTTCTTTATATTCTGCCATCCACTGTTCCACGCTGTTTTGGGGTATTTATCTTAATTGCATCTGCAAGTTCGAGGACCCCATCTTACACTTTGGGTCACCTCTCATCCCTCAGCACAAGGCTGCATACAGAATCGCCCTCAATAAACTCTTGTTGGATCACGAGGAAGGTGAGGCAGAAAACCTGGGACATCTGTATCAGTAGAGTGTAGGGGTAAGCCTTGGATTTGGGGCTGGAGAAGGTCGTTGTGACCTTAAAGAGAACATTTTCGGTGGGGAACTGAAGTGGGGGGCAAGGAGGAAGGAGCAAGAGGGTGGTGAAAACAATGGAGGCAAGAAGTGTAATAGAAAGTCTTTTTTGCTGCCTCCTTCCTCTTTATTTTTTTCTTTCACTATTATTGAGATATAATTGACATATAGCACTGTACAAGTTCAAGTTGTTCAGCATAATGACTTGACTTAATATATTATGAAATGATTGCACAATAAGTTGTTATCCATTATCTCATATGGATACAAAAAAGATTTGTTTGTTTTTTTCCTGGTGTTGAGAACTTTTAGGATCTACTCTCTTAGCAACTTTCAAATATGCCATACAGCAGTGTTAACTAAAATCATCATGTTGTACATTACATAGTACTTATTTATCTTATAACTGGAAGTTTCCTTTTGACCACTTTCCTCTCCAATTCCCCCTGCCTCTGGTAACCACAATGTGTTCTCTTTTTATATGAGGTTTTTTTTTTTTTCTTTAATTCCATATGTAAGAGAGAGCATACAGTATGTGTCTTTCTCTAACTCGTTTCACCTAACATAATGCCCTCAAGGTCCATTCATGTTGTCCCTAATGTCAAGTTTTCATTCATTCGGCTTTACGGCTGAATAATATTCCATTGTATATGTACACCACAGCTTCTTTATCCATTCGTCCATGGATGGACACTTCAGTTATTTCCATATTTTGGCTATTGTAAATAATGCTGCAATGAACATGGGGGTGCAAATATCTTTTCAAATTAGTGTTTTCATTTTCTTCAGACAAATGCTCAGAAGTGGGATTGCTGGATCATGTGATCAATTAAAATCAAAATTTTTAATTTTTTGAGGCACTTCCATACTCTTTTACATGGTGGCTACACCAATTTATATTCCCACCAGCAGTGCACAAAGGTTCCAATTTTTCCACATCCTCGCCAACATTTATTTCCTTTTGATGATAGAAAGTCCCTTTTAAAAAGAGTTCATCAGCAAAGGCTATTGGAGGAGGCCATAAGGAGGGAGATTTTCAAGAGAAAAGAGACTTGAGCTTGTGTGTATGCTGGAAGGAATGAGACCACAGAGAGGAAGCATTTGTAGGTGAGGAGAAAAGGGAGAATTGGTGAATTGCCGTCCCCGAAAGGCATGGGATCAAGGGTCTCAATAGAGGAGTTAATCTTGGTTAGAAGGAGGGATCCCTGCTCTTCTGAGACAGAAGGGAAGGAAAAGTGGGTGAGGACACAGAAACACTGAGAGGTGGAAAAGTAAATGGATGAGGGAAGGAACTGGCAGACTTCTTAAAAAATCGAGAATCTAGGTTCCCTCCAAGGGAGGGCATCCCACCTCTTCTCACCTGTATCCCAGAGTTTGGGGCTTGATAACAGTGGAAAGAATGTTCAGAGCAGGTGCTGAGATATCAGCAAAAAGGTGCTTAAAAAGGGTACTCAGCAACTCTAAGGACCCTGCTTTAACAGGCTGCCACAGATGTGCATCAGACCCAAGCAGGTCACTAATCCATCCGGCAATTCTGTGTCTGGCACCTATCTTCTGCTGGTCTTACTTAAAGCTTTAGAGATTCAGCTGTGAACTAGGTGATTCCGTCCTCTTCTCAAGGAGTTTGTACACTGGAGGGGAGACAGACAGGCAAATAGGTAGTTCGTGGACACAGTGCAGGGAGTGTTACAATAGGGGTAGATATGGGAGCTGTGCAGAGATGACTCCAATCTTGAGAGAACTAAAGGCTGCGAAGATTATTCCAGCCATGGTCAGGGGCAGGATCAAAGGCCCAAAGGCAAGAAAGGGCCCTGCATTTTTGGAAACTGAAAGTGGAGCAGTGTGCCTGGAGGGAAGAGAAGGTGACCAGTCAGGGAGGTGGGAGGGGCCAGATCACGAGGAGCCCAACCTGTGCCTCCAGGGCCCACCCAACACGCTCCAGGGTTTCATCCTACAGGGAGGGAGGGAGTTTGGAAACAAACAGGCCTGTTAAGAGAGTAGTGACAGTGGAAATGAACAGAAGTGAATAGATTTGAGGGGTTTATAGGAGGAATAATTGACAAGGCTTGTTAATTGATTGGGTAAGGGAGAAGTGAAGGAAGATTCTCAAGTTTCTAGCTTGGGCAACTGGATAGAGAGTGGTGCCACTCACTGAAAGAGAGAAACAGGAAGAAAAGCTAGTTTATGGGGAAATATGATAAGCTTATTTTTGAACATATGGTCTTTGAGAGGCCTATGGGAAATGTAAGTGGAGAAGGCAATGTATAGTGTATGCATCTGGAGCCCAGATGAGAGGTCTGGGCTGGAGGCACTAAATTATTGGTCTTCAGCATGGGATGATAAAGGAGGCCACAGAGTCACTGGGCTGAACCAAGGGACAGGGGAGAGTAAGCAGAGAAGCAGACTGAGGCTAGAATAAGAGAGACCATAACCACTTAGGGGCGGGCAGAGGCTGAAGAACCCACAGAGGAAGAGGAACTCACACAGGAGACTGACCTGACAAGGGAAAATAGGAGGAGGAAAAGTAGGAGGCAAAGATGAAAGAGTGTGATGTTATGGAAGTCAAGGGAAGAAAAGGCATTTCAAGGAAGGGACAATTAACAATGTCAGAAGCTGAGGAGAAGCCAAGGAAGAAAAGACTGAAGATTGTCTGTGGGGTCTCAAAGCCACAGGAAGATTTTAGTGAACTTGGTAAGACTGGCTTGGAGGAGTGGTAGGTGGATTCAGAAAAAAAGGGAGGACGGAAAGGCAGTGAGAGGGGACCACTGTTTAAAGAAGGTTAGGGACTTCCCTAGAGGTCCAGTGGTTAAGACTTCGCCTTCCAATGCGAGGGGTGCAGGTTTGATCCCTGGTTGGGGAGCTAAGATCCCACATGCCTCGCGGTCAAAAAACCAAACATAAAACTCGATATTGTAACAAATTCAATAAAGACTTTAAAAATGGTCCACATAAAAAAATCTAAAAAAAAAAAAATTAAAGTTAAGTAGAGGAGAAAATAGAATGACAGATGGAGGAAGGCGTATGGGGTCAAGGAAAGTTTTTAATTTCATTGTCATTTAAAAAAATGGGAGTAAATTGAATTTTTAAAAATGCTGATGGGTAGGAACCTGTACAAGAAACGTTGAAGAAATAGGGAGAGTGAATTAACTGATAGAAATGGAGTTCCTGAGGAGTCAAAATGGGATAGAACTCAGAACACCGAGGAAGGCCTTGGACTAATGCTCACAATTACAGGAAGTTTCTTGTGTGAGGCCTTCTGCTGAGCCTTTGATGTCCATTATCTCATTTAATACCCACAACAATCCAATAAAATAGGTACTATTATTATCCCGATTTTTAAGTGGGGACCAGTTTTTAACTGAGGCCCACACAATTGCCTCAATTAGTGTCACAGAGTTCGTAAGTGGTGGAGCTGGGACTTTAATCTCATCAGGAGTGGAAGAGGAGAAGATGGACTCAGATGCAGGCAGGTTTGCTGGCAGGAAACTGTGGGCATTGTCTTCTACCTCTGTGAATTGGGAGGTGGGGGGAAGGGCAGTGGAAGGGCCAGAGGGGAGGGAGAGGTTGCCTGCAGTTGTGAGATGGTTGTGAGAGATAAGCAGCTGACAGGGCCACATCTCCAGCAGCTCCTGGCAGCCAGGGAGCAGAAGCAGAGGCGACGGCCACACAGGACTGGGGATTGATTCTCCCTTGTCCTTCCCTGTTTTTACCTGTCAGACCGGAGGGAGGACCTACCTTGGAAGTGTACTAGCTGGAGTGCCAATGTAGAAAGAAAGGGGCAGGAAACTCTGGTTACCTGCCAATGCTAATACATGTCAGAACAATAGTCCTGCTGGGTCCTGGAAAATTATGGTGCAACGCCCATGTCATTATACCATCCCTATAATTTTTCACTGGCTTTTGGAGCAACTTTGTAATTTGTCTTGAATATCATTTTTGAGTTACCAAATCTCAGTAGCATAACAGTTTTTAGTTCTCAAATGTTTCATTCATTTCATCATTCATTTATTCATTCCATGAATATTGATTGGGAGGCAGTGGTGGCCAACACATCCATTTTCCCTGTCCTCCAAAGCCAGGGAAACAGATCTATTTTAACTAGAGTGTAAGTGCCACAGGTCAGAGACTTGGATTATTTTGTTCATTGCTGTATTCCTAGTGCCAACAGCAGTACCTGGTATGTAATAGATTCTCAATAAACAGGTGTTGTATGCAGAAGCACCTTGAACTGTGAAGCCAAAGGAGTTTAAGCTTAAGCCCCTCACTGGCACTGGCCCCTTCCAAGGCTCTGGGAGAGGCCCTACTATGTGCTTTCATGGTTATATGTTTTTATTAAAATTTCAAAAGTAAGATATTTTAAGATTTCAAAAGTAAGATATTTAATAGTTAAGACCTCTGTCTCTACGCCAGCTTCCCCTCCATCACCTTCCCCTCCTGTCAAGGGATATTGGAGTGGCCATGGGCATTTAGGGATCCAGCTAAGGGGCAGTTGTGTTGGGAATACATTTAGTATGGAATGTGGGGGACACAGTTATATGGTATGCTGTTATTTAAGTGTAGAGTTATTGCTAGCTGTCCCAGTGTAGGAACAGCTTACAGGAATACTCCCACCACCCACTTTGAAGACTCACGTGGCATGTCACAAAGGAGCAGGGTCAGATGTGGTGTCACAGAAATGAGCATGTCCTAGGCTCCTGGCACTAGAAGTTCGTGGGTGGCAGAGAAAGAAGATCTTCCTTAAAGAGCGCCTCCAAAATTGTTTGAGGCCCCTCAAAACGTGAATCTGCCCTTGGCTGGATAAATGGGTGAATCTAAATCCTCTCGGGATGAGAAATAATCAGCTCCTACTTTAATTTTCTCTAGTACTTACAGACAATAGAGTTTAGTTCAATGCTTATTTTTGGTCCCAGGGAATACATTCACACCCTTCTAGTAAATGGTTCGTCTTCCTAAATGATGCTCTTGTGAGACTTCTCTCCAAAGGGCAGCTAGCTTGCAGTCACATCTTCAGAGCTGAGGTAGCCATCAAATTCTAATTCCCTACACATAATAGCCGAGTAAATATTGTCACTGTCAAGTTCTTTGTACCAATTGCTTTAGCTAATGGTTATATTAGTAGATTTCTGGTGGTGTTCATTCATTCATTCATTCAATAAATGTATTGAGTCTTTACTATGAGTCAGGCATTGGGGGTAAAACATTAAACAAGACACAGTCCCCTTCTTCAAAGAGCTTTTAGTCAAGTGGGGGAGTGAGACATTTAAACAGACAATGACAATTCATCATTTGCACTAAGACAGGGGCAGTGATGAGCACAGCATTTTCGAAGCACTTGGGTGGAGCGCCTGACTCCGGAGGCGAGTCAGGGAAAACTCCTTGGAAAAGCTGAGTCAACCGCTTGGCAGGGATGTGGAAGCACTGGGTGGGAGGGTGAACTGGATCAAAGGTTCCCAAGTCAGGCTGATCAGCACAATCACCTGGGACAGCTTCACGACTTCCAGGCCCACCCCCGACCTACTGACTCAGAATTTCATCCGGGTGAACCTCAGGAATCTGTCTTTTAAAAAAAAAATCATCCCTGGTGGTGTTTTTGATCAACCAGATCTGGTGAAGTAGATGACCTTTGGGATTGTGGAGGAGATAAAGAGGCCTGCAGGAACCCGGAAGGTCCTATGGTGGAGGCGGCGTGAGAAGGAGGGGCTGAGGATGGAGGCAGGTGGTAGGGACGCTCCGGGCAAGGAAACAAAAGCCTCCTAGATGGGCTGTTTGAACGGATCTCAGGCCCTTCTTTAAGAGTCACTCAGCGTGGCTGGCAGCTCACACGGCTGCCAGCTAACTCAGGCTCTGAAAGCCGTTTAACAACCTGATAGAGGGCACAGAGCCAGGTGTGTCCTGCAGGGAACAGGTATGTGAGTACCTGTGCTGTGAGCAAGAAGGAGAAGGCTCAGGCTGCCCTGTGACTCTTCAGGGACTTCCCATCCCCTGAAGTTGGCCCTAGTCCAGCCTCCAATTCTCTGGTTCAAGGGATAGCTCCTGTGTCATTTACCTTTAAAAAAAAAAAAAAAGAACTTAGATGTAATTCATATACCGTAAAATTCACCCTTTTAATGTACAATTCAGTGGTTTTTAGTATATTCACAGAATTGTGCAACCATCACCACTACCTAATTTTTGAACATGTTCATCACCGCTGAGGGAAACTTGAACCTATTAGGTGTCCCTTCTCATCCCCCCTTCCCCTACCCTTATCCTTCTCCCCATCCACTAGCCACCACCAATCGGCTTTCTCCCTATAAACATGACTCTATTGTATATTTCATATAAATGGAGTCATACCATATGTGGCCTTTTCATAGCATGTTTTTAAGCCTCATCCATGTTTTAGTATGTATTCATTTAATATGTACTTCATTCCTTTTCATGGCTCAAGAATATTCCATTGTATGGATTTTGTTTATCCATTCTTCCATTGACAGACATTTGGGTTGTTTCTACCTTTTGAATATTAGGAATAATGCTGCTATGAACATTTGTGCATCAGTTCTTGTGTAAACATAGGTTTTCAATTATCTTGGGTATATATGTAGGAGTAGAATTTATGGGTCATGTGGTAACTCTATGTTTAACTTTCTGAGGAACTGCCACATTGTCTTCCAAAGCAATTGCCCCATTTTACATTCCCGCCAGCAGTGTAGCAGGGTTCTGATTTTGCCACATCCTCCCCAACTCTTGGTTTTGTTCCTTGTTTTTATTAGAGCTTCATCCAATGATGAAGCGATACCTTGTTGTGGTTTTGATTTGCATCTCCATTATGACTAACGACGTTGAGCATCTTTTCATGTGCTTATCAGCCATATATATATTTTCTTTGGAGAAATGTCTATTCAAATCCGATGCCCATTTTTTTTTTTGAATTAATTAATTAATTAAATTTTGGCTGCGTTGGGTCTTCGTTGCTGCGCGCGGGCTTTCTCTAGTTGTGGCGAGCGGGGGCTACTCTTCGTTGCGGTGCGCGGGCTTCTCATTGCTGTGGCTTCTCTTGTTGCGGAGCACGGGCTCTGGGTGCGCGGGCTTCAGTAGCTGTGGCACGCGGGCTCAGTAGTTGTGGCTCGCGGGCTCTAGAGCAAAGGCTCGGTAGTTGTGGCACGCGGGCTTAGCTGCTCCGCGGCATGTGGGATCTTCCCGGACCAGGGCTCGAAACCATGTGCCCTGCATTGGCAGGCGGATTCTTAACCACTGCACCACCAGGGAAGTCCTCTATGCCCATTTTTAAATTGAGTTGTCTTTATGTCAAGTTGTATGTGTTCCTTATATATTCTAGATATAAGTCCCTTATCAGTTATATAATTTGTTAATATTTTTGCCCATCCTGTGGTCTGTCTTTTCCCTTTCTTGATGGCATCCTTTGAAACACAAAAGCTTTTACTTTTGATGGGGGTCCAATTTATTTTATTTTATTTTATTATTATTATTTTTTAAAAATTTTATTTATTTATTTATTTATTTATTTATTTATTTATTTATGGCTGTGTTGGGTCTTCCTTTCTGTGCAAGGACTTTCTCTAGTTGCGGCAAGCGGGGGCCACTCTTCATCGCGGTGCGCGGGCCTCTCACTATCGCGGCCTCTCTTGTTGCGGAGCACAGGCTCCAGATGCGCAGGCTCAGTAGTTGTGGCTCACGGGCCCAGTTGCTCCGCGGCATGTGGGATCCTCCCAGACCAGGGCTCGAACCCGTGTCCCCTGCACTAGCAGGCAGACTCCCAACCACTGCGCCACCAGGGAAGCCCCCAATTTATTTTTAACTATTTTTTCCTTTGTCACTTGTGCTTGTATTGTCATATTTAAGAAACCATTGCCTAATCCAAGGTCATGAAGATTTATTTCTTTTTTTTCTTCAAACAGTTTTATAATTTAGCTCTTACACTTAGATGTATGACCCACTTTGAATTAATTTTTATATGGTGTGATATAGGAGGTCAGCTTCATTCTTTTGCATGAGGAGATCCAGTTGTCCCTATACCATTTGTTGGAAATACTATTTTTTTCCCTCTTGAATTCTTGGCACCCTTCTTAAAAATCAATTAACCATATGTGAGGGCGTATTTCGGACTCTTGATTCTATTCCATTGGTCTATATCTCTATCCTTATGCCAGTACCACACCTGTCTTGACCTTTGTAGAAAAGTTTGGAAATCAGGAAGTATGAGTCCCCCAACTTTGTTCTTTTTCAAGATTGTTTTGGCTATTCTGGGTACCTTGGATTTCTATGTGAATTTTAGGATCAGTTTGTTAATTTCTGCAAAAAAGGCAGCTGGGATTTTGATAGGGATAGCATTGAAGTCATTTATTCTTGAAGCAGTTTCATGAGGTCACTAAAAGGTCAGAGAGGGACACAGGTATTTATTATCACCTTGACATATAGGAAAACTGAGACCAGAGCAATGCATTTTAAAAACCTCTCAGTCTGACAATGCTGCTTTCAACAGTAGGACGGATACCTCCTAACCCCTATGGTGCCAATCTCCTTCTCTGTTCTTCTCTGTTAATTTTCAAACAAATATTTACTGAGTGCTTGCTCTGTGCCAGGCACAGTTGTAGGTACTCAGAAACTTAGAGGTCAACCTTAAGAAAGGACCATTTGAAATTTGCTGTCAAACCAGTTGTTCTTTTTGATACAGAGAGATGATGTCCATTAAAAATTTCATGCTCTTGGGCTTCCCTGGTGGCGCAGTGGTTGGGAGTCTGCCTGACAATGCAGGGGACACAGGTTCGAGCCCTGGTCTGGGAGGATCCCACATGCCGCGGAGCGGCTGGGCCCGTGAGCCACAATTGCTGAGCCTGCGCATCTGGAGCCTGTGCTCTGCAACAGGAGAGGCCGCGATAGTGAGAGGCCCGCGCACCGCGATGAAGAGCGGCCCCCGCTCGCCGCAACGGGAGAGGGCCCTCGCGCAGCAACGGGGACCCAGCGCAGCCATGAATAAATAAATAAATAAATAAATAAATAAATAATAACCCAAAGTTAAAAAAAAAAAAAAAATTTCATGCTCTTTACTGTACAGAAATTCCCAACTAAATTTTCTTTTAATTTAGTAATTTACCATTTTTTCCTGATTGCAAAATTAAATGTGCTTATCATAGAAAGTTTGGGAAATACAAAAATTCCAAAGAACAAAATAAAAATTACCCATAATCCCACTAGTCAGAGACAATCACTATTACCATGTTGGTCTAAGTCTCTAAACTCTATAATAATAATAGGTAACATGGTGGTTACTGTGTGTCTGGCCTGTTTAATTACTTCATATTCATCAACTCAATTCAATCCTCACAATAACCCAACAAGTTAGGTATTTATTTTCTTGTGCATTTGTTCAATAAATATTTTTTCAGCCCCTATCATGTGGTCATTTGATCCTAATCTATGTGCTCAGGATGCAGGGATAGACTATGAAGAAGTGGCATGGGTTGTCTCACTAAGTAAATAGGATAGTCAGGTCTATTTATCTATTTATTAGGATTATAGTAGAAGTTCTGGTGCTGTCCAAGTACCCCTTCAGGACTGAAGACTTTTCCCCCAGCTGCTGGGAGTGTTGACAGACTTCAGCTTTTTTGGAAATTGCCTTTGATGGAGAAAGTCACCTTACCCAAGATCACACTGGCTTCAGGGGCAGCCTACACCCAATGATTGGTTAATGTGAGGATTCAAAGACCTGCTCCCTTGCCCCAGCTTGACACTACTCCAAAGGGTCAGTCCAGCTTTAGATCTTCACATGGGCCTGGCTAAGGCCTCACTGAGGCTGCACTGTGGTCCAACCAACTTCTCCCTGTATACAATCCTGCCCCCTTCACTTCCCATCCAGAGGTGTTGATATCAAGAGCGCTTCCTAACATAACTTCTTCTGTGTTGATACCTACCTTAGGATCTGCTTCCCTGGGAATTCAACCTATGACTATTGGTATCAGCAGTGGTTGAAGAAAGAAGGTGCTAAGATAGGATTTTGGAATTAGATCACCCATCATCCAGCTGACAGTAAGGACCCTGCCTTACCTAGTTAGGTAGGAGTGAACTTGTTAAACCTTTCACTGATGGTAAACTGGGATAGTATTCTGGTGGAAGGGAATGGCACTAGTGGGTGTGATATATCAGGCATTTGAGAAATATGGGGGAAATGGTAACTACTGGGACAGTGGAATTAGAATAATTAACACTTTGCAATATTGAGAAGGATTAATCAGCAATTAAAAACCTGGTGTGAAAGCCAGAGGACCTCCTTGGGAACATATAAGGAGACGCTCACCTGTGCCTGGAGGACAGGGAAAGCAGAAGAGCAGGTCCAAGACTTAATCACAAGAGTAGCGAACACCAAAGATGGTCAAACTCCCAACGTAGACAGGACAGAGCCCTTACTGGGAAAGAATGGAACCTCGACACATGGAATGTGAATATCTGAGTTGATGTACCCCAAAACCTTGAATTTCCAGGTTACCTGAACCCTCGGAGCCTGCAGAAGTGGCCCACCTCTCCCTAAGAAGGGCTGGCACTGCCCCCTTGCTTAGAGAGGATGCAGGGGACTCTCCCTGGCAGGACACACACCTCCTATAGAATCTGCCACCATCTGCCCTCCTGACCACTAGGCTAATACCTAAGGTAAAGCCACAGCATAACCTGGACAGAGACAAGCTAGGCCTGATAAGGTAGGATAGGGCTCCTACTCCAGAGGACCTGCTAAACCTACCAACATACACCAGGAGCTGCTGTGAGAGCACGCAGGTGACTGCATTCTGAAGGTGCAGGATTAACAGGGATAATGTAAAAAGCCGGAAAAGAGATTTTCAATTTGGGAGCAGTCTTTCAGGACATAGGATTTAGTGCCCTGGCAAGATTCCAGGGTGAGAGAGTGAACATGCTGCTAGGATGGTTCTTAGAAACATGGAAAACTGATAGCCCACACTAAGTGAGGTAGAAATGCCAGAATAGCCGTGGCAGATGATGGAAGATGGGAATAAAGGGCTCAGAGAAGTGGGCACGTTAGAACTGATATACTATGTGCAACAGAAAAGCCTGCCAGGTGGCTGTGTCCCATAGGAAGGCCTGGAGGATACCTCAAAGCGTAAGAGGTATCCTGGTGAGCGTGAGAGGGGCACCAGTGTCACTAAGAGTCTATAGGCCAGGGCTAAGGGTAGGAGATGCCGTCACAGAACCCAGCTCACTAATGATAGTGGGGATGATAGGACCCTGAAACAACAGGGACCAGATGCGGTATCTCACCCTCAGTAGCCAGGTGGATGCAATTATCCTAATGAGTAGCAAGGCTGGAGTGGCAGCCAGGGGACTCTGGCCCCCAGAGAGTTGTGGAGATGGTTAGTAGAACACAACAGAAGTAATTGGGCAAAAGTGTTCTGCTCAGTCTGATGATGAGTAATCCAAGGATGGCAGCCCCAATAAAAAGCCACGATCCCTTGCTCAGTTTCCAGGAAGGAACTAGTTTTCAGACCTAGAACTCATGCATTGAAAGAAAGGTCAGGTCCCCAGTAGGAAGTACCCTGTAACACCATGGTGATGTACATGGAGGCATTGCCCAAACCTTTCCCAAAAGGGAACTGTGGCTACTTGTTTGGGTAGTCAGATACTGAGAAAAGGGAATACTCTTTCAAGGACTGTTGGGCGTGGGGTCTGAGTTGAGACCCTGATACCTGAAGTATCATCATGAGAACCCTGTTACAGTGGGTGCATATGGGGGCCAGTTAGTAAGTGGAGGCTGGCCCAGGTCTGGCCCCCAGTGTGCCCACTGGGTCCATGGACCCACCAGGTGGTCACTTCCCTAGTCTCTGAATGGACATATCTTGGTTCCTTGGCCTGTGGAATAAAAGCTATTTAGTGGAAAGGCCTTTGAAACTCCCTTTCTTGCACCACTCCTGCCCCCCATGAGCCAAGATAGTAAATAAAAAGCAATAGTGCATCCCAGGGAGGATGATAGCAATTCATACAAAGTAATTACAAAAGCAATTCAGAGTCTAAGGGATACAGGGCTGGTGGTCGCCAACATGTCTCCATTTAATCATTAGTCTGCACCCTGCAAAAGTCAGACAGATCCTGGAGGATGACAAGAGATTACTGTAGTCCACCAAGCAGTAGACCTATCTGCAGCTGCTCTGCCAGATGTTATATCTTTGCTAGAGCAAATCAGCATATCTTCAGGTACATAATATGTGGCCAGGGAACCAATGAGTGCATTTATTTCTATCCCTACCAGAAAGAGGATCAGAACAGTTGATTCACTTGGAACAGACATCATATACATTTACAGTCCCCTTTTTTTTTTTTAAATATTTATTTATTTGGTTGCATCAGGTCTTAGTTGCAGCAGGTGGGCTCCTTAGTTGCAACTCGCTGGCTCTTTAGTTGTGGCATGCTAACTCTTGGTTGTGGCATGCATGTGAGACCTAGTTCCCTAACCAGGGATCGAACCCGGGCCCCCTGCATTGGGAGCGCGGAGTCTTAACCACTAGCCACCAGGGAAGTCCCTACATTTACAGTCTTGCCTCAGGGCTATGTTAATGCTCCCACTCTTGGCATTATGTGGTCCCAAGAGACCTGGACTGGTTGGATATTGATGACATCATGCTAGTTGGACCAGATGAGCAAGGAGTGACTAGCTCATTAGAGACCTTTGTAACACATGCATCCCAGAGAGTGGGAGAAAAACCTTATGAAGATTCAGAGGTCTCACATGTCTGTAACGTTTTTAGGGGTCTAGGGGTCTGGGGCATGCTGAGACATCCCCCCTCCAAAGTAAAGGATATATTAGTGGCTCTTGCATTTCCCACCACAAAGAAGGAAATCCAACACCTGTTCACAGGCAGCATATTCCAAACCTGGGAATATCACTTCAACCCGTATACCAGGTGACATGAAAGCCTGTCAGCTTTAAGTGGGGCTAAGAGCAGGAAAGGGCTCTGCAGAGAATGTCCAGGCTGCAGTGCAAGCAGTCCTGCTACTTGGGCCACATGATCTGGCAGACCCTATGTTCCTAGAGGTATCAGTGGTAGAAAAAGACGTCATGTGGAATTTATGACAAGTCCCGATGGGAGAATCACAATGCAGATCCCCAGCGTTCTGGAGCAAGGCCATGCCATCTGCCATAGAGAATTAAACACCTTTCTAGAAAGCTCCTGGCATGCTATTAGGCCCTAATAGAGACAGACACCTGACCATGGGACAACAAGTGGCCAGGAAGCCAGAACTGCTCAGCATGAGCTGGGTTCTGTCAGAGCCGTTGGAATCATAAGGTCAGGCAGTCCCAGAAGTAGTAAGACGGAAATGCTGCATCCAGGGTCAACCATGAGCAGGAATGATGGGTATAAGTGATCTACACAAGTTGGTGACCCAGACACACAGGCCACCCATCACTGCTGCACCAGCCCCTCTCCCTCAGCTCACTCCCACGGTTCCATGTGGATCCCTGGATACCAGATGATGACCAGCTAATGGAGGAGGGAAAATCCTTAGTGAGGTTCATGGATGAGCTGTCTTGATATGTGGGTACGAGCTGAAAATGCATGGGTAGCTGCACTACAGTATCATTCTGGGGTGATCCGAAAGACAATGGAAAGAGAAATCCTCTCAATGGCAAGACCTTCAGGCACTGAATCTGTCATCCAATTTGTGTGAAAGAAAGAAGTGTCTTGGGTTTGGGAATAAATAAAAACTCATGGGCAGTGGTGAATGGCTTGGTCAGTGGCCTTGAAAGAGAAAGAGTTGAAGATCAGGATTAGGAAGTCTGTGGTGGAGACACTTGGATGGACATGTGGGAACCGGCATGCAGGGTGAAGGTAATTGGCTAGCATGCCTATGAGATAGTACTTACCAAAGAAGAAGAATGAAACAACGAGGTAGGCAAAACTGACTCAGCCCGTTCAAGTCAACCCACCTCTGTCATATCTGCTGGCACACTGGGTGCATGAGTAGCCATATTGTGAGGGACAGAGGCTATGCATGAGCCCAACAGCATGGGATCCCCCTCACCAAGGCTGATCTAGCTACTGTGGTATATGTCCAACCTGCCAGCAACAGAGATCAACTCTGACTCTTTTCTTTGCTATCATCCCTGAGGAAACCAACCAGCTACCTTGCAAGGAGTAGCAATTAAATTTTTTAAATAGAAAAGCTAGCAGAAAATATAACATTTATTAGGTCGGTGCAGGAATGACAATTTTTCATGGCTTTAAAGCAAGAGAAGCTATCAGTGAGGAAAAGATGAACAGATTTGAATATTTTAAAATTTAAAACTTCTGTGCAAACGAAGAGATAAAAGATGGAGAACATTTGCATTAAATTCTGACACATAAATGATTAATGTGTTATGACTTTAATTTATAGCTTACTCAATGTATGAGAAAAGCACTGGGGCCCTAATAGATGAATGTAGAATATAACAACTACCATTTATTGAATATTTTTCTATGCTCACATAGATTTACAAAATCAAATTGTACTGATTGTTTTGTGTATAAAATGTTTTATAAACAGCTTTTCTCACATAACAGCACAGACTATGTTACTAACTAGTCTTCTAGAACATAGTTTTCAGTAGTTACAAAGTATAATATTTCATTGATGAGGAAGTACAGCTCTATTTTAAAGTTTTCTTTCTTCCTTCCTTCCTTTCTTCTTCCCCTCCTTCCCTTCCTTTCTTTCCTTCCCTTCCTTTCTCTCTCTCTTTTTTTTTTTTTTGCAATTAATGTTGCAAGACTTGATATTCCATTGATGACTTTGCCTTTTCTCCATGCAGGGCCTCAACCAGTACTGCTATCCAAGTGCTTCTAGAGTGTTCCAATCTGCCAGCATCAGATCGCACGTAACATTGTATTAAACCAAGGGACTCACTTTGCAGTAAAAGAGGTGCAAATGTAGGCCCATGACCATAGGCATACATCATACTATCTAGTCAGAGAGAGTGAAGGAATAGGCTGTTGAAGCATCAACTTGAAGGCATTGCTAAGATGGCGACATCCTTTTTCAATCTGGGAACCAAGAGGTAGAAGCAAGAATGACTCCCTTTACCATCACTCTCAATGATCCACTCAGGGAATTTGCGCTTCCTGTCTCTGCAGCTCTGGGATCTGCAGGGTTAGAGATCCCGGTTATAAAAGAAGAAATGCTTCCACTAGGGGACACAGAAAAATTCTCACTGAATTATAGGCTATGGCTGCCCCTTGGGAACTTCAGGCTCTTCGTGCCACATGACAAGCAGTCAAGAGGAGGAGTCCCCATCTTGGCAGGAGTGACAGACCCTGACCAGTAGAGAAGGCAGGATGGCTATTCCACACTTGGGGCAAGAAGAACAATGTGGCATGCAGGGGATCCATTTGGGTGACTCTTGATACTTCCTCACCCAATTTTGACAGCTGCTGGACAAGTCTAGAAGCTATGGCTGAGACGGGCATGGTGACAGGGAACAGAACCATCAGAGACGAGGGGCTGGGTCACCCACCAGGTAAGCCACCTAGATCAGCAAAGGTGCTATTTGCAGGTGAGGGGACTCTAGAATGGGTAATACGGGGAAGGAGAGAAAATAAATTTCAGCTGTTGCCCCAAGACAATCTGCCAATGCCAGGGGCTATGGTTCATCCCCTTAACCTCTCTCTTGTACGTTTCCCCTCAGAAAGAAGCCTCCTGGAATTCTGGAGGAGCTGCTCCCCAGACTTCTATCAAGTAGTAGATCTGAGCACAGAAGGGGTGGATTATAATGGATGCTGTAATGCACCGCCCATGATCCGCATCAGGGCTGATGACCTTATTCACCCAATTTGTTGGGAGTGCGGCCAGCAGACATCCCTCAGCTGTCAGCCTTCCTCTGGAACTGCCTCTGCTGAAGACAGTCGCCTGGTCCCTTCCCTACAGCTGCCTTCCAATGGTCAATTCAATCCAATGTCTGGTTGAATCAGGTAGAGAGTGTCTTAGCCCCTCACTCTAACTCTGCCAGCTTCAGAGCTCGGTGTGGGGTTGGCTTACAGCTTTGTTGAGACAGACCAACCCCGCTTCTTCCTCTCGCTCATGTGGGAGTTGACCCCAAGAGCACTCCTAAATAAAATTCCTGCATGTCAATCTCCAGCTCCGAGGCTGCCCTCTGGGGAACCCATCATGTGACAGTGCTATCTGAGCAGACTTGAAAGGAATAAGAAGGAAGATCATTCCAGGCAAAAGGGTGGCTACTCCAAAAGCCCTAAAGGCAGGAATGTCTGTGTGGGTAAGAAACAGCAAAAGAACCAAAGTGGCTGTAGTGGAAGGGAGTGAATGGGGAGAGAGGTGGAAGATGAGATTAGAGTGATATCAGGAAACCAGATCATGGAGGACTTTGAAAGCCCTCACTGGGATTTGGCTTTTTACTCCAAGTGGACACCATTGCAGGGATTTGATAAGAAAAGTGACATAATCTAACTTAAAATGTAAAAGAATCATTCAGGCTGCTGTCTTGAGAAAAGAGTGGTGGAGGGGGCTTCCCTGGTGGCGCAGTGGTTGAGAATCTGCCTGCTAATGCAGGGGACACGGGTTCAAGCCCTGGTCTGGGAGGATCCCACATGCCGCGCAGCAACTAGGCCTGTGAGCCACAGTTACTGAGCCTGCGCGTCTGGAGCCTGTGCTCCGCAACAAGAGAGGCCGCGATAGTGAGAGGCCCGCGCACCGCGATGAAGAGTGGCCCCCGCTCGCCGCAACTAGAGAAAGCCCTCGCACAGAAACGAAGACCCAACACAGACAAAATTAAATAAATAAATAAATTAATTAATTAATTTAAAAAAATCAGTTGATTAAAAATAAGTGGTGGAGGGCAAGGATGGTCACAGGGACACTAATTAGGAGTCCATTTCAGTAACCCAGGTGAGAGGGGATAGTGGCTCAGATCAGGCTAGTAGTGGTGAAGGTGGTAAAAGCTGATCTGACTCCAGATATATTCTGCAGGTAGAGTCAACAGATTTTCTGAGAGATTGGATGTAGGGTATGACAGGGAGAAAAACAAAAAGAATTAGGGATGACTCTAAGGTTTTTGTCGTGAACAACCTGACGAGCGGAATTGAGGTAGGAATGCCATGGGTGGAGCAAATTGGGGAGTGAAAATAAGGATGTTAATTTTGTTTTGTATATTAATTTTGAGATGCCTATTAGACATCCAAATAAAGATGTTGCGTAGTCAGTTGGAAAAACCAGCCTGTATTTCGGGGAGTGGTCTGGAATGGAGATATACATTAGAATCATCTGCATACAGATATTATTCAAAATCTTGACACTGGATGAGACCATCAAGGGAGGGTGAAGGGGTGTAGATGGAGAAGAGAAGACCAAGGACTGAGTCCCAGGTGCTCTGTCCTTAAGAGGGCAGGGAAAAGGGAAGATACAGCAAAGGAGATGGAGGAGTGACCAATGTGAGGTAGGAAGAAAATCTGGAGTGTACAGTGTCCTGGAAGCCAAGAGAAAAAAGTATGTCACAGAAGGAGGGGCCAACTGTGCCGAATTATGCCCAATTATGATGAGAGCCAAGGATTGTTTGTTGAATTTAGTCAATGTTGGTGACCTGGACAACATCAGTTTCACTGGAGTGGCGAGGGCAAGAAACTGGTGGGAGCCGATTTCAAAGAGAGTGCAGGTAGCCTACTCTTTTGAGGAGTTTTGTTGCCAAGAGATGTAGAGAAATGGTGAGTCATGGCTGGAGAAATGGTTAGGAGAAGGTACTGTTATTGTGCCCATTTTACAGATGAGGAAACTGAGGCTTAAAAAAAGTTGAGGAATTTGCCCAGGTTCATTCAACTTGTAAGTTGTGATTTGAGCACAGATCTGTGTGATAGAAACTTACTCTTTCTTAAAATTTTCTGTTATAAAACTGATGGGGGCTTCCCTGGTGGCGCAGTGGTTGAGAATCTGCCTGCCAATGCAGGGGACACGGGTTCGAGCCCTGGTCTGGGAAGATCCCACATGTCGCGGAGCAACTGGGCCCGTGAGCCACAACTACTGAGCCTGCGCGTCTGGAGCCTGTGCTCCGCAACAAGAGAGGCCACGACAGTGAGAGGCCCGTGCACCGCGATGAAGAGTGGCCCCCGCTTGCCGCAACTAGAGAAAGCCCTCACACAGAAACGAAGACCCAACACAGCCAAAAAAAAAAATATATATATATATATATATATTAATTAATTAATTTAAAAAAACTGATGAATATTCTTATAGATAAGCATATAATTACATCTCTGATTATTTCCTTAAAATGAATTTCTAGAGGTAGAAATTCTGGGTCAAAAGGTATTCACCTGTGGATAGCTTTGAATCCACATTGCCAAAGCCCTGCAGAAAAGCTTGTAGCCGGTTACACTGCCATCAGCAGCCTATGGAGTCTGTTTCCCTGCATTACTGCCAACACTGGATCCTATCTTTTCTCCCCCCCTCAGTTGCAGAGGTGAGAATAATAGTATCTTATTTTGCATATGTATGATTACCAGTTAGAGCTGACCATGTTATACAAGCCTGTTTCCCAGCATCCCTTTGGCTTCTGCTGATGTTTATCACTCTCAGGCCTGATCACCCTCACCTGACCACTCTCTTCACGAATACTCATCCCCTGCAGCAACATGTCCAGTTTAGAAGATGATAAACTGCACAGAGCAAAATAGAATTAAAAAGCAATAATAGCTTTAAGGTAAGAAATGAGATCTTGAGTGGTTTTTGTATCTGAGAGACTGTGGAAGAGCTAAAATATTAGGAAAAGTTGGGGGGCAAAGTGGAACTGTGTCTAAAAGGACCCTGTATATGATCCTCTATGTGACTATGACCTGAGAGTATCCAGTTCCAAAGAATCCCCCAGAGGGTGCATGGGCGGGGAAAGGGAAATCCCTTTGGAAAATATACTTTGTAGCCCATAATTTCCAATTTCGCCACTTGTTTTCTTTTAATAGATTTTTTTTTTTCCAACTGCTTTTCTGTTCTTCCTTTGCTCTTCAGTCTGGGAAGACAGCTGATAAACTGGCCCTTGCACATTTGAAAGAGATAAAGATATTTATTTATGCCAGCAATACTAGTTGTAGAAAGATTAGGAAATAAAGAGAAGCAGGAAGAAAAATAATTAAACCAACAGAAATTCCTCCCACTGTGCTCTAGATAATTATTATTTATATTTTGCTGATTTTGGTTTCCAGATATATTTTTAAAAATTATTTATTTACTTATTTTTGGCTGTGTTGGGTCTTCGTTTCTGTGCGAGGGCTTTCTCTAGTTGCGGCAAGCGGGGGCCACTCTTCATCGCGGTGCGCGGGCCTCTCACTATCGCGGCCTGTCTTGTTGCGGAGCACAGGCTCCAGACGCGCAGGCTCAGTAACTGTGGCTCACGGGCCTAGTTGCTCCGCGGCATGTGGGATCTTCCCGGACTGGGGCTCGCACCCGTGTCCCCTGCATTAGTAGGCAGATTCTCAACCACTGCGCCACCAGGGAAGCCCCTCCAGATATTTTTATTAAAAATTTTACATAATACATTTATATAATCTATTATTTTCAATGAATAAATCTTGAACATCTTTCTGGCTTTCTAGTTGTCAGCAAATGTTGATCTATATTGTCGTTTTTAATGAGTTAATTTTTATAAAATTCCATTATATAGATAATTGTGAACAATTTACTTAATCTCTTATTTTTGGAATTTTAGGTTATATCTTAGTTTTTTACTATAATAAGCATGATAAACAATCTCATACATACATATTTGTGCACTCATCCACTACTACTCTAGTGTAAATTCAAAGTGGGTTTACCAAGTCAAAGAGCATGCACATTTTTAGGGTTTTATTTTTGGTTTGGTTTTGTTTTTTATTCTTGGCTACGTTGGGTCTTTGTTGCTGCACGCGGGCTTTTCTCTGGTTGTGGCGAGGGAGGGCTACTCTTTGTTGCCATGCACAGGCTTCTCATTGCGGTGACTTCTCTTGCTGTGGAGCATGGGCTCTAGGCACACGGGCTTCAGTAGTTGTGGCACGTGGGCTCAGTAGTTGCGGCGTGCGGGCTTAGTTGCTCCGCGGCATGTGGGATCTTCCCGGATCAGGGCTCGAACCTGTGTCCCCTGCATTGGCAAGCGGATTCTTAACCACTGCGCCTCCAGGGAAGCCCTTTTTAGGGGTTTTGAGATGTGTTTCTAATTGCCCAAACGCTTCCCAAACCACTTTATCTCCACAATAGAGTTCTAGCTCATAAACGAACATTGGTTTTCACTAAGCAATGTTCATGCTGAAATAAACAGAAGGAAATCACAAGTTTTCAAGATAGTTCCCCAGGCAAGAATATTACTTAAGAAAGACAAAGTGAAAACAAGAGATAAGTGGAGGGAGGGTAGATTAGCATCTAGAAAGTGAAGAAGCAGGTCTGTACTCAAGGAGGACCGGAGCTTCCAGAAGCTTCATTTGGCCTGGACTCTGGTTAATGGCAGCGGCAGTGCCAGGGCTCTTGTTCGTACCTGTCTACTTTTGCACCTGTCTCCTTCCAACACTCCTATTGACACTTATCCAATGCCAACTCCTTGTGCAGGTGGCTCCTGTAGGCTCGTTGTCACTTTGGAAAGGACCTAATACCTTCCAAGTTCCCTTCCAGCACACAAAACTCCTGCTGGCTGACGGAAAACATGACGGCATCAGAAGAAGGGCCAGGTCAGAGATGAGCGGGTGTGGGCACGTAGCTGGCACAGACACCAGGAGGACGTGGTGTCCTCTTAGAGGACCCACATCATAAACAACAGAAGAATCCTCTGCAGGAACACCGACAGCCACCTTCACTCCACACCCTGGTCTCTTAACCCAGCAGGCCCCAAAGCAAGCTCATTATTATCTCCTGTGGGCTCCTGCTCCTGTCTTCACTTACTGGCTTCCCCACCTCTTAGAAGCCCGTGCAGGAGGCCTCATCTGTCACTTGTGACTGCGCCCTCTCCTTGACCTCCAACATCTAAGCTGCCAATCATATGCAGCCATTCTATCCTCAGAGCATCTCCTTCCCTCCTCTCCATTCTCACAGCCTCGGGTAAAACCGCCATACCTCTTGCCCGTGAGAAGGTGGCAGTGTCCTGAGTGTGTCTTTCCGTGAAAAGTTCAAAACTCTCATGGCTCCACACAGTCTGAAGGGTACCGTTTCCATTCCTGAGTAAGGCACTGACAGCCCTTCCAAACTCTGGCCCCCATCCTCGCTTTTCAGCTTCATGCCTGCCCCTTCCCTTCTTGTGTTCCATATGTCTGGACCACCCCCCCCCCCCCCAGCAACCACCTCCTTGTGCCTTCGTTCCAGTGTTTTTCCCGCACTATTCTCACTGTTGCTCAGTCTGCTGAAGTCCTTCTAATCCTTAAAGGCCCGACACAAACATTAATTCTCTGTGGCTTTCTCCAGGCAGAATTAATTATCCTCTCTTCTGTGTTCCCATAGCGTTTTGTCTCTACTGCTGCGGGAACATTCATCATGGTAATAGCTGCCTCCTAACAGACTAGGAGTTCACTGAGGACACAGACTGTGTCCCATTCATCTTTGGATTCCTAGAGCCTAGCCCAATGCCAGGCCTATAGTAGGTGCTTAGTAAATATTGGTTGAATAGGGTTGAGTCAGAAATAGACTCAGGTCACTTGACTCTTATTCAATGCCTTTTATACTATCCCAAAGCAAAGGCTTGCATGGCTAGGATGGGCATTACCACAAAGCAGGATGGGCTAATCTCTCATCTCTCCACTGGCCATTTCTGTTACCTGTTGAAATTCCACTGGAAATTAATTCTTTTGGGTATGATATTATCTCTAGTTAAATTACAAATATCCCTAGGAGGGATTCATTTTCAACACAATTAACCCTGCAAAAATTTTCATGCTGGGAGGGAACTTAGAAGCTATTAGCTTTTTTTCCCCCCCCAGCAACTAGCCTACAAGAGCCACCTGCAGGAGTTGGCGTTGGATAAGTGTTGATAGAAAGAGTAGAAGACAGGTCCAGGGAAGGGCCAGTCCTGCATGAAGTACCATGAAAGGAGGTACAGGGCAGCAAGAGGGCATGGATTCCAGGGGAGGGGGTGTTCACTGGAGAAAGGAGTCGTGTGGTGGGAGGAGAGAGGTAGCAAAGAAAAATTTCTCCAACGTCTCAATTTGGTCACATGTCTTCCTTGTGTACAGTACAGATCCCTAGTTCTGATTTCTAAACACCTCTGGTAAATCTTTTTTGCTAGAGTGCCAGAAAATTCTCAGGTAATTTTCCAATTTTAATTCACCTTAATCTTAAAAATAAATACATGCCTCATGGCATTTTTAAGAGGGGTGGGTGTTTGATGAGATGAAATGAGTGACAATAGGGTGTCACAACTCCAGAAAGGTTTCATATCGCTGCTTTAGAGTTTCCCAGTGAGTAGGAGTTTGATGAAGTGAAAAAATGAAATGGCTTCCAAATCACTCTGCCCTACTATGCTGATTTGCAAACACATAACCTTCCTACACTGCTGAAAAGATCCAGCCCTGGGCTGAATGAACCCTGCAAAGTTAGCGCTTGGCACTCACCCAGCAGTTTGAAAAAGGCAGTGAAAGGAAACATTACCAGTCAACTGATAGCAGCAGGACCCTGAGGGAGGGAGAGCCCAGCCAAGGCAATCCGGACGGCCATCCAGGTCACAGCACAAAGCCTTCCTGGGAATTCTTAGGACAGCAGCAGGTTGGAGCCCTGGCCTCAGATTTCACTCTAAAGGAGGCCACCACCGAAATGGGTTGAGATGCTCCTTTCTGGTTTTCTGTATTCAGAGGTTCACACGCCCAGGAGAAGAGAGAAAAGGACAAATCAGCCTTATTAGCATCTGTCTACTCTTGGGCTTGACTCTGAAGCATCCTTGGGTGGTGTCTTTCAGGACTAGAAGAGTCTAGAAGCTTCCAGGCATTCATGGCTTAATTTCACATTTTTTAAAGCTCTGGATTATGTAGGACTCTTCTATATGTGATTGTTACCTCAGATTGATACTTCAAATTGTGATCTTCCGATTTCCCAAAGAAGAGAGTTTGAGGAGTCCATTAGGCCAGAATCTGCCTCTTTTAGAACCAGCAGGTGGTGTAGCGACCCCTTCACAGGTGCCCTGCTGAGGCCCAGACGACTTTTTTAGCCTTACCTCTCACCCAGGGAGTGACTACCTCTCCCTCTCTGGTTTTTCCTTTTTCAAAACTCTTCATAGCTACTAACGGACAGGGCTCTGTCAACATTTAAAAAAATTTTTTTAGGCTGCACCATGCAGCATACGGGATCTTAGTTCCCCAATCAGGGATCGAACCTGGGCCCCCTGCATTGGGAGCACGGAGTCCTAACCACTGGCCAGGGAAGTCCCTCCATCAACATTTTTAAAGAAAAGGAACTCTTTCAGATCAAATCTGTGCCCAACGTCAGTCTATAAAACAGAAGAGATGAGGTCTGCTGGTTGACCTGGGATGGGGGCCTAGTGCCTTCACCTCGCCCTCTCCCTTGGGAAGCAAATCTGTCACAAGTTCCAGAATTCTGCCATCATCCAGATCGCAATTTCTCAATCTCCAAGGGAAATTTTGTCATCTGGCATTTCCATGGCTGTTTTAAAATGTTACAGAAGATTTGGCGTGTCCCACTGGGAGGGGCAGGCACCTGTGTCTGGACTTGTAAGGCGGCGGGTGTGACAGGAGAGAGTGACCACTGCTTGCTCGGCTCAGTGGCTCCTGTCCTCCTGTCCTGCTCGCTGTCTACACCGCACAAGGCACCTGGCTGAGAAAAGGGCTTAGGAGGAAGCAGAGGATGCCAGAGAACAGGAAGAGTATGACACACGCCTGAGTTAGGTCAGCGGGCCCGGCAACTTTCCTTTCCCAGCTGACTCAGGACGCCTCCCAACAAGCTGCTTGCTTGCTGAGGCCTGTCTTGACAACTGGCGTTAGATGGTGGTGACTCATCAGTTTTTACCCCAGGGGTTAATGAACACGCAGCAGAGGCAGACCCGCCACCCCTCAGAATCCTCCCGAAGGCTCCCGATCAGGTGTTCTCCTTGTCTGAAACCCCTAGAGACTGGGGCCACACGAGCAGCTCCCATGCGGGGTCAACGCAAGAATCCAAAGCAGCTGTTGCTCAGGATTTTTCTGGAAAAGAGAGAGGAAGGGGCTCTGCCTCCGTGAGCAGAGGGGGCTGCTTTGGTATTGGAATCAAAATAAAATGAAATGCGTTCTTTGGAATCCGTGAGCTCTGTTCCCGGGACCGGGAAGGCATGGGGTCAGGCCTGAGCTTTGGGACTGATTTCAGGCGCCCCCAGGCTTTGGCAACGGAGGAGGAGCCCTTGGCCCCGTCGTGCTCCCGATCCCCTCGCCGATCAGGCCCAGTGGGCTCTCCGTGCTCTTCGCACAGCTCAAGACAGGCACACTCAGCATCCTGTACCCCGAAGACTGACCCGACCCGGGGGCCGCGTGCCAAGAGTGTCTCTGCTTGTGGTGGCAGGGACGGATCGTAAGGCTGCCTTGACCAAAGGCATGAGTCCCCCCGGGGGAGGAGGGCAAGCCAGGCCTCCTCCCTGAGGGGCACACGTCCCCAGAGCCTGAGCCCAACACTCGGCTCCGCGGACTCACACTCAGTGCTGTCCTGAGAGGCAGCTTAAGTGACGACTGTGGAGATTCCAGAATCAGGAGCTAGGTTATCTGAGCTCAAGGCCCAGCCTCTGTGAAAAGGAGAACGATCATACCTGCTTCCTAGAGTCAGAGCCGAGAATGAGCTAATATCGGTAATGAGACAGGGCCCAGCGCACAGTAGGTGCGCCTTTAGCGCGGCACCCGGATTTGCCTCCACCCCCCCGCTCAGCCTCACTGGGGCCACACTCCAGCCGTGATTTCTTCCACCTGCTGAAGACAGGGGCTGCCTCTGGCTCTCTTACCCCTCCTCCGCCCCCATCGCATCTCCAGAGCTCTATAGTGTGACATCTGTCCTGGAAGAGTTCCAACCTCCCCGCTCCAGGACTTGCTGGCAGTCAGATCCACTGGTGATTTGGTCGGAAGGGTCGCTTTTCACCTCTTATCCTAAGCTGTGAGGGAAAACAGTCACATACCCTAGAATTCCGCCTCTGCCTTTCTCCAGTGATTATGAGCGCCCGATGTGAGCGGTGAGTGCACCGACTGCAGAGGCCCTGCCAGGCACTCACCGAGTGGATTGATGGAGCATACTGAGTTAAGTAAGCAATGTGCTGGACATCTGGGGGTCATGAACTCTTAACTTTTGCTACTTGGCCTCATGCTGTTCAGCCAGTTACTTCTACCTTCTGCCCTTCCTAAATAGGAATAAGCTATCGCTGAGATAGTTTTAAGAGACACTAATGAAAATGATTAAAGTGGAAAGCACAGTGGACCTACGTGCTTTATGTAATAGCATTCAGTCTTTCTTCCTCTCTTTGCAATCTGAACCACAGAATCAATAATGTTTTTCCAAGTGCAATGTCCCCAGAACAAGATGTGAATCCATTCCCTGAGCCCTGCCCTTGGCTGGGGAGTGGCCCCTGCCCTTTGGAGCCTGGTGTCTGGGGCTGGAGCTGGCTTGCCGTGGTTAAGTGCCCATCCCTTCCTGGGATTCCAGCCAAGATACCAGGGTTGCACATTTCTCTAATTTCAGAGGAAGCTTTGTTCAGGGGTTGAGTCTCCACAATGGCTTTGGCCATCTATCTCCATTCTGTATTCTCAGATGTAAATTTAACTGTCTTTTATTGAGTACCTATTGTACTCCAGGCACTGTGCTAAATGCATTCACCAGCATTATCTTGTTTAATCCTCTGAGCAGCTCCGTGAGGTAGGTGTGTTACCACTCCTATTTCACCTGAGGAAATGGACTCGTGGGGGGAGTTAAAGAAGTCAGCAAAGCAACACAGAAAACAAGGGGCAGGGCCAGGATTCTACCCCAGAGCTCTTTATTACTTCCCATGTTTCCTTTATCAAAGTTGTCCTGCATACAGATGGTTCCAATTTAAGAGAAAATCAAGCTGTAGTCTGAGAAAGTGCTAATTAGAGAGCCCAAGGTAGTGGGGGCTTCTGCCCATGTCCTGGGAAGGATGCTCTAACTGTGGCTACTGGGGACCATCTGCCTTGAAGGAAGAGGGTGGAAGGAAATTTTCCCCCCTCCTTCTTGTCCTGGAGCCCAGGGCAGAGGCCTGCATGCTGTCAGAGCACTTTCTGCAAGCTGCGGATCTGAAACACGGAGGATCCAGGCTGTCAACCCCACAGCAGGGCCCCCAGTGTACTGTGTTTCATTCAGCATTATCGGCAATCCCCATTTCGGCTGAGTCATCCAGGCCTGTGAGAGTTGCCCACTTGCTACAGAGCTTTTCTGCAGCTTGTTTGTGGTGAACCCTTCATATGGTCCCATCCGTGGCAAGTGCAAGCGATGGGTGCAAACTAGAACCAGAGCACAGGAGATGACCCTTTCCATGCTTCTCTTAGTTCTCTATGCAGAGACAAAAGTATTGATTACTAGCCCATCTATCAAAGGGAACAGAGATACAGAGCAAAGTGGAGCTCCCTAAAGATCTACTGATATTTTAACTTATCTTAAAAGGGGGCTGGGGGCTTTCTGACAGTTTTGCTTGGGGACTGGGGCAGAGACTTCAGGTTCCTACATACTATCTGTTCTCCTCTTCCCCTTGAATTATAAAACTCCAAGTTTATTTGGGACAGCAATGTGCCCAGTTATTGCCCAGATTTCTAAGCTTTCCTGACCAATTAGATATAAAAGGATGTTATATGTGCAATTTTCAAGAAGTCTGCTTAGACTCAGATGGGCAAGATGCCCTTTTGTTGCCCATTTGCCCTTCTCCCTCTGTCCTGTTGCCTGGAATGCAGATGTGATGGCTGACTTGCCACAGCCCTCTTGGACCTTGGGGAAGCAAGTGCTAAGGATGGTGCTAGAGAAAGCCAGAGCAGCTTGGGGTTCCTGATAACTTCTGGAGCCACCATTCCTGCCCAGGACTGAATTCCTCTGGACTTCTTTCACATGAGAAAATGAACACTTGCTTTGATGGCCACAGAGTGGTTGTCTGTAGATGTTTAGATATGGAGACTTTTGAGGTAGCACTAAATTAATGCCTGAATTCAGTCCTTTGTTGAATAAATTTATATTAAATATCTACCATCTGCCAGGTATTGAGCTAAAATACATGGTCTCTACTCTCAGGAATTTAAACAGGCAACTTAAACAGAGTATACTTTAAGGAAGTACTATAACAGAGAGGAGGTCCCTAACCTAACCTTGGGGAAGGCTTCCCAGAGAAAACTGGGGCTTGTAGGGCAAATGGAAACCAGTCAGGAGTAGAGTAAAGGTAGTCAAATAAGGAGCTTTCTGTAGCTGGTATGCAGTCGTTTTTAATGGACTACATTTGTCTTTCCAAACAGGCTATGACCCAGTAGCTGATTCTTGCTAAGCTTGCAATGATCTTGCAAAGATCAATACGGACAGCCACTCCATTACTGGACTCACAGTTTAGAAGGTAGTTTATCTTTTTCCTTCTTTTTTTAAAAAAAAAATTTATTTATTTACTTATTTTGGCTGCATTGGGGATCTTCGTTGTGGCACGCGGGATCTTTTAGTTGCGGCATGCGGACTTCTAAGTTGCAGCATGCATGCGGGATCTAGTTCCTCGACCAGCGATCGAACCTGGGCCCCCTGCATTGGGAGAGTGGAGTCTTACCCACTGGACCACCAGGGAAGTCCCTCCTTCTTTTTCTTTTACCACAATCTTTTCTCCCTTCTAGGGCCTAGAGCAAAGGAAAAAATGCATGTGGATCAAAAATCTGATCCTTTACTGAGAGTAGATTTGGGTGAAGGTCAGCCTCTGGTTGTATCCAGATCAACTTGCATGTTCCCTGTGTGCTCTTAGCCCTGGGCCTTGGAAGAGAGGTGGTGCGGGGCAGGAGAGTGTCCTAAAAGTGATCCGTGGTCTCTAGGGACCAGTTTGATTGTCACTCCCAGTCCTGACCTTATCAGGCCAATTCTAAGTCTGCTGCTTCTGCCCTGAACAGAGGTTCAAAGTTTTTGTTTACATTGAAGATGAGACTGAATTGGTCTTGAGTAGCAGAAACAACTTAAGCCAGCTTAAGCACAGAAGGATAAGTCATTGAATGGGTGAGTTTTCTTCTTATGCCCGCAGCAGGAGAGCAGCTGGGCCTCAGGAAAATACCAACATCGGGGCCTAGAGGGTATCAGGGTGTCTGTCCATGCTGCATCTCTATGCCTGAGTCCGTTTCTGTCCTCTTACTCTGTAATGGACTTTTTATGCTCTCCAGTCCATATGGTAAAAAAAAATAAAATAAATATTGTTAATAAAAAAATACCCAAAGGCCATTCCTTAGCTCCTGGTGTTTTACATGTTCAAGAGATCAGCCCAGATTGAATCTTTTAGTCTCAATTCCAGATCCTGTGGCAATGACACTAATTAGGTCAGCGTGGCTTAGAAGCCCATCCTGGGATGAGAACCAGGGAAGGGGTCCACAGACAGAGCTGCAAGGCCCATGCCTGGACCACAGCAATGGGAGCGGACACAACTGGTGAGGTAGGGCAGCAGACAACCCAGCAGGGGTCTGCTCCAGTCTCTGCACGGCAGCCTAGGAGTCCCAGAACTTACATTTCTCCCCCAGATCTTCCCTGATCCACGCAAGGACCTGTTCCATGCAGTTAGAACCTGATCTCTCAGACAAATGTCTGTACCCTGGCTAGAATATGAATTCCATAAGGCCAGAGGTTTTAATCTGTCCTGTTCACTTCCTTAACCCCAGAAACTAGAATAATGCTTGGCACCACGGGAGGCACTCAAATACTTGGGACGTCAAATAATGAAATTCAACTTCTCCATTCTATGCCTTCCTGGAAGGGGGAGGGGGACCGGATGGCAGCCGGGGAGTGAAGCGCACAGGAGAGAGGATGAGAATAGAATCTCCAAAAGCAGCCCTGCGGCATATTTGTAGGCATTGGTCTACCCAGTTTCTGGGCCCTGGACGCGGTTGTGGGGCAGTGTGCAAGCCCTGATCCTGGAGCCTGGTAGACACCGTTCACTAGATGCAAAGCCTGTCTACTCAGCATTGACAGGCCTAGGTTTATTATCTCTTTGGTCCTGTGATCCCTGGTTACCTTGTAGCCTCTCTGAGTCTTCATTTGTTTATTAGTAAATAGATCACAAGGTTACTGAGAAGATCAAATGATATAACACATTAAATACTTCCCTGTATGTACTACGTACAAGCTGTCCTATAAATACTTACTGACTCTTGCAAAACACGGGGCCGGATTTTGTGTTGTTTTCTGGTGGGTAAATTGGGAATAGGGTAGAATTGTAACTATGTAATTTACTACAGGCCTTGGGTTCTTAGAGGAGATGGAATTGACTGGTATAATTATCATTTCTCACGGCAAGAATAGCCCTGCCTTCACCTAGTTCCTTTTTTTAAAAAAATTAATTAATTAATTAATTAACTTTTGGCTGCGTTGGGTCTTCGTTGCTGCCTGCGGGCTTTCTCTAGTTGCGGCGAGCGGGGGCTACTCTTCATTGCGGTGCACGGGCTTCTCATTGCGGTGGCTTCTCTTGTTGAGGAGCACAGGCTCTAGGTGCGCGGGCTTCAGTAGCTGTGGCGCACGGGCTTAGTTGCTCCGCGGCATGTGGGATCTTCCCAGACCAGGGCTCGAACCCGTGTCCCCTGCATTGGCAGGCGGATTCTTAACCACTGCACCACCAGGGAAGTCCCTCACTGGTTCCTTTTGTGGAAGTGCTGTTCTTTCTGTATGAAGGCAAAGCTTTGGCCCATCAGCAGGAGCCCTAAATACAGCATGGGTCAGCTGGGGGGATGACTGCAGTTGTGTTGCCCCGTGGATATCTTCCTACACACATCGTGGGCAGAGGGCAGGTCGAAGCTAAGGGCTCCCATGGAGTGAGTCCTTGGCCTCATTCGCTCTGTCTCCTCCCCACCTCAAGCGCAGTTCAGCCTCTTTGAACCTCCCTTCTGCTACCCGTGCTCCAGCCACCCCCATCCCTCAGATCGTCTTCAGACCTGCATTCCCAGCTCTCCTGCTTCCACAGCCGCCTCGACACCTCTTCTGCTGTAGATGTGATGCCCTGCCCCCAGCTCTCCCAGGCCTCCCCCCCTCACCCCGCCCCCTCATCCTACACTGACCTGAGAAAGAATGGCTCCCAGGCCCTCTTCCCCCGACACTCTCCCTCCCTCCCTCCCACCCTCCCCCAGTTTGGCCTCATAGGGCAGACCGTTTGTGTTTGAGAATCAACCCTCTCCTCCGGATGTCCCATTATCCACCTTCAGCTGTCAGGGACACAGTGACAATCTGAACCAAATGGAGGATGCAAGAGAAATTTTTAAAAGAGAAAAAAAGAACAGATAATTTCAAAAGGACATTAGGCTCCATTCAGGGACACAGTCTCCAATCAACAAAATGAAAGGCAAGCGGTAGCCCCACAGGGACTGACTGAAAGGCAGCTGGTGGTGAGTGTTCTGGAGCCGGCTTCTCACACAGGCCTCCCTCACTCGCCCAGCGACAGCTCCCTTCCCGACAGCTCCCTTCCCGGCAACCAGCCCCACCCTGGGGGATTAGGTCTGGACTCCACCCCAAGCGACAGGGCCTGGGGCCTCCCTGCCAGTGGGGCTTCCTCCCTGACAGGACTCACAAAGACTCCCTCACCAGGGGTGACTGCAGGACCGTGCTTGGCTGACAGAATCCTTTGGCAGAAAAATGCCGTCTGAGTCAGCCCTCAGAAATAATTAACCCTCAGGATGTTTCCTGGAGCACTGAAGTGGGTTGAAGGCCGAAGATGCAGGGAGTGATGCAGCATTTGTCTTCTGAAGGTGAGGGAGGGAATACTTGGGCACTCAGGGCCCTCCCAGCTCTCTGGGCCTCAAGATTGTTCTCAGAGGCGGGCAGAAGGCCCTTATTTCCTTAGAGACTCTTCCTAGAGGCCTGTTTTCGTTTAGGGGCTTTTCAGAACGTGAGTCAGGCAGTAAACAAAGAAGAAGAGTCGCTGTTTGCTGCTAAGTGTGGTACCAAGGGCTCAGAGGAGCCACAGGTGAAATCTGAGACCCAGACCAGGCCTCGGGGAATTCACCACCTGGGTAGAGAAGTGAGGCAGGAAAAGACATTAAGTTAGATAGTCTGTTGGTCATACATTCATACATCCAGTGTGAAAAGAGAAAAGGCATTCTCTTGAGCCTAAGCAGATTATTTTACACATTTAGGCCAGGAGCTCAAAGACTTGCTAAGATAATAATGCTGCCCGTGATTTACATTGGTTCTTCCTTCTAAGAAGGCTTCAGAGCTCCCTGCCAATGTTTCAGTGAGACTTGGTCAGATTCTCCTCTTTCACTTCCCTCCTTTCCAAGGCCAAAATTTCTCATCCTCGTTTCACAACCAGGAAGGTTAAGAAACAGGCCACTGGCCGCCCTGCCAGGCAACCAGGCCCACATCTACACAGACTCAAAGGCGCAGCCACTGGCACTTCCATCGTCATGCACACAATGAATCCACTGAGTTTTTAATTGTTAAGTGCACTCTTAGAAGAGGCATATTCCAAAGAGAATCAGAGAATTAGAGAATGGCAGACATCACGCTGGGGCTTACTGTCAACACATATGACACTGGTATACTGTATCCAGATGCTGTAGGCGCTAGCTCTAGTGTCAACAAACATTTTTATAAAGAGCCAAATAATAAATAGGAAATATTTTAGCCTTTGTGGGCCAAATATTATCTCTGCTGCATATTCTTCTTTTTTTAACACAAAAAATTGTGTTAAAATACACATAACATAAAATTCACAGTCTTCTCAAGGGGGAAAGATACTCTCTTCAAAAAATGATGTTGGGGAAACTGCATGGATAACCACATGCAAAAGAATGATGTCGGATCCTTCCCTTACACCACATACAAAAATGAACTCAAAATGGGTTAAAAACCTAAATATAAGACTCCAAACTATAAAATCCTTAGAAGAAAACATAAGGGAAAGCTTCATGACATTGGACTTGCAATGATTTCTTGGATATAACACCAAAAGTACAGGCAACAAAAGCAACAGTACACAAATGGAACTACATCAAACCTAAAAACTTTTATACATCAAAGAACACAATCAACAGATTAAAAAGGCAACCTATGAAGGGGGAGAAAATATTTGCAAGTCACATATCATCTGATACCCAGGGTATATAAAGAGCTGCTAGAATTCAACAACAAAAAAATCAAATAACCCAATTAAAAATAGGCAAAGGACTTGAATAGACATTTCTCCAAAGATGATATATAAGTGGCCAACAAGCATATGAAAAAAATGTTCAACATCACTAATTATCAGAGAAATGGAAATAAAAGCCACAATGAGATATCATCTCACACTCATTAGGATGGTCACTGTCAAAAAAAAACCCAGAAAATATCAAATGTTGGTGAGGACGTGGAGAAACTTGAGCCATTGTGCAACCATTGTGTTGGTACGATTGCAAAATAGATGTAACTACTACGGAAAACAGTGTGGTGTTTAAGAAAAAAAAAGTTTAAAATAGATCCAGAAATCTCATTTTTGGATATATATCCAAAAAAAATTGAAGCAAGATCTCAAAGAGATATCTGCACGCCCATGTTGAGAGCAGCACTACTCACAATAGCCAAGAGATGGAAGCTTAAAATGGTTAAGACAGTAAATTGTATGTTATGTCTTTTTACCACAGTTTTTAAAAAAAATAATTTAAAGGCCCATCCAGAAAAAAAATTTTACCATCTTAACCATTTTAAGTGTACAATTTAGCGTGCGTGTGCACCCATGCACGTGTGTGTTTAACAACCTTTAAAAATGTAAAAAGTGGGCTTCCTTGGTGGCGCAGTGGTTAAGAATCCGCCTGCCAATGCAGGGGACATGGGTTCGAGCCCTGGTCCGGGAAGATCCCACATGCCGCGGAGCAACTAAGCCCGTGCGCCACAACTACTGAGCCTGCGCTCTAGAGCCCGCGAGCCACAACTACTGAGCCCACGTGCCACAACTACTGAAGCCCGCGTGCCTAGAGCCCGTGCTCCCCAACAAGAGAAGCCACTGCAATGAGAAGCCCGTGCACCGCAATGGAGAGTAGCCCCCGCTCGCCACAACTAGAGAAAGCCCGCGCCCAGCAACGAAGACCCAACACAGCCAAATAAAAAAAAAAAAAAAAAAAAAAAAAAAAGTAAAAAGCCATTCCCAGCGTGCAGGCCTAACAAAAAAAGGGTATGACTAGATTTGACCCATAGGGCATAGTTTGCTGACCCCCATGCTAGATCAATATACACAAGACCTAGATTTGGTAAAATGTAAAGGCTTTAATCCAGGACAAAGGAAAATCATCATATACATGAGACAGTAGTATGGTTGTTAAGACTGTTGCCTCAGTCAGACTTTTAGCTCTGCCACATACCGGGAATATAATCTTGGACAAGTTACTTACCCTCCCTATCCTCAGTTAGTTCATCAGTAAATTGGGGGTGATAACTGAACTTTCCTTGTAGAGTTGTTGTGAGGATTAAATGAGATAATACATTGTAAGCACTTGGCATAGTGCTGGGCACATAGGAAGATCACAGCAAACTTTGGCCTCTGTACACGTTATGAATAAAGGAATTGTGAGAAAGACATCCAGTTAACTGCACTATCAAGGTTGAAACCATTGGAATTCCAAGATGCAGCAGTGGTCAAATATTTTTGCTCAGCCTGGAAAGTCTCTGGATGCATGTGGGCTACAAGAACTGACTGCAAGTTGTATTGTTACGTACCAGGGTTCTTGTCCTTCCTTAATCAATAGAAATTGATAAGAGGCCAGACAAGAAATTCACGCAAGGTTTTACTGGGCCTCCTGCTGCAGCAGGAGGGAGGGAAAACAAGTAACAGGTTCCCTTGCTCAGTCCCCGAGTGGGGGGCCGAGCTAGTTCCTTACATGGGGTGAGGGTAGGTGTGTGTCCAGGGGTCGGGCTGGAGGCGTGCCTTAGGTGGTTTGTCCACCTCTCTGGTGGTGTTGAGTGCAGGGGGAATGAGCAGTACCCTGCTTTTTCTCCCTACACCCTGTTTTCACTCACGGTTCTTCAGAAGTGGCAGTTGGGGTTTTGGTCTTTTTGTATCTTAACAGTAAACTTTATGGGACTTCCCTGGTGGCGCAGTGGTGAAGAATCTGCCTGCCAATGCAGGGGACACGGGTTCGAGCCGTGGTCCGGGAAGATCCCACATGCCGCAGAGCAACTAAGCTCGTGCGCCACAACTACTGAGCCCGTGTGCCACAACTACTGAAGCCCGCACGCCTAGAGCCCACGCTCCACAACAAGAGAAGCCACTGCAATGAGAAGCCTGCCCACCACAACGAAGAGCAGCCCCCGCTTGCAGCAACTAGAAGAAAGCCCATGCGCAGCAGCAAAGACCCACCGCAGCCAAAAATAAATAAATTTCTAAAAAAAAAAAAAAACCAATAGACTTTTTTTTTTTAAGTATTTTGTTAAATTAATTAATTTATTTTTGGCTGCGTTGAGTCTTCGTTGCTGCGTGTGGACTATCTCTAGTTGCAGCGAGCGGGGGCTACTCTTCGTTGCGGTGCACGGGCTTCTTGTATCTTGTTGTCCATAATTTGCCCTAACTTTGCATGCACGCAGTTATTTTTAGTCCCGCATAGCTTCTTTGTATTTTGTTGCTTGAGGAGACATTTGTCCAGGTGCAAGCACTGCAGCAAAGGGCCCCAGATCCCAGCCTGTCTTAGTATGGTCCCATCACCCTGGGGCTCCTGGGTGGGAAGCCAGGCCCCCTTGAGTTCACTGATGGTGCCATTTGAACCCTGCCAATTCGGCCCCCTGCTTCCCCTGCCCCTTGGCCTCAAGCTTTAATGCAGGTGAGAGGCTGCCCAGCCCCCTCCCCCATAGCGTTTCCCATCCAGGCAGGAGAAGTGGAGGCAACCGGTTGGTCAGGAGGGACAGGTGATGAAGGGCGTCACAAGATAGAGAACCTGTGGCTCAACGGGTGGAGCCAGAGCCTCAGAGGCCAAGCCAACCACACACAACGCGCTGAGGGCAGCTCTTCTTTGCTCCAACGCGTGTGACAGTTGGCCACGGGGCCAGGAACAGAGACTGATCGGTGCACACCCTGGCTCCTTAGCAGGCATCAGAGAAATTAAGGACAGGGATGAGGATTCCGCCACACCCCTCAAAACAGCCTCCTAACTCCCAACTCTTCCGCCATGCTGTCAGCAGCCTCCCCTGGAGGCCCTCTGTGTACACAGCCCCCTGGGCACCAGTGGGAAGTTAAATGGGAAACGAAGACAGGGCTCGGCCCTGGCTGTAGAGGGCTCACGCTGATCCACGTAACACAAGCTAGCACGGGAGGCCAGTGCTGGCTCCACTGGTACATGAGTGCTTCCAAAGCAAAGGGGAGGAGGAGAGGGGATGTGCTCGTCCCGCCGCACCTCCAGCAGCTGCTCCTCAGGGGTCACTGTGGCCCTGCCCTAAAGGGCACCAACAGGCCAGGACGCGGGTGGGGATCCTTTGTTTTTAGCAGAAAAACAACCACAGTCAGATTTCAAGGCTTTGAGTCTCCACCCTCTCCTTCCAGTCTTTTCCAAATAGCTGCATGAACAGGGGAGGCGGCCACAGGCCCCCAGCATGTAGGGCAGGACCTCTCCGAGCTCCCACCCAGTTCTTGCTGCCCAGGCCTGGGAGCAACCCTGGCTAGGAATCTGTAGGAGCCAGTGAGGACCAAGCCTGGGTGGTTCTGACACCAAGATCCACACCGGGAACTCAACCAAGAACAAAAAGAGCAAACAAGATCAATTTCCTCCCACAGGAGACAGAATCTTCATACCAGTGTTCAGAGACACCTTTATCCTGTGCTGGGACTCCACCCTCTTTAGGAGCCCTCTCCTTTCCCCTTCCTCCTGAAAAAAAGGAGAGAAGCCCCTGCCCATTTGCGCTGAAACCCCTCTAGGTGTCAGCAACAAATGTTTTATGAATTACTTCTCCCAGGGTGAACTAGTTTCAAAACTCAAGTTAGGATAACGACAAGGGCCTACGGTATAGCACAGGGAACTATATTCAATATCTTGTAATAACCTATAATGGAAAAGAATCTGAAAAAGAATACATATATATATGTCTATGTATAACTGAATCACTTTGCTGTACACCTGAAACTAACACACCATTGTAAATCAACTATACTTCAATAAAAAATAAAGTAAAATAAATGGAATGTCATTAAGCAATAAAAAAAAAAAAAACTGGAGTTAGGGTGGGAGGAACCTTTAAGACTATTGAGTAATTATATTAATAACATTGTAATAACTAGGCTTATCTTGGTGATCATTTCATAATGTATCAAATCACTATGTTATATACCTGAAACTAATATAATATTGTATGTCAATTATAATTCAATAATAAAAAAATTTTTAATTAAAAAATAAAGACATGGGCCTTTAGAGACTAAAAGTCACACACCTCAGGAATGGTGCCCTCTTTAACCCCGGGAACTGGGGGCAGGGGTGTGGGCAGTAAGGTGTGTTCAGACAGGGACCACGCCTAAGATCAAAGTGTCACTTGCACTTTTAACTGCAGCCCCCCCCCTCCCCCCGCCTTGGGTTAGTTGTTCCACAAGCAGTGGCATCACCAGCAGCCCTTCAGTTGGCATCTGCAGTCATGCTGACCCCGGGGGGTACTCAGGCTTTATGAGATTCTAGGACCAGGCATCAAACCTCCAAGGGCTGGAGCCACCCAGGCACACCCAGTTCAGCAGAAAGCAGCCAAAGCTAATAAAGGAAGATATATTTTAGAGGTCATGTCCCAAATTTGGCTCCCTCCAACTGCAGATCCAGCTCTGACCCAGACCAAGATAAAAATTTGCATTATTTTGCATTTTAAACAATCTACTAGTCTTTCAAAGAGTGCTGATTGATGAGTGGCAATTAACTCAAATAATCAGTTGTAAATTGCCAATAATTGCTGTCATTTCAAGCACGGGTTTTTTTCCTTCTTCATTTTCTCCTCTCTGCTCTCTGTCTCCGTTTTTAAACCAACATATGTTTATTGACCTTCTTTAGACAAGGTGGGCTAGGAGCCACAGGGCATAAAAAGATACACCAGCCAAATGTTTGCATTTGGGAGATTCCTAGTCTGGCTTAGGGTAGTAACAGGGAAAAAACCCAAATGTCCAGAGCGCTGTGTGATGAATGCTAGCCCTGAAAAGGGCAGCGTTACACTGGATGTTCAGGGAGTTTGATTTTCAGTTGTTGGGGGTTGTCAACGACTTTTGTTTCCAAGGAGGGGCTTTCCTTTACATCAGTGGCTCCCAAACTTGAAAGTCTATGAGTTAGTGACAAAAATTCTATGAAAAAGGTGTTCTATTGGCCAAAAACATTTGGAAGACATGCAGGTTTCTTTTTATGTAATTGAGATGCAGGTGACATATAATGTTGTGTAAGTTTCCGTTACTGCTGAGCATCACAGAGGCTTCAAGAGCCAAAGTATTACGAATCAGTTCAACACGGTGTAGGCAGCAGGTCCCAGATTTGACTTTGAAGTAGTCCCTCCTCCCTGCCCCTTTTCCCACAACCGGTACGTGTTGGCATCTTTCTAGACATTGTGATTCCAGAGAGGCTAAATGTTCTAACTCTGTTTAGAAAGCCAAAACATTGTTTAAGCCTCATTCTCTCTATGAACTTTCCCCTCAAAGTGCAGCGCATACTGATCCCTCTTTCCCCAGATCTCCAAAAGCATTTCAGTGTCACCCATTTAGCACCCAACCTTCATGTGTTTCCTGTCTGTTTATACAGTTCCATACCACATACCATCCAACTCGCACAGAACATATAGCAAATGCTCACTAATGAGGAATTACCTGGTAATTAAATACACTTCGACATCATGGATAAAAGCAGACCCTGGACTCAGGAGGCCAGAGTTCAGATACTGGTTCTGGCTTATTGACCGTGTGACCTTGGGAAAGTTACTTAACCTCTCTGGACTTTTTTTTGCTACTTCATGAGGTTGCTGTGAGCATTAAACTAAAGTGCCCAGCACACAGTCAACATTTAATCAATGTTAGCTATTTTTGTTACTAGTCCTAAATGTGTTGTGCACTTGGTCACCAAGCGAAGGAGAGAGCCTGGCCAGTGCATGGAGAGCTAGATTTCAAGGGCAGCCCATAACGCTGGCCCCAAACACAGCGATATTGTTTGTTCATCTCTTCTAAGATCTTGAAGCACTTTAAAATCTCAACTTATCACTTTTCACAGGAGTTCCTTGACATAAGTTGGAATCCACTATAATCACACTAGGGAGGGGTTAATGACCTGCTCAAGGTTACTTGCCAGGGTCAACCACAGGCTAGAAATAGAAATTGGCTCCATGATCACCTCTTTGTCTCACTAGCTTCCTCCCATTGTGGTTTTGGCAAAGATAAAATACGCAGGAGTGATGTAGCAACTGGAGTGAAGGTCAAAGAACAGCATCTGTGTTTAGCACAGCCTTGATGATGCTTTTCTTCCTTCTTCCTCCCACAAGCAGGCTGATATATCCAGCAGCCTCCCGTCCCTCTCGAAGTACTCAAAATAGTATTCCCTGACCTCCATTCACCAGGATATGCCAGTGAGAGGGAGCGAGGGTGTGCTGGAAACGCCGCGTGGAAGGGCTGCCACGCAGAAAGCGGCTCCCTGACCTCAGACCTCTTTGCATCAACACATCCTTCTCATCACCTTGGCTGCCTCCCGCCAACACTGCAGTCACACTAGCTCCTTGGAAGGAACCCACAGTTCCCTTGCTGCTGCCATAAGCAAGAAAAGTTCTCTGCAGCCCATCCCCTGCCCGAGCATCCTGGGACCAAGTTGGCAACAGCCCTACTTATGACCGCAAAAGCACTTAGGTTCCGCAAAAACCAAAACAGAAAACTCAGAAAACCATATAACAAAGTCACTGAGAAAACTCATCCTGCATGTTTGTGTAAATGTGTGTGTGTGTGCGGTGCGTGTGTTGTCAAACCCCTCTCTGCCCACCCTCTCCGGATACTCACAGCTCCTTGTTTTCACGATTCCAACAGTTAATAATTTATGGAGTACCATACTGCATTCAGAGTCTCCCCTGACCACCTAGATTGTTACCACCCCAGGGAGTTTACTGCCTAAGTCAATGGGACAGAATGGGCAAGTAAGTCACAGGTGACCAGTAAGGGACAGGTGACCTAAGCTGGGGCTCCTGGCTTCACCAAGGGTTGGGAGAAGTAGTATGAGGAGGTGACAGAGGACAATGGAAGAGTCTGGTCTGCCTAACTTACCAGTGGTAGTGATACGAAAGCGGGTGGGAGGGACGCCAGGAAAGTAGAAAAGTATAAACAATGAATCCCTGATCAAGCTGTCAGGCAACCTCTGTTGTCACAAAACATGCCTGGAGTGGCTTCCTGAGAACCCAAACTTGGGCTCTTGGAGAGCAGGATGCATAAAGAGGTCAGAGTGCAGTCTAGCCTGAGACCGAGGCCATGAGCACTGCGGGTTCTATTCTTGATTGCCCGCTTATTATCTGGGACACCAGATATTACCTGGGGACTGGTCAGCCGCTTCCTTCATAGAAACCTTTTGTTCAGGAATTTCGCTTGCAGGGCTTTATGTCTGCTCTTTATTGCTCATTACACAGAGAATTTCAAGGTATATCTTCTTCTGGGTCTCTGCCCTCTAACAGCTTACAAAATAAGGCAGAGTAGATAAGACATGTACACAATGCTGCTTTTGTGGGGGAATGAAGTGGAATGCTGCTCTGGAGCCATTTTTGCAAAAGTATGCACCCCTAGAACAGTGTTCCAAAGTCTCTTTTTAACACTGATAGTTAATATTCATATCAAATAGTAAAAGCTGTTTGCATTTAGAGACATTTTAAATACTTCCCATATACCTTATTTCATCTAATTATAGATACCGTCAATAGAAGATGCACTTTTATTTTTGTATACCAGCAAGAAAGAAAAAAAAAAAAACTTCTATTGCTTGAAAAATGCATCTTGATTTCAGAGATATTAACATGTGAAAAAATGTGCATCTTAGAATTGATACAATATTAGGCTTAAAGGAATCTCATTTTCATCAGCTTCTTGCCATATGTCAGAGAAAAGCACCTTACCTTCTCTGCAAATCCTATGTGAGGCCAGCCTGCTTTACAGTTAATATCACTGAAGAAAATCTAAGAGGAAGGAAAGGAAGGGGGAAAGATGGATTTAACGTTTATATGGATGAGATCCTGTATGGATAAGCATGTCTATTCATCTCACCTCTTCTTCCTGAGTCTGCTAAATAATTGAGCTCAGCATTAATGGAAAGGGATCTGGGGAGGGGGAAAGATGTGCCTTGTAGACCCGTTTTGTACAAAAAGATTTGCCTGCACCTAAGGCAGCACATGGGCTGTGCTACGGGAATGGTTCTCGCGGTAGAACTGGATGAAAGCTTTGTAAAAAAGGCATTTGATCTGAGCTCGAAGCATCTCAAGACTGAAAATGCAGGAAGACAGGAAGACATGCAGCATGGTTGGGTGCTTGTGCCACCTCCTTAGTGACAGCAGACAGTGGGCAACAAAGCTGGAGAAAGAGGAAGGCATGCGAACAAACGGTTAAGGATTTTGGACCTTCTTAGGCTGGCAGTGGGCCACCATAAGGTTTTTGAGCTTGGGAATAATTGATATAAAATAGCCTTTTGGTGGGGGGCGGAGAACAGCACTTCAGAAAAAAAACCCCAGAATTTCAAGATGACAAATTTGCAGTTCTGTGTATAGTAAACTCAATGGGAAAAGGTAAACGTTGAAAGGACTAATGAAAAAAAAAACTAATATTTTTTAAATTTATTTTTTTATTGAAATATAGTTGATTTACAATGTTGTGTTAATTTCTGCTGCACAGCAAAGTGACTCAGTTATACGCATATATACATTATTTTTTTAAATATTCTTTTCCACTACGGTTTATCCCAGGACATTGAATGTAGTTCCCTGTGCTATAGAGTTGGACATTGTTGTTTATCCATTCTATATGTAATAGTTTGCATCCACTAACCCCAGACTCCCAGTTCATCCCTCCCCCACTCAACCTCCCCCTTGGCAACCACAAGTCTGTCCTCTATATGAATTGTGTATAATTATATATAATAATGGAACACATTCGTTTAACTTCTATGTAGTCTGCCATAATAATGACTATGCCATGAATTATTTCTCCATTTTTTCTAGTTTTAACTATTACAAACAATGCTGTAATGAACATCGAAGTATGTGTTCGAAGTATATGTTGTGCACTTGCCCCAGACTTTCTGAGGGATATATATTGAGAAGTAGAATCCTAGGTTGTAGGATATAAACATTTCTAGCAGATATTGCCAAATTGCTTTCTAATATATGTATTAAACTCTATATCTCCACTAATACTTGGTATTGCCAGACTTTAAAATGTTTGCTCATCTAATGGCATAAATTGGTGTCTTGTTTTGTAATTTGCATTTTTCTGATCACCAGTGAGTGTGGGCATTGGTCATTCAAGCTTCCCCTTCTAGGAATGGAATTGCTTGTTCTAATTTGTGCCCTTTTTTTCTATGAGGTTGATGATTTTTTTAAAACTGATTTGAAATTCTTTATATATTTTGGATAGGAATCATTTGTCAGATGCATGTGTTCTAAATATCTTCTCCAGTGTAGGTCTTGTCTTTTAACACTATTCACAGTGCCTTTATTTTATTTTTTTTATTATGAAAACATCCAATCATCCACAAAAGCTGAAAGAACAGACTCAACCATTAACAATGCTTTGTGTCACTCATCTTATCTCTTTTTTCTTTCTTATATTTCTGCTAACATATTTTATAGCAAATCCCAGATGGTATGTCGTTTCACTGCTATGTCCTTCAGTAAGCATCTATGCCACTATGGACATTTTCTTACGTTGTTGTCATGCCATGATGATACCTATCAAAATTAGCAATTATTCCTTCATATCACCTAATATATGATGATTTTGGATACATGGAAGTTTTTAATTGGGCCTCATTTTTTTTTTTAATTTGTTTATTTTTTAATTTTTGGCTGTGCTGGGTTTTCGTTGCCGTGCATGGGCTTTCTCTAGTTGCGGCGAGCGGGGGCTACTCTTCGTTGTGGTGCGCAGGCTTCTCATTGCGGTGGCTTCTCTTGTTGGGGAGCGCGGGCTCTAGGCGCGTGGGCTTCAGTAGTTGTGGCTCACGGGCTCTAGAGCACAGGCTCAGCAGCAGTGGCACACAGGCTTAGTTGTTCCGCGGCATGTGGGATCTTCCCAGACCAGGGCTCGAACCTGTGTCGCCTGCACTGGCAGGCAGATTCTTAACCACCGGACCCCCAGGGAAGTCCCTGGGCCTCAATTTTTCTACTGCAAGACACAGATGTAACATTGCCTGGCCTGGGGTTATGATAGCTGTACTTCCTATGTGAGGACGACCCACGGGGTGTTCCATAATGACCGATGGCAGGTCCTTCTTCAAGAAGCAGGCAGGCCTTTGCACACCTTGGGGAGACATGAGACACCTTCAGTCTGTACTCTGACAGCTGCTCACAAAGCCTATGATGACTTGAGCCACTATCTCTGACACCTCTGTTAGAAAACAGCCATCAGCCTCAGAGAAGGTGGTATTCCTGCTGCTGGTATTTCCCGATGCTGCCTTGTGAGGCGAGTGCGAGTTCACACATAAATTCTTCATATCCCTGAGGGAAGAGGGGCGTCAGAGAAACCCAACTAGAGTCAGGATGGTTTGGGGGATGAGCTGGGTTAATTCCTCTGCCATGTTCTCAGAATAAAGAAAACAGATGTTTACTGGGAAAAGAAAGGGCTTGAATACAAATACTAGAACAGTGTGTCCTGTGAATCCCTTTACTCAGAGAAAAAGAGTATGGATTTCTCTCTATACTGCTCAACATGACAAAAGACCCTGAGTTACTGGAATTAATGGGAAGACTGGAGCAGCTCTGGATAAGACACCAGTGAGGTAATGTCTGGTTTTTGTTAAATATCCCAAATAGATTACTCACTCTTGCTAGATAAAAGGTAAAGACACTGTCGTGTATAAACACAAACCCTGCTGAAAACAGGGCCCCTGTTGGTTCCTGGGCTGGGGATCCCCTAGGCTGCCCCGAAGACCAGTGACCTTGGCATCACAGGTAAACCTGTCGTCACAAGAAAACCAGTCAGCTCTGTGATCTTGGCACAGAAACTCTTATTTGCTAGGACCCCAGACCACCAGTGAGAGCAGGGATACCCATATCAGATGAAGCCAGAAAGAAGGGCCATGTGAAAGGTCCTTTCTCTTTGTCTTCAGGAGAAGACCTAGTCAGGCCCAGAAGGCTCCACTCAGCTCCTCTGACTCTCTGGGAGCAATTCCCAGAGAATTTTGTGCCTGGAGCAATTCCTTCCATTTAAAGCACTTTACAGTTTACAAAGAATTTCCTGATTGATCCTCACAAGATAAGCAGTTTACAATGAGGCCCCATAGGTTAAGTGATAGGTTAAGGGACTGGGCCGAACCTCCAACCCAGAATGTGGACGCCAAGCTCAGGGGTGCTTTCCTCCATCCACCGAGAGGGTTGGATAACCGTCTCCTAGGCAGTCCCTGTTGACCTTACAGTGTGGGGTTGTCAGAGGCCTGGGAGAGGCTTAGAAGAGAGCAAGGGATCACTTTCCGGTTCCTGGGGTTCAGCCCAGGCATTCCTTCATGTCACCGCATCACCCCCCAGCATCCTGCCAGGGTACCATCTCTCTCGTCCCCACCCAAGGCCACAGGCTGCCATGCAGAGAACAGACCAGCTGCCCAGTGCTGGGCTCCGAGGCAGAGCTTCTGTTCTGGAAAGAGACTAATGGAGTGCCAGGGAAGTGGACCGATTTCCCCAAGGATTCTTGCTTCAGCCAAGTCATCCCACACACTCTCTGTGGTAGGGTCCTTGAGATTTCATTTCACAACTTCCTGGCGGATACCAGGGCAGCGGATGGTAATCCCGTTAGAGTTGGCCAGTCTCCCAAACAGGCGGGAATCCTGCTGCATCTGCTGCAGACTTCCTCCTCCCTCACACGGCTGCCAGGCCAGCCGGGGCCATAATCTTGGTGGCAAGCTCTGAAACCTCGCCAAGAAGTCTCTCCAGGACACTTGAAGGCAGCTCACGGTAATGAGCAAACAGTGAGGCTGCCGCGCTCCCCGCACTACCACCCCCCAATCCGGCCTTTCCCCTCAGTCAAAGGATGTGAATGCTCCCCACCCACCTCCGTTAACAAGCTCGCGCTTTGTGCAGAGCCTGCCTTACAGAAGCCCTGCGGCACAGACAAGCTCCTAGGAGCCTGAAGCTCCTCCAGGACCCAGAGGGACCGGTCTGCACAGGGGAATGTGTGTCCTCAACCCATCTCATCATATCATCCAGGAAACTTCACCTCTGAGCAGCCCAGACCTTCTCACGAGGCTTCTTACTGCTCCCAGATCCTCCTTCTGAAGAAATCACCAGCCTCCCGTGGGGTCACAAGGCTTTAGTAACCAGGAACTAAACAGCATGGAAATGTGATGAATCGCATGGAGGCAAAACAGGACCACAGCAGTACCTGCTGTTATCAAAGCCAGATCAAAGTGCTGCCTGCTTGGTCGTCTTTCAGTTACCCAGGCTATTGGTGGGTATGAGGTGGGGGAGGCGGTGGTAGAGAGAAAATCACAATTTTTAAAATAAACACATTTAAAATATGTTATTTATCTCAATCTTAGAATGAAACTGTCTGATATATAGTAGATTCAAATATTCGGAATAAAACTGTCTGGTACATAGTAGATTCAAATGTTGGCTTTTCTGAGGTTGGAAGGGAAGATATGATTATCCCCACTCTACAAAGAAACAAACCAAGGCCATAATTACTCAAGATTAAAAAAAAAAAAAAAAAAAATATATATATATATATATATATATATATATATATATATATATATATATATATATATATTACACTAACAGTGAAATATCAGGAAGGGAAAGTAAAAAAAAAAAAAAATCATGTTTAAAATCACATAAAAAAATTCCTTGGTTGGGAATAAACCTAACCAAGGAGGTGAAAGACTTATACGCTGAGAACTATAAAACATTGATAAAGGAGATCGAAGATGATTCAAGGAAATGGAAAGATATCCCATGCTCTTGGATTGGATGAATTAATATAGTTAAAATGGCCATACTACCCAAAGCAATCTACAGATTTAATGTGATCCCTATCAAATTACCTATGACATTTTCCACAGCTTAGAATAAATAATCCTAAAATCTCTATGGAAGCACAGAAGACCCAGAATTGCCACAGCAATCCTGAGGAAAAAGAACAAAGCTGGAGGCATAACCCTTCCAGACTTCAGACAATAATACAAAGCTACAGTAATCAAAACACTGGGGTGTTGGCACAGAAACAGACATATAGATCAATGGAACAGAATAGAGAGCCCAGAAATAAACCCACACACCTAGGATCAATTAATCTTTGACAAAGGAGGCAAGAATATACAATGGAGAAAAGACAGTCTCTTCAGCAACGGGTGTTGGGAAAGCTGGACAGCTGCATGTAAATCAATGAATTTAGGACACTCCCTCACACCATAGACAAAAATAAACTCAAAATGGCTTAAAGACTTAAATATGACATGACACCATAAAACTCCTAGATGAAAACATAGGCAAAACATTCTCTGACACAAATTGTAGCAGTATTTTCTTAGGTCAGTCTCCCAAGGCAATAGAAATAAAAGCAAAAAGAAACAAATGGAACCTAATCAAACTTAAAACATTTTGCACAGCAAAGGAAACCATAAACAAAAACAAAAAGACAACCTACTACTAGGAGAAAATATTTGCAAATGATGCGACTGACAATTTGGGCTTAATTTCCAAAATACACAAACAGCTCATACAATTCAATAACAGAAGAACAAAAAGCCCAACCAAAAAACGGGCAGAAGACCTAAATAGACATTTCTCCAAAGAAGACATACAGATGGCCAACAGGCACATGAAAAGATGCTCAACATTGCTAATTATTAGAGAAAAGCAAATCAAAACTACAATGAGGTACCACCTTGCACTGGTCAGAATGGCCATCATCAAAAAGTCTACAAATAATAAATGCTGGAGAGGGTGTGGAGAAAAGGGAACCCTCCTACACTGTCGGTGGAATGTAAATTGGTGCAGCCAATATGGAAAACAGCCTGGAGGTTACTTAAAAAACTAAAAATAGAGTTACCATATGATCCTGCAATCCCACACCTGGGCACATATGCAGAAAAGACGAAAGCTCTAATTCGAAAAGACACAAGCACCCCAATGTTCATAGCAGCACTATTTACAACAGCCAAGACATGGTAGCAACCTAACTGTCCATTGACAGATGAATGGATAAAGAAGGTGTGGTATGTATATATATACACACACACACATATATATACACATACAGTGGAATATTACTCAGCCACAAAAAAGAATGAAATAATGCCACTTGCAGCAACAGGGATGGACCTAGAGAATATCATACTAAGTGAAGTAAGTCAGACAGAGAAAGACAAATATTACATGCTATCACTTATATGTGGAATCTAAAAAATAGTCAAATGAACTTATTTACAAAACAGAAACAGACTCACAATGAGAAAACGAACTTATGGTTATCCATGGGGAAGGGGGGGAGGGATAAACTGGGAGTATGGGATTAACAGATGCACATGAGCATATATAAAATAGATAAACAACAAGGATTTACTGTATAGCCCAGGGAACTATATTCAATATCTTGTAAGAAAATATAATGGAAAAGAATCAAGGAAAAAAAGAATACATATATACATATATGTATGTATAACTGAATCGCTTTGCTGTACACCTGAAACTAACACAATATTATAAATCAACTACACTTACATTTAAAATAAAGTATATATATGCTAGTGGTCCCTAGACTCAAAAGACCTTTCCTGGCTGCACATGTCCAGATCCCAGAATCCTGGGGTATATACCTTACCTCTTCCTTCCTCTTAAGCCCTTCATCCAATTAGTCCTCTTGAGGCTACAGCTTTAACCTATCTCAGATGTGTACCACCCTCACTATTCCTGGCACAGTTCTAAGCACTTTAAATCTAGTAACTAATTTATCCTCATAAAACACTAAAGTAGGTATCATTATTATTCTCATTCTACCGATGAGGAAACTGGTGCATGTAGTGGTGAAGTAATTTGTCCAAAGTCACATGCTTCTTCTAAGTGGCAGAGCAGGAACCTGAGCCAGGTGGTCTGGCTCCTGAGTCTGGGCTCTTGACCACTGCGTTACATCAGCTCTCACTCACTTTGTTCTCAGTGCCTGCCTATCTCAGACATTAGTCATTAAGTCCCTTGAAGGCAAGGATCATCTTTTTATCCTTATCCCTGAGCCCTAAGAACAATGTCTGGCACACAGTACTTGCTCAATAACTGTCTACTGTATAAACGGTCGGTAACTGGGAAGGAGGGAAGCTGGAGAAAGGCCATCCTGTTTAAACCTAAACTCTCAGAGATCAAATTGGTCATGAATTCTTTCCTCTGCTTTTATCCAAGATATTAAATGGCCACAAAAACAGGTCATTGATCCCACTGAGTCCACTTCTGATGAACTTTGAGGAAGCAGCCCTCCCAGGGGCAACACCAGAACCCAAGGACCCGATGCAGAGCTCCCGGGGCACCCTGCCTGAGGTCTGACTTCAGTCTCCCAGGACTGCACTTCTGAGTCTGGGCTTAGAATCAATAGGCTCCCCACAAAAACTGGAAATCCTACTCGCAGGTTCTATGCTGATGTGCTGAGTTGGAATCAAATGGCGAGGACTTCCCAGAACGTTCAAGTGAATCAGCTGCTCAGTTTGGGACGAATCCAGAACATGTGCCCATGAAGGGTAGCACGTTGCAAATTGAGATCTAACATGAGCCATCTGGTCTGGAGAAACGGCCAACTGGAGGGATGGGGGCCTGGAAACCTCCCAGAGAGCAAACTTATCTGGGGGAAATGATGAGTCAGCTCTGCCCAGAAACAAAAGGCTTCCATAAAGCCCTTTGCAATAAGCCCCACAGCGTCTCTTCTTGGAGGCGTCAGAGATGGGCAAATCCATCTAAAGGTTACCTTTGGATTCAAGGTTCTAAGATGCCTGGTCCCGGGCTCAGCATGGACCTGGGTACCATAAAACTGCATTGCCGTGTTGGGGGCAGCATGGGGTGCAGAGAATCATTTCACAGCCAGACAGATGTGCCAGGCAAGACGTGACAGGAAGTAGTGGACTGGCCGGGGACCAGCATTTTCCCCTAAAATCAAGACAGCTTAGCCTTGATCCTGGAGGACAACTTTCTTCTGTGTCTTCTCCCAGCCATAGTCACTGTTGCCTATAAAAAAGTAAAAAGCAAACCAATTACCAGGTCTAATTATCTCCCTTCTTTCTCCTCTTGGCAGCAGCTGCCAAGGTTCTTGCCAAAGCTCTGCTTCACCAGCACCCTGATCCAAAAAGCCCCGAGTTAGCGAGAGAAGGCTTTGCCAGCACAGAGCAGCTGTAAGGCTTCCCAACACCAAGACAGCGTGCAGGAGTTCAGCGCAGGAGCTTCAAAGCAGCTCTCTCCCAGGAGACCTCTTGGCCTCCGCATCCGGACAGAAAAGAAGTAGTGGCGCCGGCCACCTGGAACTGCACCAGAAAATGATGCAGTGGCCACTAGCAGCCACTTGCCCTGACTGCCCACCCACCCCAGGAAGCGAGGAGGCTTTTTAAAGGCCTGTTTGTGCTGGTAGTGGGAGCTGCCAGGTAAGGGTGAGCTTCACGGCCATTTCCGTCCAGGCTTGCTTAGAGCTGAGCCCGAGCCCCACAGCTGAGCTTAGCTGGGAGGTGGGCCAGGAGCTCTCAAGGGGACACTGGGAAGCCCTCCAGGCACCACGCCAGTGCCTGTGCGCACCTCCTTGCACTTCCAAAGTAGCTGTCCTGCCTCTGTCCAGCCTGAGACCTGTTGGTCTCCTCCTGCTTGGAGCCAGAGGTAGCTCACTCCTGAAGGATGCCCTGTGTTTCGAGGCTCTCTTTGACTCTTGCCATAGTGAGCCAGCCTCTGAAACCCCAGTCGCCTCGGGGCCCTGGCCTTGTGGGAGCCACCAGCAGGCCATCTACTCAGCCTCCAACGTTGCAGCCTCGGGGGAAGAAGGACCAGGTGCAGTTCGCGAGGGGGTTATGAAACCTGAGAAGAAGCTGGAGTGGCTTTGGGCTGGTGCTTTGAGAACAGGCAGGTATTGTGTGGTTGGGTACAGAGGGGGTATAGAATACCCATACAAACACATACAAACACCATCCCAGCCTTGAGCGGGGAGGGAGCAAGGGCCTTCCAGGAGCCTGGGTGATCTCCAACCAGAATGGAAGAAGGAAGGCTGTGTCCATGAGGAGGTTGGTGACCCACACCCAGAAGAAAGCAGGCCCAGACGCCAAGACGGACATGTTTCCCAGCCCTCACCCCAATGCACACAACAATTCCATAGATCTCAGAACATATGCCTGAGACACCTCTGGGGATACGGAAATTCCATCGGTCAGTGATCAAAGAATGTTTTCCTAAAATCCTTTGATGGGCATTAGTTTCTCCACATGTCATCATGCTGGCCATCAGCAAATAATTACTGTCTGTGTGATCAAAGGTCAGTGCCTGCCCTCCCAGCCCCTGCATCCTGAAGACAGACTGCAAAGGGCAGCAAAGCTTAGCTGGATCTTGAGCAACCAGACACAGCTGGCTTGCAACTGGTCAAACACAGGAGACACAGGACACCTCACCTTTGTGCTGAAGTCAAAGCTTTGCATGTTTTACCATTTTTCTCTTTCACAGTGGCTGGAAGGCTGGGAAAGGTGAGAAGGGAATAAGAGCAGGAGAGAAATTGGGTGAGAGCACAATGGCGTGTGGAGAGAGTGATAACAGAGTGAGAGGTAGTGGGCCTGGGGGAGGGAGCTGTGGGAGGGCGGCTCCCAGGTCTGAGTGGGGAAGGAGATGGGCAGACACCTAATCAGTCATTGTTTCCCCTGGGGCTGGGCTTATCTTCTCCATCTGTCCTCCCACAGTCAGCCAGTGCTCCGGACTTGGTAGGTTTCCCTTTCTCCCTTTACTTACTGTGATGAAGGCTGTAGTCATCAGTGTCCTGGCTCCTGCAGCCCCAGGCGGCCACACAAAGATCCCAGGTCAGTCCCTCACCCTGTGGCCTCTAAAAAAGATAAAATCCAGGCAGAGGGAGTGGGAGGACCTTCCTCACCGTGTTTCCAGTCATCAGTGGCCACTCCAATGCCCTCTTTCCCAACTGGTCATCTCTGCCGCTAAGGTCACCATATTCTGAGTACCCCAGCCTCCCCCTGGAGAAGGGCTGCACCTGCTCCTTAAAAGTTTATCTCTGTGCCTTTGCTTACACCTTCTCTGTAACCTAAAGCCTGCCCATTCCATCTGTCATAATCTGACCTTTATTTTTAAAATCCAGCTCCTCTGTGCAGCTTTTCCTGATTCCCATTCCCAATTAACCTGTCCCTTCTCTGCTCAGAATTTTGTGACTTGAATGTAAACACTACTTATTAAAGCCAGTAGTGCTTACAGCTGTGGCCTTCTTCATGCTGTGTCCACACCCCCCCTCACAAAACTCTAGCGAGTACCAGGTAGACACTTAGGACATGTTGATTGACTTGTTGGACTGAATGACTGAGGACATGACAGCTGTGATCAATCAAGAGTCCACAGTCACCATTTCCCAGGCCACCTGGACAGTTTCCACAGCAGAGCCTGCTGCAGAGTGGAGATGTCCTCCGATTTATTTATTTATTTATTTGTGCAGTTATTAGTGTTAATTTTATTGTTAGTATTATTGATATTCTTTTCTTGTCATTTCACAGAGCATCCTTGATCAAACATTCTGCTTTCTTTGGCAACTGCACCTCCCTTCCCTCTGCCAAACTGACTCATTTTCCTCTTCCTTAAGAAGGCACATAGGGAGGGTGGGAGGGAGGGAGATGCAAGAGGGAAAAGATATGAGGATATATGTATATGTATAACTGATTCACTTTGTTATAAAGCAGAAACTAACACACCATTGTAAAGAAATTATACTCCAATAAAAATGTTAAAAAAAAAGGCACAATTCTCTATCTTAAGAACAAAACAAAACAAAACAAAACTTTGATCACCTGTCTTGGATTTATTTTATTGCAAAATTTCTTAAGTAATATGTATGTTAGTGTCCTGAGATTTGTTTTCATAATTTTACTGAGTTTATATACTTAAGACTATTCTCTAATTTTCTTATTATCTTTCAAATCCAAAGGGATTTTCTTTTTTTCTTATTAGTTATCCATTTTATACATATTAGTGTATATATGTCAATTTATTATTAATTATATGTTGATTTATTAATTAACACAAACACTGTTCATCCAAATGTTCTAGGGCACAGTCTAAAAAGAAATCCAGAACATTTTTTTTTTCCTTTTAAACATTTATTTATTTATTTATTTATTTATTTATTTTTGGCTGTGTTGGGTCTTCGTTTCTGTGCGAGGGCTTTCTCTAGTTGCGGCAAGCGGGGGCCACTCTTCATTGCGGTGCGCGGGCCTCTCACTATCGCGGCCTCCCTTGTTGCGGAGTACAGGCTCCAGACGCGCAGGCTCAGTAGTTGTGGCTCACGGGCCCAGTTGCTCCGCGGCATGTGGGATCTTCCCAGACCAGGGCTTGAACCCATGTCCCCTGCATTAGCAGGCAGATTCTCAACCACTGCACCACCAGGGAAGCCCCAGAACATTTTTAAAACATGATAAAAATAACATTTACCAGCCTAGGAATAACTGAAGTTTTATTTCTAGACCTTTTGTTCCAGCAGTGATCCCCGCCCTCCCCAGCCGCAGCCCCCATAACCCCCTACCAGTTGGTTGTCCCCTTTTCCCACCTTCCCCACCGTGCTTCTTTGGTGATGAACAGAATTCCTGCCAGTGATTGCTAATTGGGTTAATGGAGTGACTGCGTAATTGTCCTCTCCCTGCAGCCCAGCCCACCACACTGGCTGCTTTCTGACTACCTGCCTCTCATCTGTTCCAGGATCACTAATTTGCAACAATGACTCCCATTGTCGTCCACATCTGGGACTTTGGGGTTTTAAGTGAATCTCCCTAAGGCCGAGAACAGAAGATGCTGCTATTTTGGTTTGTCTCATCTACAATGGGGCCATTCTCTGGGGTTTCTGGGCAGTGCGGGGCTGCTCGGGTGAAGGGGAAATCTGAGCAGTGATGGGACCCAGGCCAGAGCGCAGTGTGCTGAGGAGGGAGGGGAGCAGGCGGGAGTAAAATTCTGACCTTTTTTCCCTAGTGACTTGGGTTTGCATCTCATTTTAATCAGTTTCAGAGGAAACTGACAAGGCAGGAGCCTGGGGAATCTCAGTGGCCCCTGCCATTGGCCTCCGGTCTCCAGAGCACAGCCGCCAGGGTTGGGCAGCATCTGACCTGGCCTGACCCACCTTCCCCCAGAGGAGGCAACACTGAGGGTGGCCTTTCCGATCCCCAAGGCTCAATGGGAGCCTGTTCTCTCTCAACACCCTTGGACAAAACAAGGCTTTTCCCCCCTTGTTGTTTTTTGAGGTGTGTTCATTCTGCTTGAAATCTGTTTCACCTTAAAGGGAGAATTACCTGCCCCAAGTATGGCAATGTTAGCATCCTAGGAATGGGGTTCAACTGGGGCAGCGAGAGACAGCCTCCAGGAACTCTGCCACACGCCTGGGGGACGGCTTTGTCGGTGAGGGTGGCATGAGTGTGCTAGCACAACCTTTGGTCTCTAAGCCCCTTTGAGCATGGCTCTGGGAAGGGGCTTTGTTTCTTAGGGTGACTTCTATCTAGGCCTGTGTCCCTCCCTCCATCCCTCCCTTTCCCACCCTGAGCCCCCAGCCTCAAGGTGATCCTTACTGTTCCTGTGCAGCTCCGGGGGGCTTCTGATCACAGAATCTGGGAGTGCTGGATGTGGGTCCTGGAGGTCAGCTCTGGGCTTCATACAGTCACACTCTTGTCTTTCCCTCCTGACCACCCCTCCCCCCCAAACACCTGGGAGGGCAGGGGATGTTTAGACCTGCGTGAATCCCCATAAATATTTGTTTCTGCCTCCAGCTTTGATTATTTATAAACTTGCCTTATCCCTGCAGCCTGCTTTGCTCTCATTAGCGTGTAAGCTTTTCACGCACGTCTTTGTTTTCAGTGTAGAACACCTGGTAGGGTGACTGACAGGGAAGAGGTGCTCAATGAGTAATTAATGAATTAAACTGGGTTGGAAGTTCCTGGCAATTAAGTAAGAGCTGAGGCTTTTTCCGGAAAGGAAAAGTTGAGATTGAGCAAAAGGTAACAAAGCGCACCAATAACCTCCTCAGCTAAACTAGGGGTATGTGCTGCATGGGGACCGTGAAAAGGCTGAAGTCAGCAGTCAGGGACCCGTCTCCACATGACCGTCTGCACACCACTGCCCTCCGCCGGACACTGGGCCAAAGCTGCCCCCGACCTGCAGCCGCGTCAGGATGTCCTCAGGTTTCCTTCCCTCCCCATTCTGGATCCAACTCCTGGGCAAACCGGTTTCTCAGTTGCCTTCTCTTACCAGGATTGTCTGACTGCTCTGCCTTGAATCCATGAGACCTGGGAAGGCACGAGAGGAACAGCGGCTTCTTTGACTCCGGTGTATCGTGGGTTCCACAAATGCTTATGGCATGAAAATCAACATAGTAACACGCAGTTCCTGGCATGCCAGCAGCACTGTGGACTGTCATTATGATTGTTAAATAAGAAGCCACTTAAGAAGCTACTCCTATTCGTAGTCTACAACCACTATGGTGCTGACAGTTTTTGGAAGACAACCGAGGAGAACAAAGAAGGACAAAAAGCTCCAAGGAAAGAATTCGAAAACAATCAGTCATTTCTAACTTAAAAACAACAACAGACCTTCCTCCTTAGGGGAAAGAGAGAGGAACAGGAGAGTAAACACATGTATCGCCAAATCTTGTGGAATGGACTGCTCTCTGCTGTACTGTGACACATTTTCTGTCTTTAATTGTAGGTATTTGTGAATTTGCCTTATTATCTCTGCCCCGACCTCACTAGCTTATAAATATTTTGCCCAACACAATCACTGGCCCTTGAAAGGTCTGCAATACATAGGTATTGAATTCCTGGCAGTCAAATATAGTATATGAGTGGCTAATGATTTGCCAAATGGCAATAGTAAAATAAGTTTAAAAGGAGGCATCACATTTATGGCTTATAAATTGCTTCAATTTGCTGAAAAATTGTTTTCATCTCCCAAAATTGAACTCTGGGGTTAGCCCCGGGGCCTGGCAGGCATTTGGATATATGAATCTGAAGCTCAGGGAAGAAGTCTGGACTAAGCAGCCTGGAGGTGGAAGTGAAAACCCAAAGAACTACAGAAAGAACTACAGAGAGTGAAATCAAAGTCTGGTATCTTGGGGCCCAGTGCTGAAGTGCTGAAGGGCCAAAAGGGCACAGGAGGCTAAGACAGAGCCAGAGTGGGAAAAGCCAGAAAGGTAGAAGGAGGAGCAAGGAAGGATGGAGTCAAAAAAAGCCAAGCAGCTGGGAAATTGTAAGGATGAAAGGGTGGTCCATGGCCTCAGATGCATCTGAATAATCTGGTCAAGAAAAGATTGAGAGCTGTCTGCTGGATTGGGAAATATGAAGGTCACTAGTGACCCTGAGAGCAGTTGGTGACCTCATGAAAGCAACTTCAGTTGAGGGGTGTGGTGGGGACAGAGTGGAAGACACTGTAGTGGGAATGGAATTGAATGGGAGGCAAGGACAAGAAAACAATCACAGGAGGCAACCAATGCAGGGGAAAGAACAAAGGCTTTTGGTTTTGACCTTGCACCCAGGCTGGGCTCCACCCATCCAGCTTCCCTACTGCCACTAGTGACATGCTCTAAAAATCAAAATTAATCATACCACTTCCTGTCGTTATTAACATCTGCTAGCTTGCCACTTGCTGAACAATGGAGAGGAAAGTCCAGTGCCAATCTGTTTAGTATAATTTATTTCTCAGACTTGGTTTCTTCATCACTTGTAAAGGAGAGTCGCACAGGTCCATAATCCCTTATCCAAAATCCTTGGGGCCACATATCTTTCGGAATTCACAGCTTGCTGGATTCTAGAAAGGTAATATGGTACACATGCCATATATTACATAATACCTCCAGCAGAGACTAGGCTTCACCCTGTAATCAAATACACCAACTTGGACAAATAAGACTACAAATAGCCTTATGAGAGGTCAGGTCAAGTTTTCCACCAAGATATCAAGATACTTCTGTTTTTCAGAGCTTTTCAGATTTTCAGAATTATGATAAGGGCTCGTGGGCCACCCTCACAGGGTTGTTTTAGTGCTCAAATGAGATACGTGTGTGAAGATGAAGCCAAAAGGATAACCACAAAGGGTGCAGAGGCCCTGCTCTTCCTGACTGGGAATGAAAGGAATTTTTCTTTTCTGACTCATGCAAGTGAGAGCAATTTATAAAGGACACTCTTTGATAGCCCTTCGGAAGCTATTTCTCCACAGCTGGAAAGAATAACCTACTTTAAAGAATGCACCCAAGTGTGGCTGGGAACATTTGAATGAAGAAGGGCCTCTACCTTCTTCCTCATCTTGATTTCTCTCTCTCTTTAGGGGCTGGGCTGGGCTAAGCTCGGCAGGTACTGGAACTCATCATGGGAACCCTCACAATGGAAATCACTTCTTTATTGTCACCCTGCCTTCTAAGCTGTGATCTCGATGAGGCGGGGATGAGGTCTTTCTTGTTCACTGCCGGGTCTCCAGTGCCTAGCACAGCTCCTGGTGCTTGCCCAGGGTGGGCACTTGATATATGTTTTGCTGAATTGATCTCTTATGTTCCTCATTGTGATGAAGGCAAAGTTGGCATTGTCTTCACTCCCATTGTTTTCACCTTCAGGCAAAAACCCCTCCTCCCAGAGGGTCATTATTTCTGACTCTGCCCTCTCTGTCTTGTTCTTTATGGCTCCCCCAACTCCGTTCTCATTAACTGAGGATTTGGGCCACTGGCTCACAGCCTTCTCCTTCATCTTATCCCCTTTCTTACTCATATGTGACTTTGATCCTAGTATGGACAACCCAGGAACCATTCTCCTCCAAGATGTTAAACCCCAATAGCTCATCTGACCGTAACTTCAGTTCCTCTTTCCTATTATATTACCTTCAGATTTCCTAGAGACCTGGTCCCTTAAACTCTCTCTTTTGGCCCAATTAATTATCCCATGATTTATCACTTCAACTGCTCTCTTGCCTGTACCTTCAACATTTTTGTCCCCTTGTCCTTCTGCCTTGCATACCCTGCAAATCCCTACTATCTGCCTTTTCCATTCTAAGACCCAAGCTTCTGGATGGTGCTGGAGACCATCCAGATTGGGGCAGATGTGCAGATTGGGGCAATTCCCAAGGTATGATCTACAGTTCCAGCTGGGCCTTCAACTCTGTTTGACATACTTTTTTTTAAGTTTCTGGTCTGCTTCCTTACTCATTTCGCACAATGGCTTTTCTAAATCTTCTCAAGGCTCCAAACCCACTCTTGCCCTCCTATCTTAGAAGATGGCCTTGCCTCTTAGGTGGCAAAGAAAGTTTACCTTCTTGTCCTCATATCTACATACTCACCTATATCCTTACCCACCTTACCCTCCTTCCCCACCACCTCAAAGGCAATGCTGAATCTTCTGTTTTCATACATCTGTGCCTTTAGTCCTCCCCTTCATGTTTCCCCTGAAATCTTGCTTTCCTCTTTCTCTTGTATTTTTTTTTATAAATTTATTTATTTATTTATTTTTGGTTGCATTGGGTCTTCATTGCTGCGCACGGGCTTTCTCTAGTTGCGGTGAGCAGGGGCTACTCTTTGTTGCAGTGCGCGGGCTTCTCATTGTGGTGGCTTCTCTTGTTGTGGAGCACGGGCTCTAGGCGCGCGGGCTTCACTAGTTGTGGCTCACGGGCTCAGTAGTTGTGGCACGTGGGCTCAGTAGTTGTGGCTCATGGGCTCTAGAGCGCAGGCTCAATAGTTGTGGCGCACGGGCTTAGTTGCTCCGCGGCATGTGGGATCTTCCCGGACCAGGGCTCGAACCTACGTCCCCTGCATTGGCAGGCGGATTCTTAACCACTGCGCCACCAGGGAAGCCCTCTCTTGTACTTTTTAATCTTTCCATCTCTTACAATTCCTTCTCTGAAAGTTATAAACAGGCACAAAATCTTTCCATCTTAAACAATAACACTTTCTTTACTGGTGTCTTTGGGCCATCTTCTTACCTCCTCTTCTTTTTTTTATTTTTATTTATTTAACATCTTTATTGTAGTATAATTGCGTTACATGTTGTGTTACTTTCTGCTGTATAACAAAGTGAATCAGCTATACGTATACATATATCCCCATATCCCCTCCCTCTTGCATCTCCCTCCCACCCTCCTTATCCCACCCCTCTAGGTGGACCCAAAGCAACGAGCTGATCTCCCTGTGCTATGCGGCTGCTTCCCACTAGCTATCTATTTTACATTTGGTAGTGTATATATGTCAGTGCCACTCTCTCACTTTGTCCCAGCTTACCCTTCCCCCTCCCCATGTCCTCAAGTCCATTCTCTACGTCTGCGTCTTTATTCCTGTCCTGCCCCTAGGTTCGTCAGAACCATTGTTTTTTTTTTTAGATTCCATATATATGTGTTAGCATACGGTATTTGTTTTTCTCTTTCTGACTTACTTCACTCTGTGTGACAGACTCTAGGTCCATCCACCTCACCACAAATAACTCAATTTCGTATCTTTTTATTTACCTCCTCTTCTGTTTGTGGTTAAGCTCTTATAAAGAAGAGTATAAAGCAACTGCCTTCACTTTTCTACCTCTTCAGCCTCTTTCAGTCAGTTCTACCCGAACCCCAGTCTGACTGAGGGTTCTCTGGCTGAGGGTCGCCAATGGCCTCCCAATGACTACAATCAGTGGACTCATTTTAGTTCTCTTTGTACTTGCTCTCTACCCGCCATCTGACACCACTGACGACTCCCTCCTCAAAACCTTCTCCCCGCCACTTCCCAGACACTCCTGGTCTCCTTTTATCCCTCTGATAATTTCTGCTTCGCCTCCTTTGCGAACTCTACTCCCTCTCTCTAACCCTTTGTACATGTGGCTGTTTCGCAGGATTTGTCCTTAGTCTTCTCCTCTTATGCTGTGTCCTCTCCCCAGGAAGGCTCAACTAAGACCTATCTGCTGATGACTCCTATTTCATACCACTCCTGGAGTTACCGATGGAGATACCCAGCTAAGCTACCAGACATCTTCACCTGGATGTCCCAAAGATATTTCAAACTCATCAAGTTCACAACTGAACTCATTGTCTTCCCCAATCTCCCCCAGACCTGTTCTTCTTCCCTTTCTCCTGCATCAGTCAATGGCATCACCACCTCCACTGGCCCAGGAGTCATTCTACTTTTTCCTCTCCTGCATACCCCACATCATTCACTGAGTAAATCTCAAAACTGTTTCCTCCTCTCCATTCCTAAGCTAGTGCCTTAATTCAGATCCATGGCTTTTTTTTTTTTTTTTTGTAAAATATTGGCTATATTCCTTGTGCTGTACAATATATCCTTTAAAAAAATTTTTTTTTGGAGTATAGTTGTTTTACAATGTAGTGTTAGTTTCAGGTGCACAGCAAAGTGAATCAGTTGTACATATACAATATAGCCACTCTTTTTTAGATTTCTTTTCCCATATAGGTCATTACACAGTAATGAGTAGAGTTCCCTGTGCTATACAGTAGGTCCTTTTTAGTTATGTATATGCCTGTATTACTGCATGAGCATCTTAAGAGGTATCCCCATCTCCAGGTTTGCCACTTCACTTCAGTCCTTGTGTGAAGCTGGAGCCCTATAAAATGCAAATCAGCTTAAAGCCCTCGCATGGGCAGGAAAACTAGAGTGGCAGAAAGCAGATCAGTGATTGTCCGGGGTTAGGGGTGCAGGTGGTGGGATTGAATATAAAGAAGCATAAGGGAACTATTCTGGAGATAGAGATGTTCCTTATCTTGATTGTGGTATCTGGTATATGAGCATATACCCAATGGTTTTAATATATAAATGTGTGTGTGTGTGTCAAAATGCATCAACCTGTACGTTTAAAACTGGTGTGTTTCATTGTACAAAAAAATATACTTCAATAAACTTGATTAAAGAAAAATACCCTTCTACATCACTCCATTGCCTGGAGAACAAAGTTCAAATGTCTTCTGGCTTAAGTGATGACATGATTTCTTCCCTTGATTCTTCTCTTCCCCCATCCCCCAAATACCTATCACATTAAATACACTACAGATCTAAAGTGGGCCTAGATGTCCTGCCCCGCCTTGCCCACCTGTTGGACATCCACCATGTTTATCTAGATTCAGCTTGTGCCATCACTATTAGCATCCCCCCACCCACACGTGCTCACTCTTCCTTTGTGTTCTACTAACCCGACATAAATATCCATCACATAAAGGTTTCGGTTGCATTCTTGTGTTTATGTCTCCTCTCTCTTTTACTAAGCTGTAGGTGTGACAGCTGGACCCTAATGTCTCCATTCTTGTAGCTCCAGCGCTTATCACTAAGCCGCTTAATGTTTTCCGAAGAAACCTGGGCTTTACCATTGGAGTCCAGCCTGAAGAACAGCGGGACAGATCCTCCTCCAGTCCTACAGGGGGCGCTGTGGCAACCTCCATCGTTTCCCTGCTCTCCACTTCTCTGGACCAGCTCCCAGAGCCACACGCTCGGGGCTCCACCTCCTCCTTGGCAACATCCCTCCTTCCCATTGGGCGAGGGCGGTACGGGCAGTCCAATGGAACGAGGCGTTGGTGCGAAGAGGCGCCACCATCGTTGAGCTGCTGGGTCTCTGCCGCGGTAGGTGGCTGCGAGAGGTAGGGAGGTAGGTGGGCCGCGTCGCGTCGCCTCAGGTCCGTAGCTTTGCCTCCCTCTCCTGTTCTGCCGCGGGCCCACGATGCCGCAGTACCAGACCTGGGAGGAGTTCAGTCGCGCAGCGGAGAAGCTCTACCTCGCAGACCCTATGAAGGTAAATCACTGGAGGGGCCAGTGCCTCTGTCCCAGCCCCCGATCAGGATAACTTCTCTGCTGTCCGCTCGGCCTCCGAAGCTTCTCCAGCATCCTAGTAGGTGCTGTGAGTGAGGAGAGACGGACCCTGCCAAGTCCACTTGTTCCTCCCTTATTAACGGCCCGGTGAAGCCATGAAACGGGCAAGATCGGGGTCATTTCAGGGCCCTTAGGTAGCTTTCCCCCGCCCCCAATCACTGAACATCCCTTATGGCTGTCGTTGGTTTACGTGTCTCTAAGGGCAGGGCTTCTCCCCCTGCAGTTTCGGCCTTCTGTCCCTCAGCTGTTTTGGTGCCCTTGTCCCGTACTACCTCGTGTAAGATAAAACGGTTATGTTTTTCTGCCACCGCAGAGAAATTTTGGAAAGACCCCAGTTTGGAGGCATCTACAGCCATTAGCTTAGTGGTTCTTAATCTTTTGGAGGTCACTGCCTTTTTGAGAACATGAGATGCTTCACCCTTTTCTCAGAAAAATCCACTTGTACGTAGAAGTTTGTAAACAATTTTAGAGGGCCCATGGATCCCTGTAATTCATTCATGGCCCCCACAAAAATGATAACAAGTGAGTGTCAGAGGTTAGCTTATTATTAAAAAGCAGAGAAGTCGCAAGGATGAGAATATAGCATTTGGGTCTTGACCTTTATTCCTCTCAGGTTTTTATTTATTTTATTGTCATCTAAATAATATTTGAAGCAGCTCCCTGTTAATTAGAAATTTTGCTAGCGGGACTTCCCCGGTGGCGCAGTGATTAAGAATCTGCCTGCCAATGAAGGGGACACGGGTTCCATCCCTGGCCCGGGAAGATCCCACATGCCGAGGAGCAAGTAAGCCCGTGCGCCACAACTACTGAGCCCACGTACTGCAACTACTGAAGCCCGCGCGCCCAGAGCCCTGCTTCGCAACATGAGAAGCCACCGCAATGAGAAGCCCGCACACCGCAACGAAGACCCCATGCAGCCAGGAAAAAAAAAAAAAATCCTGCTAGCGTTTTAGACCTAGATAAGTAACAAGAAGCTGTAAAACATTCTTAGGTTCATTCTTTGCAATACAAAGATGTAATAATAACAAATTATGAAATGAGTTAGATATTATTGAAATTGAGTACTTTGTTTATGACACAATTTCTGGCTCCTCCATTTGGTAGATTTTGTTTGTAGGGCCATCTGTTTCTTTAAGCAGTACACCATGAGGACAATACAGGATTTTTGTCCAGAAGTACCCACAGTGTAAACTAAAAATATTTGAAAAGATAGTAAAGAATATACAAATTCACATCAAGAGTAATCATATTTTAAGAATGTGGTCATTCTTAGGGAAAATGATAATAAAATGGTAATTATAGAGCATTGCTGTGAACAAGGCATGTCTAGTATAGGCAAGAGAGTGAGAATCTTTGAGCTCTTTCCCCAATCAGAAAATTCCAGTGGCCTAAAAACTTGTGCCTTTTTACGATAGCCTTGCACTAGTTAAAAACTAGTGATTTTTTGATAGGAAGGTGAGGGGATGAGTGGGGAGAGACTGACAGTTATATTGAGTACCTTGTATGTGACAGACATTTTATATATATATTTATTTGTATAATTTATGTGAACAATTAAGACAGCCCCTTGAGGTAGATGAATAAACAATCTTAGATACATTAAATGATTTGCTTAATCTCTAAGAAATGAAGCTAAAATTTGAACTCACGTCTCTAAACCCCATGTTCATGCTATTTCTACCGGTCCATACTGCTGGGACTGAAAAAGAAAAGAAATTTTGTCAGAACTCTTTGGGATCTGTTTTACAGAATTCTGTCTTCTCTCCCTGTTGATTACATCCATCACCTTTTACCATTCTCTGTTGCATCCGCTCTAACTGAAGATGGCATTATTTCTGGACCATGTAATAACCTCTTAGTCTGCCTGTTTTTAAAATCCCTTCTGCACTCTCTTACCACAGCTATCTAAAACACAAAAATTGAATTCTCAGTTTCCTGCTTTAAAACTGGTTCTTCATTGATTGCTGGTAGACATCCGGACTCCCAGTCCCCAGTCTGACCCTCTCTCCAGTCTTGCTGGCTTTGTCTTCCACCACTTCCACCATCCTCAGCCCAAGTCTCATGAAGCTACATAATGCATCATATCTTCAGACTGCCACTTCAGCTTTTCTCCTAACTTCTTCCCTAAAAGAAAAAAAAATGCGTTTCTGAAGCCATCTCCATAAAGCCTTTTTACACTTCCCCTTCTCCCAATCTAAATTACTTGTGTTCTCTTTTAACATTTTACCTGTATATGCCTTTATAGGGTTTAATTTATGTTGTCTTATGTTTTGATTATTTTGCTTGGTTGAATTCAAAGTTCCTAAGAAAGCAAGAACCTTGATTTCTTTTTCTCTCTTAGTGGCATCTGACATGGTAACTTAGGCGCTCCCTAAGTTACAAAATGGACTCTCTTATAGTACCACAGACCTTTTAACTCTCATTTCTCCTATTCACCAGTGATTCTTTTAAGTGAGAGTTAAAACTTTATGTAGTTGTCATGCTTAGTATATTTTTTAGTTTCAGTTTCCTTTTGATTCTGGAGGACTGAATTTTTTTAAATATGTAAAACTGAATTTAATAGCTCAATAAATAGAATCAGGTAGTCTAAAGATACTTAACCTAGTTTTCATTATTTATACCTACTTAAGTGCTTGGTGTGTTCCCTTTCCTCCCTCACCAAGACAAATCTCAGGGTGATATGACTTTTTTTTTTGCAATCCCAGGAGAGCAGAGAGCATAATGGGAAAAGCTGTAGGAAAAGCTCTAATAGCCCTTTTTATCTAGTTTCCAGAATTGTCTTGAGGGTCCTGTGCTACATTGTAACCATTTTAAAATTATGTTCCTGTTTTGGCTTATAGATACTTAGCACTTTTTAAAACAGCTAGCTAAAACTAAACAAGAGTTATTTATTTTGGTTAACAAGAAACTTGACTCTGCTGCAGTACACTTTTGAATCCATCATTTAAAGAAGTAAAAATAATGTTCATGGAAGTTGTAAACTCTATTGGGAGATGTCTTCTTTTATTGGAATATCGTAATACCTAAATCATTTTCTTGGCTTCCTAACTGTAGAATACCAAACAACAAAAAGTGCTGTGTAGCATGGCACTCAATATAGGAGTTATTCTGGATTTAGAAAGTTGTTGATGGAGACATCTTGTGCCATCATGATAAAGATGTGATTTTGCTGAGTAACTTAGCCTGAGTCCACCTCCTGAGAGCCATGGGAAAATGGAAAGTATGAACTGCGACTGCAGTGCTCTTTCCTGGGGAATGGATTTGAACTTAACTAGCCATTTCTGCTATTTTTTTCCCCTTCTTTTCCTATCATTCCTCTGTGGCTAGGTGTGTTGGTGTTGTAGGGGAGAAAAAACTTTCTCCTTTACTCTCTTAGGTTTTATAACTGGGGCTCTGCAAATTAACAGGTAGAAACATACATAGCACAGAAGTTCACAAAGAAATGTGACCTGAGGAACTTGGGACCTATATGCCATCTTAACAAAGGGTGGGAAAGAGGCTGGACAAAGGAAAAGAGGTTTGGGGCTTCTGGGAGGGGGTAAGTTGTGAGAAGGTGACTAGGAAATGTATGGGAAAGAAGAGTTGTTTAGTAAGGTTTGTTAGGGAACAAACCTTGTTCTCTTTTCCCAGGGAGAGGGAAACACCTTTACAATTGGAAACTTATGTCACCTTTACAAAGGTTAATTTATGTCCTGCTTTTGGCCAGAAAGGGCAGAGAGCTAATCGCCTTCAGCTCAAAACATTCCTTATGCCTAAGTGGTATACTTTGAGGTGGCAAGCTGTGAATACCCTTCAGTATATTATTCTTACTGGCAAGAAATGCCAAACCACCTTAAGAATCTCACAGGCTCTCTGAATATGGATGTGTCTTGGGAATTTTCAGTACATCTCTTCAAAGTGGCTGAAAATAAAATACCTGACTTTATTTTAAGTCTCAGAAAAATTGCAGCAATAGAAATGAACAAAATGCTGCTTTCCCGCATTTCAATAAGTTTACAGTAAAGGTGCCTTTAGATGTTTTGGCTATTAATTCTAAAAGGATCCATTTTAGCCCACCTGAAGACTAAATTATTTATGAGAAATGTCTTCTGACTTCACTGTTTCTAAATATGTATTTTTATTTCAGGCACGTGTGGTTCTCAAATATAGGCATTCTGATGGGAGTTTGTGTATTAAAGTAACAGATGATTTAGTTGTAAGTATACATTTTTACTTGTTGCATACTTTCAGATTTGTTTGAGTTAATCATTTGTTTGAAATTATTTACATAGAATTTATGCAGGTCACCCATTAGGATGCTTATTTCACATTGCATTCCCAAGTCAAGAACCTTGGTCTGGAAGCTATTGTTATAGGCACTTGGAAAGATAATTCAACTTGCTTCATTAATGCAGTATGTTAAGTGTAGTTTAATAACTGCTCTCTTCGGACCCTAAGCAAGAGGAACGTAGAGACCAAAAGTGGATATGAGGGGTAAAGGTTTCTTTATACGTGTGTGAGAAGTAAATAATGGTATTTGAACACAAGTTATAGGCTCTATAATTATATTTCTGACCTCCCCTGTCTGCTCACTCTTGTCTGTTCCTCACACCCCATTCATTCCTTACCCCTCTGCCATCTGGTTTCTGCATGAAGTCTTCCACTCAGACTGCTCTTGGTGAGAGCTCAGCAGCAGCCCCTTTATTTTCAAACCCAGTAGTCTCAGCAGTTCATATTTTATGCGACCTCCTGGCTGCTTCTGAGAAAACCACTTCTTGTAGAAATTATTATTTTGGCATCTGTGCTCCATTTTATCTTGTTTTTCTTTTTCTGTTTCATTCATCTTTGCTAATTATTTCACTGATGTGCCCCCATAAATATTGGTTTCTCCAGGATTCTGTTCTTGATCTTTTCATACCACTTCTGGACCAACCCATTAAGTCCAGTACTGCCTGTATCTGTCTGCTTCCAGTTTTGTACCTTTAGCCCATATTTTTCTTTTGGCTTCCTGACTAGCTCTAAGTTGAGCGTCCTTCCTCCTCTCCTCGTTAACATTAGCCTGTCTAGAATGGAACTCATCATGTCTTATCAAACTGGCTCTTCCTGTTTTTTCTCTGTTAGTTGCACTGTCATCTACCTGCTCAGAAACCTGGGGATCATCTTTGGTCTCTTCCTTTCCCTCATTCTCACATTAACTATTCCTTCATTTGAAAAACTTGTATTTTGATCCTCCGATAAGTTCCATACATTTTGCTGGGCATTTGTGAATTATTGATTCAAGCTCCCTCATCTCATTTTCTGCCATGAACTCTCCATCTTGACTGCTAACCTCGTAACTTTAAGGGCTCAACGTCACTCACCTGGACTAGTAGAATAGGCTCTAACTGTGTCCCTGCTTCCAGCTCATCCTTTAGTCGTCCTGTGCTGTCCTGCTGGAGTGGTTTCTAAAAATGCAAATTTGCTTGTTACTACCCTGCTTAAAAATCTTTAGTGGCCAAAAAAAAAATCTTTAGTGGCTTCTCATCACTCATAATGTAAATTCCACCCTCATATCCTGTCTAATCTTCGTCTTTTCAATGTTACTTAAGGGCTCCTTTCATATGCCATGCTGTCTGAGGCCTCTGAGCTTTTGAACAGTCTGTTTCCATCTCTGCAATATTGAATCCCACCCCTGCCCCAGTGTGACAAGCCTGCTGCTTATCTTTCAAAACCCAGCTCAAAAGGATTGCTTCATCTCTTACTTTTATTTCTGCCTCTTTTTGTGCTGTGTCACAATTGTCTTATCACATTTGACTTTTAATAGATTGTGAGCTTCAAAATAAAGATAGATCAGTAATATTCTTACCGGTATTTGTAGTGACTAGCATGGTGTCCTGACCCAGAGGGTACTTAGCAAACACTTTTTTTTTAATGGATTAATTCTTTTAAAAATTTAATAGTGACTTTAAAAGTGACTTTTTGGTCATATATTTTACTATGTTTGTGTTCAGGGTTCCATTGTGAGGTTGTGTGAAGTCAGATCTTTTAATGATTACCATATCTTCCAAGAACCAGTTGAGTTTGGTGAAGTAACTGTGAAAATGTGAAAAAGGAAGAATAAATTGAGCTGTATTGTGCTAAACCTAGATTCAAGAGATCTGAATCCTAGCTTAGCCATCTACCAGCATTTCATCCTGGGGAAAGTTCAGGCCAAAAGTTTGGCTTTTGGGGCCATAATATTCTTGTCTATGAAGTGCCACAGTGATAGTCTGCTTACCCAGTTGGGTTGTTGTGGAGTGTAAATGAAATATGTGGAAGTGCCTAGCACTAGTGCCTGCACTTAGTAGATTCAGTAAATGTATACTTGAATCTTGAGCATTCACACTGAGAAAAATTTTACTTATGATTGTCGCAGAGTGAATAGATATATCTACTGAAGAGAAATTGGTATATCGTGCTTTAAAAATAGAGGAAAATGCAGAATTGAATTCCATACAAGAGGCTTTATCTCCAGATGATGACTTTTTGCCTCTGGTAATGATTAAATATAGTTAAGGATTCATGGTAAGCAGTATTGGAAAGAACTTTATTTAAAATTGATGATTCCTATGACAAGATCTAAATATGAAAAATACTTTTTGTTCCCTTTCTTAAAACTACTGAGAACTAGTCCATGTCTAGAAGGGACCAAAGACACAATCAAACCCATCCTCCTAAACAGTAAATATATGAATCAACTCCAACATAAAAATTTGTTTTCTAATGACTCTTAAAGAAAAGTTTGTATACTTCAGTAATTCATTTTAGTGGCTAATAATTCCTTCACAAAACTCGTCTTAGACTTCATTATTATCGTCATGGAGCTTTGACTTTTTTATAGTCCCATTTATGCATCATTTTTTCCCAATGCCATGACTGATTTATAATATTGTCTTCTGTGGACCTAAAATCTTTCTGTGTATTTTAGTGAGAAGGTATTTGTTCTTCTCACTAAACTGTAGTGAGAAGGTATTTGTTCTTCTACAGAACATATACTAAAATTGAAACGGTGGAGATGATTATGGCCACTTTACAAAATTGTTAGACAAATTTGTACAATGTGTGGATAAAATTTTTTTAAGTAAGTGATTTAAAGGCTGTATGAATTCAGATCAGTTGGTCTGATGGGGTTGAACTCCAAATTACTTAAGTTGATGAATATTACTGTAGGATCATGAAGCTCCCATTGTTTAAAACTCACGTGAATCTAAGATGGGCTAAAGAAAAATGGATCAGTGTTACAAGATGAAAAAAAGACTGCCAGCTTAAATTTGATAATTTTGAAGATTCTAGAACAAATGGTTTTATGGCCAACGATAAACAGATCATAAGTATCTATCTAATGAAGAATTGAATTTATAGCAAGGAAGAATTTGGTTTGGTTTAAAAATTATAAATAATGTCAGAAAAATCAAGGTTGAATAGATTTATCTTGTTTGATTTAGGTAGTGACCAGCAGTAAGCAAGGAATTCCAGATTTTTAAAAAATTATCATTAACCCTCCCCCCCCTCCCATTTCACAAATAGAGAAAGGGATCCTAAGATTTATATGCTTTTCCCACTGTAACTCAATCATTTATGACCAGATCCCAGGGAGAAAATATCTAATTCCAATCTTGAAGTCTTCTCATCAGACCATGGCAGAATTTGAATACATTATTCAACTGGTCATTTTTGAGAAGCTTCTAATAGAGTTCACTTTGTTTTTTAACCACAGCAGTGGCATTTAAAATATTATAAAATACTGAACTTAAGGAATGTAATTGTTGGGGACTTGGAAACTTGAATGTAATTCCTTTAGTATGACCTCCAGAGGAAGTAGAGCAAAACAGTGGTAGGAAAAGACTCAAAATTTTATCCAATCATATGTTTGCTACGTCATTGATAATCTAGTTTTACATAGTTAATGTGTGCTTTTAAAATTTCTGACAGTGTTTGGTATATAGAACAGACCAAGCTCAAGATGTAAAGAAGATTGAGAAATTCCACAGTCAACTAATGCGACTTATGGTGGCCAAGGAATCCCGCAGTGTTGCCATGGAAACGGACTGAATGGTTTGAAATGAAGACTGTTTGTCATGTTCTTAGGAAGTAAATATCTTTTGAATTTGAGAAAGTGTTGGGACAGAAAATACTTTATGTAACTAAGTGGGCTATTCAGAAGCCAAGAGATCATTTTTTGTACTTTGTTTTTTAATGTTTACTTTAGAGAGCTAGGACTGTAAACGCTTCCAGTTAGAAAGCCTTTATTTATTTTTGGAAATGGAACAAGGAATGGCTCTATCTTGGAAACTTTGCAGATTGTTTGATGTTAGGCAAAATAAATAATTACTCTCTGGTAAGTTTGTATCAGTAATTTGAAAATGAGATATCAAGAAAAGCCAGTTCTTCCTTAAATTTAGTTAATCTGTCTTTAAAAGAAAAATTAAATGGAACCATTTTGCTGGATTGATATATTTCTTTTGGAGCATAAATTTTGTGCTGTTGATGACCAGCAAATATAAAATATGGTAACTGGAATTAACTGCACAGCAGTATAGCTGATTATATATGGTAGTGTAGTCTCAATTATATCTAAAAATAACTATGAAAACAAGTATGCTTTACCTTAAACTTTACAAATTTAAACTATATTTTTAAATATAAGGGATTCATAGTATCATTAACTTGTTGAGCAAAGACTAACTTTGAATCTAATTTTCAGTGCTCAGAAACATCTGCTGTTACTATAAATGCATGAACAGAATGCTCACTAATGGATTGAAACCACCATATTACAGAAATATTTGCCACATATTTGCCATCTATGTTTTCTCAGAAGGGCTAAGGATTATTTGAACTGTTAAATTTTTGCATACCTCTATGACACCCCCACCCATTTCTCTCATTACTTAACCAAGGTGTTAAGCATGACTCTCACAACTGTTCTCCATTAAACCAGAAGTATGATATTATTTGATATTTATCTTATATTTGTAACCTGAGTTTTACCACCTAAATATAATGTTCACATGTTGATTCCTACATTAAAATATTTTTTGTTAGGAATTTGTTGTGTTGACCAGTGTTTTAACATGGAAAGTTCCATTAGCCGTATGAATTTTGGCATGTTTCAGAGAGATCAGTAAATAAAATATTACATGAATATATATTGTTTCACTTTAAGTTTTTAACTTCTCAAGAATTACTGATTTCTTGACTGGGATATTCTATATTTATTTAGACTAAAGTGAGCCTAATGATGCTATATATACATTTTTATTTATTTTGTTTCTTGGTACTTTTATTATATGACTTTCTCTGAGCTGTATGCTATGGCATTTTGTTTTCTTGATTAAGAAAAGTAACATCAAATAGTATAGGGTTTTTTGGGTTTTGGTGTTTTCCCCCCATAGTAGGATAACCAGAGGTTTTTTTGGCCTTTTTCTTTTTCATTTACATCTTCCACTTTTTTCTTTCTTTTTTTTACTTTTTGTCTGCACTCCACGGCATGTGGGATCTTAGTGCCCCGACCAGGGATCGAACCCTCGCCCCCTGCATTGGAAGCACAGAGTGTTAACCACTGGACCGCCAGGGAAGTCCCCATCTTCCACTTTTTAACACTACTTTATGAAGATAACCGGGGATGGGAGGGACTTCTATTTGAGTTCTTTGAGTCCTTGTAGCTTGCAGCAGTGATTAAGAGCAGGGGTTCCAAGGCAGACTGCCTGCGTTGCAATCTTGGCTCCACTGTTCCCCAATTCTGTGGCTTTTGAGACAGTACTTCTCTAAGCCTCCATTTTCTTCTCTGGAAATTGGGCTGACAGTAGTATTCATAGGGCTTTGACAGTTAAATGGCATAATCCCCTTTAAGCCCTTAGCACAGTACCTGGAACACAGTAAAACTCAATAAATGGTAGCTATTATTACTATTATTGTTATGATTGTTATTTTTCAGGGGACTGGGTATAAGTAGCCAGCTCTTAAGTTTTCTCATAATTGTAATTGAATAGTTACTTATAAGTAACGTTTGCCTTTTCTACCGAGCTATGTCTATTATCAAATGCCATTTTTGGCAGGTGAAGTAAAACAAGATTGTCCCCATGAGGAGTGTTCTTATGTGGTGGGGGAAACTGAAATCCTTAAATCTGAAACATGTTTATTTGTATCTACACAAAATAAAATTATTAAGATAACTAATTGGTGGTGAAAGTATTGAATCTCTTAAAGACCATATAAATAATAAAACACCAAATTATGTATTCTGAAAATCACAATGCTGTATACTCTGATTTTTTTCTTTTATTAGGAAGTATTTCTAGATACTATAATCACACTTTCATGGACTTTTTTTGGTGGGGGGGCTGCATGTGCGGCTTGCGAGATCTTAGCGCCCCAACCAGGGATCGAACCCCGGGCCCCGGCAGTGAGAGCCCCAAGTCCTAACCACTGGACCGCCACGGAATTCCCCATGAACTAATTTTTAGCAAACTGTTTTGTGATGTATTTGATCAAATGCTGCTGACCCTAAGGTAATCCAAATGAAGTCATCATAGTAATTAAGATTCTAGGTACAGTTAGCAGTTTTGTTCTTCTCTTGGAAAGACCCACTGTCCTTGGAGCACAGAGCCCATTAAGCGTTGTTGGCTACATATGTTGAAAGGGCTGGCTTCTCCTTTCTCCCTAGCCTGCCAACTTTGTGTCTTAAAAATACAAAATCTCTTAGTCACAGCTCTAAGTCAGTGATTAGAGGCAGCGTTGGCAGCATTTTATAGTTGATATCTTCTGTTACCCTTAGAAAAATTGAACACAACAATATGATGGTAATAGTCTTGAAAGTACAGTTGACCCTTGAACAACGGGTTTGAACTGCACAGGTCCGCTTAATATGCCAGTTTTTTTCAAAAATGCATAATACAGTAATACACAATCTGCAGTTGGTTGGAATTACAGTTCTGGAGGGCCGGCTGTAAAGTTAAATGCGGATTTTCTACTGCATAGAGCGTCAGCACTCCTAACCCCTGTGATGTTCAAGGGTCAGCTGTATTCTAAAACTAATTCAAAATGAGTGAAATGTGAAATTAATTGCCCAAGGACAGTAAGAGGTACTCCTTTCTGCCTACTAGAAATGAAACAAAACCAAATCCCTCGTTAATATTTATTGTTCCCCTTTTAGTAAAAAATACCTTGTTGTGGTAATGGTAATATCATAGTATTTAGTATTATTTCTTTTTAAAACAGAAAATATTCCTCTAGTTCTACAGTTAAAATTTATGATAGCATGAGAAGAAAGTCAAAATATTTCATTCTTCTTTCTTACATTAAAAGTAGTGATTGGGCTGGTTCCAGATAAAGATGAAGAAGCACACTCCGCCATGGCTCTTCTGCTGAATACAGCTATGAATGCACAGAGCAGCTGTCTGAGGACTCTGAAAAGAAAATAGCAGGTGGGTTGGGCAAGAAGACAAGAATTTGAAGTACCACTGAACCAGTGATGAATGAGTCTTATCATTTTCCCCCCTCTGGTATCCCCCAGCCTGAATTCAACACATTGGAAACCTAGAAGTGAGTACTGGGGTGCAGACCAGGAGTGCCAGAAGCCTTTGGGTCTGACCCAAGAAGTAGAAGGGTAACTTCTAATATTTGGAGAGAGTGCAGAAATCCTTTTTCTCCCCCCCCCCCTTTTCTGTGTTCTCTTACAGCCCACTCCCAAGCAATCCCATGGTGGTGACAGTGTCAGCTACTGGCAATGGGAGCCTGCAGGAGCCAAAACTCAGGGAGATAGCCCTACCTTTCCAGTACGGCTGTGTTTCCAAGAGGGTGGAGCCAACTTTCATTTTTTTCTCTTTGTTCTCTATCTGCTTGGCCCTGGATGCAAAAGATGGTGGCAGAAGTGCACAGGGTAACTAAAGCCAGATTTCTTTTGGCCCGAGAACCAATAGAAGGAATCAGAAAGTACCAGGGAGATCATAGAAAGGAAGGAACTCAAAAAAGTGACCTTATAAAGCTGTTTATGTAGTTCTGAGTCTGCCCCAATCTGCTAATGTGTATGGATCTGATTCTTTTCAGCATGTTAAAGACTTAGAAACTGAATAGGTAGACCACCACCCAAATTCCAGACCAGCAGTTGGGAGGCATTCACATGCAGTAGGTCCAAAAAGCACTGCAAAAATTTTGAAAGCTGCACCTGTCTTCTGTAGGCTATGATTCCAATGTCAGTTCACCTTTCAAAAACTACCTGGTGTTGAACACCTGAAAGTAACCAAAAGAAACAAAAAAAGCCTTTGCCTGCAACCTAACCAGGTTGACTGCCTGCTGAAACAAACAAAAACTCTGTATCTCCATAGGATTTAAACAAGGCCCAGAGTTGGTAACAATATTCAAAATGTCAAGGATACAATCCAAAATTTCCTGGCATAGAAAACTCTCCAAATTTGGTGAAAAACTTAAAACCTATAGATTCAAGAAGGCCAAAGGAATCCATATCATAATGGAAATCCAACCACAATCATAATGAAACTGGACAATGATCTTGAAAGCAGCCAGTGAAAAGCATCTGTAGGGAAACAATTATTTGAATGACTGGATTTCTCATCAGAAATCATGGAGGACAGCAGGAAGTGGCACAATATTTCTAAATTGCTGAAAGGAAAGAATTGTCAACCAGAATTCTATATCCATAGAAATTATCCTTCAGGAACGAAAGTGATATAAAACCATTCTTGGATGAAGGAAAAGGAAGAGAATCCATTGCCAGCAGACTTGGTGTTAAAAAGAATTACTAAAGGAAGTTCTTCAGTTAGAAGGGAAATGATACCATAAGGGAAACTGAAACATTCAGGAATGAAGGAAGAGCAATAGAAATGGTAATTATCTAGGTTAAAAGAATATTCTGTTGAGTTCTTAAAATATGTTTGATAGTAGAAATAAAATATATATGGTGTTCTCACTGTGTGTAGATGTAATATATAAGATACCAGTAGCATAAAGGAGGAGGATAAAGAGACCTATATGATAGTAAACTTTCTACATTCCACTCAAAGTGAAAAAATACTTATTCTAAGTAGACTGAAAAGGTAAGTATGTATATCCTCATCCTTCAAGCAATCACTAAAAGAACTATGCAAAGAAATATAATAACAGTAGATAAAATGAAATACTAAAAAACATTTTAAAAAAGTGGGGGGCAAGAAAAGGGCATCAGGAGCAAAATATAGGAAACAGACACAAACCAAATAATAAAGTGGTAGGCCTAAATTCAACATAACACTTACATCAAATGCAAATAGTTAAAGCACACAGATTGTCAGAATCAAAACGCAAAATACTAGAACCAGTTGTACTCTCTGCAAGAAGCTTACTTCAAATATAATGGTATTTGAAGGTAACAAGTAGGTGACAAGTAAGATGATGGAAAAAACATGCAATGCAAACACTAATCAAAAGCTACCTGGACTGTGTTAATATTAAAAAGTAGACTTCAAAGGGGAAAGGTGGGGGGATAGGGATAAATTGAGAGTTTGGGATTGACATAAACACACTATTTAAAACAGATAACCACCAAGGACCTACCATATAGCACAGGGAACTCTGCTCAATATTCTGTAGCAACCTAAATGGGAAAAGAATTTGAAAAAGAATAGATACATGTATATGTATAACTGAATCACTTTGCTGTACACCTGAAATTAACACAACATTAATCAACTATACTCCAATATAAAATAAAAATTTTTTTAAATTAGATTTCAGAGCAAAGAATATTTCCAAGGATAAAGAGGGACAATATATTGATAAAAGGGTCAATTCACCAAGACATAATAATCCTAAATGTGATTACACATAAAAAGCTTCAAAATGCATGAAGCAAAACCTGAACTGAACTGAAAGAAGAAACAAAAATCCACAATTATATTTGAAAGCTACAATGCAACTCTGACATCATATATCCAGAGTTAGCACAGACTTCACTGGTTAAAAGCAAAGTCCTCCATGAGACTCCCTCACTTCAAACACAAGCTGCAAGCTCTGGGGTTCCCAGGCCACCTGCACTTCTGACCAACTGGCTACAAACTGGCTATCCCCTCCGGTTTCATAATTTGCTAGAGTGACTCACAGAACTCAAGAAAGCACTATACTTAGCAGTTTTATTATAAAAGGTATGTCAGGACCAGTCAAATGAAGAGACATAGGGTAAGAACTGAGAGGGTACCAACTGCAAAGCTTCCATGTTCTTAGGACAAATTACTCTCCCAGCACATACATATATGATTACCAATCAGGGAAGCTCGCCTGAACTTTGGCTGTCCATTATGTTTCATCATGTAGGAATGATTGAATCATTGGCCACGTGCTAGAACTCAATCTCCAATCTCACTTCATCTCCCCAAAGGATGAGCCAGACATCTGGCCTAAGATCACCAACCCTCTAATCATATGACTGGCCCTTCTGGCATGGCCAGGCCCCATCGCAAGTTATCTCATTAGTATAAACTCAAGACATGGTCCCAGGGACCACCATGAATAACAAAGACTCTTCTGTCACTCAGGAAATTCCTAAGATTTAGAGGTTAATTCCCAGGAACCAGGGACAAAGACTAAATAAATTCTTTATTATACAACAATTCACTCAGTAATAAAACTTGTAAATAGAAAATAAGCAAGGATGTAGAAGAACTGAACACCACCATCAACCAGCTGGATCTAATTGACACAGCACACTCAGTTCAACAGCAGAATACTTCTAGTGCATGTGAGACATTCATTAATGTCATACTGGAAACTAGCCAGTGCAACAAGGCAAGAAAAATAAAGGCATCCAAATTGGAAAGGAAGAAGTAACTATCCGTATTTATAGATAACATGATGGGACACATAGAGAATTCTATGGAATCTACAAAAAGGCTACTGAAACTAGTAAGTGAGTTTACCAAGTTTGCAGGTTACAAGATCAACATATATAATTTTATTTCTGTACACTGTATGCAACAAACAGGTATGGAAAAATTTAAAAGACAAATACATTTTTAATATCATCACAAAGCTCAATATCAAAAAAAAAACTCAATCAAAAAATGAGCAGAAGATCTAAATAGACATTTCTCCAGAGAAGACATACAGATGGCCAACAGGCTCATGAAAAGATGCCCAATATTGCTAATTATTAGAGAAATATGAATCGAAACTACTATGAGGTATCACCTCACACCAGTCAGAATGGCCATCATCAAAAAGTCTACAAATAATAAATGCTGGAGACAGTGTGGAGAAAAGGGAACCCTCCTACATTGTTGGTAGTAATGTAAATTGGTACAGCCACTATGGAGAACAGTATGGAGGTTCCTTAAAAAACTAAAAACAGAGCTACCATATGATCCTGCAATCCCACTCCTAGGCATATATCCAGAGAAAACCATAATTTGAAAAGATACATGCACCCCGATGTTCATAGCAACACTATTTACAATAGCCAAGACATGGAAGCCACCTAAATGTCCATCGACAGATGAATAGTTAGAGAAGATGTGGTATATATATGCAAAATTACTCAGCCATAAAAAAGAATGAAATAATGCCATTTGCAGCAACATGGATGGACCTAGAGATTATCATACTAAGTAAAGTAAGTCAGAGAAAGACATATATCATATGATATCACTTATATGTGGAATCTAAAAAAAAAAAAAAGATACAAATGAACTTATTTACAAAACAGAAACAGACTCACAGACATAGAAAACAAACTTATGGTTACCAAAGGGGAAAGGTGGGGGGAAGGGATAAACTAGGAATTTGGGAATAACATATACACACTACTATATATAAAATAGATAAATAATAAGAACCCACTTTAAAAAAAATTTTAAATCATCACAAGATATGCACTGGAAACTACAGAACATTGCTGAGAGAAATTAAGAAGAGTTAAAAAATGAGTAATACGGGGCTTCCCTGGTGGCGCAGTGGTTGAGAATCTGCCTGCTAATGCAGGGGGCACGGGTTTGAGCCCTGGTCTGGGAAGATCCCACATGCCGCGGAGCAACTGGGCCCGTGAGCCACAATTACTGAGCCTGCGCGTCTGGAGCCTGTGCTCCGCAACAAGAGGCCGCGATAACGCGAGGCCCGCGCACCGCGATGAAGAGTGGACCCCACTTGCCGCAACTAGAGAAAGCCCTCGCACAGAAACGAAGACCCAACACAGCCTTAAAAATAAATTAATTAATTAATTTTAAAAAAAAATGAGTAATAGATCTTATTCATGGGTCAGAAGAATTGGTATTATTAAGATGTCATTTTTCCCTAAGTTGATTTATAGATTCAATGCAATGTCAATTAAAATACCAGCAGGCCTTTTTTTTTTTTGTAGAAATTGGTATGCTGATTCTAAAAATTTATACGGAAAGCAAAGGACCTAAAATAGCTAAAACAGTTCTGCAAAAGAAGAATTAAAGTGAAAAGCTAGGTACTTCCCTGGTGGTGCTGTGGTTGAGAATCCGCCTGCCAATGCAGGGCACATGGTTTCGAGCCCTGGTCCGGGAAGATCCCACATGCCACGGAGCAACTAAGCCCGTGCGCCACAACTGCTAAGCCTGCGCTCTAGAGCCCACGAGCCACAACTGCTGAAGTCTGCACACCTAGAGCCCGTGCTCTGCAACAACAAAAGCCACTGCAATGAGAAGCCCATGCACTGCAACAAAGAGTAGCCCCCACTTGCTGCAACTAGAGAAAGCCTTCCCGTAGCCAAATGCAGCCTAAATAAATAAATAAATAATAAATTCTTTAAAAAAAAAAGTGAAAAGCTAAAACCACCTTCTTTCCTGTCTGATTATAAAGCTACAGTTACATGAGACAGCATCAAGATAAACATCTAGACCAATGGAACAGAATGGAGAGTCCAGAAACAGGCCCACACATACATGGATAACATTTTACAAAGGAGCAAAGGCAAGTCAATGGAGAAAGGATAGTTTATTCAACAAATGATGCTGATATGATTAGATATCCACATGTTTAAAAAACATGAAACTGGGGGCTTCCCTGGTGGCGCAGTGGTTGAGAATCTACCTGCCAATGCAGGGGACATGGGTTTGAGCCCCAGTCCGGGAAGATCCCACATGCCGCAGAGCAACTAAGCCCGTGCGCCACAACTACTGAGCCTGCACTCTAGAGCCCATGAGCCACAACTACTGAAGCCCACGTGCCTAGAGCCCGGGCTCCGAAACAAGAGAGGCCACCACAATGAGAAGACTGTGCACTGCAACAAAGAGTATCCCCTGCTCGCCACAAATAGAGAAGGCCTGTGTGTAGTGACAAAGACTGAACGCAGCCAAAAAATAAATAAATAAAATAGGAATCTTTAAAAACAAACAAACATGAAACTGGACCTCTACCTTGTACTATATACAAAAATTAACTTAAAAAACAAATCATAGTTCTAAATATAAAACCATAAAACTTCCAGAAGAAAACAGGAGAAAATCCTTTGGGTCCTTGGCTAGGCAGATACAATTTATAAAAGAAAAAAAAAAGGACTTCAAAATTGAAATCTTATGTTCTTCCAAAGACTTAAGAGAACGAGAAGACAAGCCACATATCAGAAAAAAATTATTTGCAAGCATACATCTGATAAATGACTTGTATCCATAATATATAAAGAACTATCAAAACTCAGTAAAACTGGGCTTCCCTGGTGGCACAGTGGTTAAGAATCCGCCTGCCAATGCAGGGCACACGGGTTCGAGCCCTGGTCCAGGAAGATCCCACATGCTGCAAAGCAGCTAAGCCCATGCACCACAACTACTGAACCTGCGCTCTAGAGCCCGCGAGCCACAACTACTGAGCCTGCGAGCCACAACTACTGAGCCTGCATACCACAACTACTGAAGCCCCCGTGCCTAGAGCCCCTGCTCCGCAACAAGGGAAGCCACTGCAATGAGAAGCCTGTGCACCGCAACTAGAGAAAGCCCGTGCACAGCAACAAAGACCCAACACAGCCAAAAATAAATAAAATTTAAAAAACAAAGCAAACAAACAAAAAGTGAGTAAAACTGTCAAAACTCCCCTTGCCCCGCAAAAAAAGTACACAAAAGATTTGAACAGACACTTAACTGAAAAAGATGGAAAGATGGCAAATAAGCACAAAAAAAGATGTTCAACATCTTCAGTTTTTAAGGAAATGAAAATTAAAATCACAAAATACCACTACAGATCTATTACGATGGCTAAAATTAAAAAGACTGACCATACCAAGTGCTGACTAGGATGTGGGACAACCAAATCTCTCATACTGCTAGTAGGAATGTAAACTGTTACAACCATTTGGAAAACAGGCAGTTTCTTTAAAAGTTATACATATGTCTAATCATCCATTCAAAGACTTGTACCTGAATGTTCATAGCAGCTATATTTATTAATAGCTAAAACACTATCGATAGACACAACTGAAAAGTCCATCAACAGGTTTTTGGATAAACAAATTGTGACACATCCATACATAGCAATACTATTCAGCAATGAAAAGGAATGAACTGTTTATATACATGACAATGTAGATGAATTTCAAAATAATTATGCTGAGTCAAAGAAGCCAGACATGAAAGAGTACATACTAAATGACTTAACCACATGAAATTCTAAAAAGTGCAAACTAGTGTATAGTGACTGCAGATCAGTGGTTTCGTTGGGGAAGAGGGGAGATGTGGATGGAAGGGATTATAATGAGACATGAGGAACCTTTGGAGGTGATGGATATATTCACTATGTTAATTATAGTGACAGTTTCATGGGTGTACACATATATAAAAACTTGTGAAATTGTATATTCTGAATATTTGCAGTTTATTGTGTGCCAATTATACCTCAATATGGTGTTTTGAAGAAAAGGAGAGAACCTCCTGAAAAAAACTGCAGTTAGCTGGCAGCCTCCAATTGCCACATCTGTGAGATTTGCTGCAGGTTCACGCTGATATGTCACTCTTCCTGGGCTGTTCCCAGCCAGTAACTGACCATGGCAGGGATACTAGCACTGGGCCAGTCCTGCCCCGTATAGCCTGGCCAAGACCAAGAGCTGCACTGCAGGCTGAGGCTCTTCCTACCCAATCTTCCTTCCTCCCTGCTCTCCCTTCACAGGTGTCAGACCTGCACTGTGGTCTGAGGCTCTTTCCCTCTCCTGCTCCCTCTCCTGTTCACAGGCATTTCTGCCAATAGACCTCTACACTTCTTATTCCACCTTGGTATGTGCTTTCCAGAGGACTTGAGTTGATAACGGTATCTTCAAACGTGTGTTGTCTGTTTGAATTTTAAATTTTTTGCTAATGTTCTGTTGGGTTGTTGTCATTTCTTTAAGGGTTCTTGGAACCTTGGACAAGTTATTTAACCTCTGTGCCTCAGTTTCCTCAGATGTAAAATGGCAGATAATAAGAACCTCATAGAGTTATTATGAAGATTAAATGAATTAGCATTTGTAAAGCACTTAGGGCCTGGTACATAGTAATTTCTATGTGTTTATTAAATTAAAAAAACAGGAATCCTCTATGTTTTCAGAATGTCTTTTGTTAAATATGTCCCAAGCATTTTGCCCATTCTGTCATTCATATTTTATCTTTGTGTGTGGATACTGTTTTGATCCCTTGGAAACTAATTTGTTTGTTATTGCTGCCATAACAGATTATCACAAATTTAGTGGCTTAAAAAACCCACACATTTATTCTCTTACACGAACATAAGTCTGAAGTGACTGAAAAAGGGCTAAAATCAATCAGGATTCATTCCATCTGGGGGCTCCAGTGGAGAACCCATTTTTTGCCTTTCCCAGCTTCCCGAGGCTGTTCTCATTCCTTGGCTCATGGCTCCACGCTGCATCTCCTTTCCTACCTGTACTCTGTCACCACATCTCCTTCTTCCTTTGACCTTCTTGACTCCCTCTTATAAGGACTCTGGTGATTACATTTAGTTCCCACCCAGATAACCCAGGATAATCTTCACATTTTAATGACATCTGCAAAGTCCCTTTTGCCATCTAAGGTAACTGTCACAGGTTCTGGGGGTTAGCTCATTGATGTCTTTGGGGGAACCATTGTTCAGCCTACCACAGATACCTTTTGCCACGCAGAAGTTTCAGATTTTGATATAGTCACTTAACTCTCTTAGTCCGTTCCTTTATGGTTTCAGTCTGACACCACTTTTCTTGGCATTCATGTACATGCAACCCAGAAATGCAGGGAATTCTAAGCCTGTGAGTTTCACCCTTGACCAGTGAGGGATGGCGCTAATACTCCTACTTTTTGCTCCCTGGGTGGACAGTTCTGAGAATCATTTTATAAATCTTCTCAGAAGGTCCCATAGAATCAAGCACCAGTTACCCAGAGCAGTGGTGTAGTTGAAAACACATCCTCGTATTGTCTTTGCCTCCTTTACATTTTCACCTCCCAGCCCTCACTCCTATCCCTGGGATGACTTCCCAAATAAGCTACCATAAGTAAGCCTTTGTCTCAGGCTCTGCTTTCAGGGGAGCCTAGGTTAAAAGAACAGAAAAGACTCCTGGAAATTAAAAACATGGCAGCTGAAGTGAAAAAGTAGAAGCGGGAAAAGAAAAAATTGCAGAAATACCTCAGAAAATGGAGCCAAAAAGAAAAAAGAGGCAGAAAAAAAGGTGAGAGTAGATAGGAAAAACAGTTCAAGATTTGGATATAGGAATTCCCTAAAAAAGAACATGGAGTGGAAGAAGTCATCAACAAGATTATTTAAGAAATTTTTGCAAAATTAAAGGACATGAATTTCCAGACTGAAAGGGCCTGCCTAGTGCCTTGCATGAGGGTGAAAGTAGACCAAATATCAAGACCTATGATCTCAGAATTTCAGTATAATGGTGATAAAGAGAAGCTCCTATAAGCTTCCAGAGGAAAAAGGGGGAGGGGTCTTTTTTTTTTAATTAATTAATTTATTTATTTTTGGCTGTTACTCTTCGTTGAAGTGTGTGGGCTTCTCATTGCGGTGGCTTCTCTTGTTGTGGAGCACGGGCTCTAGGCGTGTGAGCTTCAGTAGTTGTGGCTCACGGGCTCAGTAGTTGTGGCCACCGGCTCTAGAGCGCAGGCTCAGTAGTTGTGGCACACGGGCTTAGTTGCTCCACGGCATGTGGGATCTTTCCGGACCAGGGCTCCAGCCTGTGTCCCCTGCATTGGCAGGCGGATTCTTAACCACTGTGCCACCAGGGAGGTCCTGGGGGTGGGGGGTGGTTCTTTAAAAGGATCAGGCATCAGAGTGGCCTTGGACTTCTCAAGGGCAATACTAGAAACTAGAATATCGTGGAGCAATGCCTTCAAAATTCTGAAGGAAAACTGTTTCCATCCTGGAATTTTGTATTCATCCAAACAGTTAAAGGGAAACATTGAATAAAGACATTTCCCAGACACATTTAGATTAGGTTTTACTGAGGTAAACCCCCAATCTCAGTATCTTGAAAAAAGTTTATTTTTTGTTCAAATTACAGACAGTTGTGGCTCCTCAGCCCCTCCCCTGCTCCAGTGTCTTCATTCCAGGATCCAGGATGAAAGAGCAGAACCTGGAGACAGCTCTTAAAGCTTCTGCTCAGATGTCACATCATATTCTATTGGTCAAAGCAAGTGACATGCCCAAGCCTGGTATTGGTGACATGGGGAATTATATTCATCTGTAGGGAGGCACTGGAGGTCACATAGCAAAGGGCAGGAATATATATCCAGCAAATCGCCAGGGCAGTAATCTACTCCACAATGTCTCAGAAATTTACCTCCCACATACCCTTTTTCAGGAAGTCACTCAAGGAGGTGTTCCTCTAAAATGGAATGAATCAAGAAAGACGAAGACATGGGATATAGCAAGTGGATACCTAACATAGGAGACAGCAGGAAGGAATCCCCAGGATGGTGGTGAAGGGGGAACTCAGATGACAGCTGTGCCACCAGACCAGATCAGAGGCAGGTCAGAGGGCTCCTGAGGCACTTCTTTAAGAAAAGGAAAAAAATCTGATGTGAATGAATTTACTATGAAGGGATGTATATAACTGATAGAGAGGTCGGTGGTGAAGTAGTGATCGGTACACAGAAAACCAAGCAAATTTTAAAAATATTAATTCTAGGGAAAACATCATGTTACACAGGAAAAGAAAATCATAGTGATAATAGCTTGGCCCTGAGTTGCCTTCATAACAATGAAAACACTGAATATTAAAATATAACTAAAATTGGGGGGAAGGAATACGGGGCGGATGGAAGTTCCCTAGCGAAGTCAGTTGAAGAGCTGATTTCCTTATCTGTTGAAGTCTTCAACAGGTAGTGCCTAAGATGAGGTTAAAAAAGAAGAACACTTAAGTATACAAATATAAAAAGAATCAGTTAAAAGGATTAAACCTGGTTTTTGCTCTTCAAGGAGGACGGGGGATGGGGGTGGGGGAAAAGGGCTGAAACTGCTGTTGTCTTAAAACCACGTAGAGCCAACTGAGGCTTCAAGTGATTGACTCTGATTAAAATACTGAGTTTAAATAGCAGTCTCCCCATCCTGGGCAAAACAGGAACGAAATGATTCTCATACTCAAATAGGGCATCGTCATAATGCAGTGTCCAATGCAGGCCCATAGAGGGCTCAAGAGGGCCTTGACTTCTTTTGAACTTTGTGTATAAACTGTGTTTACAACTGGCTTCTTTACTAAATTCTTCTGTTGACTTTTGATCTTCATGAGATAATATTGTTGACCTTGAAGTCCTGGGAATATAGTATAGTCAGTGATCTCAAGAAATGTGGGAGAAAGCGGTCAGTGTGAAGTAATTTAAAAGAAACTTCAGGATTGTTGAGTAAGTATGTATCCTTCTGCCTTTCTGTGGACATAGGAAAACTGCTTTAAAAAATCCAACATTTTGCATCTTTCCTCTTCGTTTGCATCTTTTTGTAAAACTATGAAATCTATTTAAAACCTAAAATTATTTTCTATTTGTGGTGACTCAGGACATATTACTTTATTTTGTCATTCTTGATAATCTCCCAAAAGATATCTTTGTAAATTATCTTGTCTATTGTACATGAGCAAGTTTCTAGAAGCTGGGGGTTCCGTTTGTGTTTGTTTATTGGTTGTTTTGTTGTGTTGACGGAAAAAAATCAATAAACCAATCTACAATAGGAATAGAAAAGAGTTTTATTTGAGTCAAACTGAAGATTACAGCCCAGGAGACACAGATTCAAGTAGCGCTTGAACTGTGTTCTGCCAGACTACAAAATGGAGGAGGTTTATAAAGGCAAAGACCGCAAAATTACAGGAGCTGTTTGTCAAGAATTATAATTGGAGCTGGCAAGAAGCAAGGTTGCCTGCCAAGGAAGGATTGATTGTAGTCCCAAATGGTTACATAGTTACAAGGGGAGACCTTGAGACCGTGAGGTTGCAGCTGGCAGCTATCAGATATTGTTTTGAGAACGGAGGGTTGTGTCCTTGAGTCTGATACAGTTCAGAAAATTTAATTCTGAGTAATCCAGGAACGTGTCTGAAACAGTGTCCAAAATGGCCACTCAGCTCCATTTTGAAGGCTTGAACCACAGTTATTCCATTTTGATTTTTTAAAATGCATTCTTTGTGTTAATGGTTAAAGCAGATGTGCAATGCATGTTTAATAGGCCACAAACAAGCTGTTCTTGTTAGCCTAAAGTTCAAGTTAAATCATGTATAAGCCAGAATAAGTTCTTATACCTCACTATGTGAACATCTCTTCTATTAGTTGGGGTAGCGCCGTATGCTAACAGATGACTGTTAAATATACTTGATTATAAAAATGATGAGAAATACAGATATGAAATAATTCTGTGTAATTGATTTTCTTACAAAATGCTCTCTCTTTAGGGCATTTTGTAAAATAGCCATTTGGTATCCTCACCTCCACTCTAAAGTCCCAGGGGATCTGTAATCTGTTCATTTTGAGGTAGATAACACTTTTGTGATGAGTAGCAGGTGATATGAGAATCTAACTCTAATAAAATACATACAGGGTCTGATGCAATAAATTATCTTTCAATTGGCATCTGAAAAGGAACTTACTGATAAGCATCCAGAGAGCAGAGAGTGCAAGGCAGGAGCCCCATGGTGAATAAACGTGAAGGAAAAGTTTGAGTGGAAGCAGAAGTAAACAGCAGTTTATTGGAACTGATATGAGCCTGGAATTGGGAAGAGTGCAAGTCATGCTTTAGAAATCTAGGGAGAAATGCAACGAATCTGGAGTGTCCAATGGCCTTAGAAGATAATATTTTAAAATGAATTTCTATTTTTATCTGTACATGGTTATTGAGAAATCAAATAATCAAAGCTTAGAATAAAATATAACAATCCCCTCCCCTCATTTTTCTCATTCTACTTTCAAGTCTTTTGGCATTTACCTCTGAATAAATAAATAATATGCCTATAATGCATATTTCTGGGTTTGTCAATTTTAGACATGACCTATTGATTTTTTCTTATAGTAAAGACTTAAGTATTATACACCCGCCCCTACTACTCCCACTGCATCCTCCCAAGATAGTAACAATAACTTTGTGTTAAATCAATAGTGGTTACCTAATGATGACTATGTAAATATGCTCACTACACAGCCAAGCAGTGTACCATGATTAGATTTGCTTTCTTGAACAACTTTCTGTTTTTCCTATTGTTAATCATTTTCCTCCTTCACTTATTTTTCTATCTTCCTTTCCTTAGCTTTTTTCCCCTAAATAAGCAATCAGATCTGACAAATATCTGTTCATGTTATTTCCCAAAAAGTTAACTCAGTTAATGTATAATTTCATTTCTTCCCTGGAGACCTGCCTCCCAGCCATTTGTCTTCCTCCTTCAACCTGGACAGGTTGCTTTCTAAGCCTGCTGCACAGTTGTCAGCCTAGGACTCCTATTGCTGCTCCTTTATTAGATCCCCTGGTTCCCGAATACCATGTCTTCCCCTTTCATATTTTACCCCCTTGTTTTGCTGGAGCACATCCTCTAGTAATATCCCTAGAAACAGGTGCATGAGAAGTAAAAATATATTTAGTCCTTATACATATGAGAATGTCCTTAATTTGCCCTCACACTTTATTATATAATTCTTCTATGGAAATAATTTTCCCACAACTTTTGAAGGCCTGGCTTCACTATTTTATGGCATCCAGTGTTATTGCTAAAAAGTCTGAGGATATTCTGATTATTGAGTCTTTGTGTTGACTATTTTTGTTTTTTTGGGTCCCCCCCAACCAAAGCTTTTAGGATCTTCTCTTTTTCTTTAGTGTTCTGAAATTTCACAATGACTTGCATTGGTGTGTTCTTCTGGCTTTTTATTGTGTCTTTTTAATCTGGAGACTCCTGTGCTTTGGTTTGGGAAATATTCTTGGATTATTTATTTAATAATTTCCTTCTGTCTATATTCTCTTTTCTCTCTTATGGAGCTCTTATTAGTCTGGTGACTTCCTGGATCGATCTTCTGATTTTTCTTTTCCTTTTTTTTTTTCTTCCACTGTCTATCTCTTTGATTTGTGTTCTATTTTTCTGGGAGAATTCCTCAACTCTATCTTCTGACCTTTCTCTTAAACTCTTAATTTCAAAAAGTGCATTCTAATTCTCTGAATGCTTCTTTTTTAATTGTGTCTTGTTCCTGCTTCAATTCATTTTTTATCTCTTTGAGGATATTATAGTTTCTTCTGTTACCTGTGAGCACTTTCTCTCTCTATTTTGGACTCTGCCTTTTATGTGGGAGACTTTTGCCAGTGTCTGGTGATCTTTTAATATTTAGGAGTGAGGCACTAAAACACCATTTGGAAGTTCTGTGTGCGTGGGGGGCAGTAGCCTGATTGACCTCAATGGAGGGTGGTCAGATGGAGAGCCAGCTGTTTTGAGGCCTCCAGATGTCACTATCTGCGGCTCTTTTCTCCGGGACAGCTCATTTAGTTCAGAGGCAGATCCTCTGCTTCCTGCCTCGGGATTATTACTTGGAGACAGTGTTCTGTGAACTCGAGTGGGAAGGGGCTGAGGAGGGCCTCACAGGTTAATGGGAAGACTTTCACTTGGTTCTACTGTTTTCAGTTGGGTGCCTCATCCCTGTTCTACTTGGGCCTAGTGCCCCTGGGGTGGAAGCCTTTCAGTTCAGTTTCCAGAAAATAAACCCCTGGTCAGCCACAGTGAGGGAGGACTTGTCACTGGCTTAGACTATGAACAAGGGACAGGAGATATAAATTCTCCTTATACAAACTTTAAATTAATCCTCCTAGGATTTTTTTTCCCCCAATGTGTGTGTGTGTGTGTGTGTGTGTGTGTGTGTTTGTGTGTGTGGTAAAATACACATAATATAAAATTTATCATCTTAACCATTTTTAAGTGTACAGTTAAGTAGCATTAAGCACATTCATTTATATTGTCATGCAACCATCACCACTACCCATTCAGAACTCTTTTCATCTTGCAGAATTGAACTTCTATACCCATTAAACAGCAATGCTCCATTACTGAGTCTTTGCCTTGCGTTCTTGGCACATCCAGCAGGAACATGCAGGGACACTCAAGGTCTGTGGCAGATGACCATATCCCACACCACCACACCCCTGCCTTCAGAGACTCCCCATACCTCTAGCTCCTAAGACTTGGCAGGGCTCTAAGGCAGGGATTGGCAAATGTTTTCTGTATAAGGGTCAGATAATAAATATTTTAGGCTTTACAGGTAATTACTCAACTCTGCTATTGTATGAAATCAGCCATAGACAATATGCAAACAAACGAGTATGACTGTACTCCAGTAAAACTTTATTTACAAAAACAATTTACAAAAACAAGTTGTGAGTCCGATGTGGCCCATGGGCTATAGCTGAATGATCTCTGCAAGACTAGGGCAAGAATCTGCTTGCTTCTGGTTGTAGAAAGGTTTTTAGCTTTATCTGTTCTGCTAAGTCAATCATCATCTGACTTTTCATCTTACAAAAATCTGTTGACATTTCTCCTCTGCTGTTATCTTTTCTCCCAATCACTTTCTCCTGGTGGAATTTATAGCTTTTCTAACCCTCTGTAGTTATTTTCACGGCGTTTTCAGTAGGGAACTGAGATAAATGTACATGTTTATTTAACCCACATTTTTAAAAACTTTTAATTTCAAAATAATTTCAAACTTACAGCAAAGTTGTTGCAAGAATAGTATAAGGAATTCCCATATATGCTTTACCCAGAGTTACTAATTGTTAACGTTTTGTTGCATTTGCTTTGTAATTCTCTCTCTCTCTCTCTCTCTCTATATATATATATATATATACATATATATATGTGTGTGTGTGTAGAGTATATATAGTGTATGAAATGGAAGGACATTTCAGCCATGACTCCTTAAATAATTCAGTGTGTATTTTCTGAGATCAAGGATATTCACTTAGAAAGAATTCATTCTCAAAATCAAGATATTTAACATTAATATAATACTATTATTTAATTTATAGACTTTCTTCAAATGTCCCCAGTAGTCTCAATAATATTCTTCATAGAAATGGTTTCTGGTCCAGGATCCAGTCTAGGATAGAGCGTTGCGATTTGTTTTTATGACTCTTTAGTCTCCTTTCATCATGAACGTTTTTATCTGCCTTTCCTTTCCTTTCATGACATTGACTTTTCTGACATTGACATCTTTGAAAAGTACAGGCCAGTTATTTTGTAGAATGTTACTTAATCTGGGTTTTGGTTTTTTTTTTTTCCTGATGTTTCCTCATGATTAGATTCATATTATGCATTTTTGGCATAAAAGATGTTGTTTCCGTCCAGTGAATCAGGAATTGATCTACAATTTTTAGCCAAGATTGTTCCCCCCAACACATTATTCTTCATTCTCCCTGATGTACCTGGAAACTGTCCAGAAGTCTGTACAGAAGAACAGCCTTTGTTCTGACTTTTTAAAAATACGTAGTTTATTCTAGAGATCACTTTATACCCATTCTTTCACTCCATAAACCTTTCAACAGCTTTTGACCAAAAGCTGACATCTGATTGTCTAAATTTTGCCCTGCTGAGTTGGACTCAGTGTTTTATTTATTTACTGACTGTGTATATATAGACTGTACTTTGAAATATCTTGCACTGTCCGGGATTTCATAGTCTAACACTGGATGAATATCTAACCAAGGAGGAGGATATTAGGATACAGGAGTGAGGAATGAGGTTACAACCTCAGTGCAGTTTTTTAATATAAAAATAACAGTTTTCTTGAGATACAATTCACATACCATAAAATTCATCCTTTTAAAGTGAACAGTTCAGGGCTTCCCCGGTGGCGCTGTGGTTAAGAATCTGCCTGGCAATGCAGGGGACACGGGTTGGAGCCCGGGAAGATCCCACATGCCACGGAGCAACTAAGCCCATGAGCCCGCGAGCCACAACTACTGAAGTCCGCCCACCTAGAGCCCGTGCTCCGCAACAAGAGAAGCCACCGCAAGAAGAAGCCTGCGCCCCGCAAGGAAGAGTAGCCCCCGCTCTCCGCAACTAGAAAAAGCCCGCGCGCAGCAACGAAGACCCAACGCAGCCAAAAATAAATTTTAAAATTTATATAAAAAAATAAAGTGTACAATTCAGTAGTTTTTAGTATATTAACAGAGTTATGGTGATACACCATCCTCAATATCTAATTTTAGAATGTTTTCATCATCACTGCAGTTTGAAAAGTAACAAATTTGAGTCCCTTGGTAAAATGGCCAGAGGCAGAGCAGCTTCTGTCTGAAAGATGTGGGGGAGGGATGGAGGGATCTCACAGGCTGCACGTTTTCAAGGAGCACAGAGATGCCAGAGACTGCAGGGATGAGAGAAGGCTTTTGTAGGAGGGTGTGGAATTCAAGAACAGTAGGATTTCATGTTTGGACGCAGGAGAGCATCCTTTCCAGGCATGCTGCACGAGCAAAGTTCGGAGATGTGATTGAATTGAGTGTGTTAGCCAAGAACAGCCTCTCTTCATTGAAATGGAGAGTTCTTGGGCCAGGGTGAGCAGTAAATTTGGAGGCCAAGGGGGTGAACTTTATCCTGAAGTTGTATGCAGGGTGACAGTCAGAAGCTTAATATCCCTGTAACAGGCCCTGGTTCTGGTCTGCCGGCTGTGATCTTGAGGATCCCGGGTGTTGAAACTGCATCTGTGAGCACATAAAAGCGGTGTCGGAGGAGTTGTGAGGCGGTGACGAGGAGCGATGACGGAAGTGACAGGGTAGGTTTTCAAAGGATGAAGGTCTGGGGATTAACGGTTGTTGCAGAAGTCAAGAGCCAAGCATCCACCGGCCTGAGCGCCCAGCTTCTGCTGAACGGAAGTGGATTGATTAAGTGCTACTCTCCAGGGGTTGAACTACCCGTTGTAGACCTCATCCTCACCATGAAGACCTCTTTGGGTTTTGTTTGTTTGTGTTTTTACATCTTTATTGGAGTATAATGGCTTTACAATGTTGTGTTAGTTTCTGCTGCACAACAAAGTGAATCAGCTATATGTATACATGTATCCCCATATCCCCTCCCTCTTGAACCTCCCGCCCACCCTCCCTATCCCAACCCTCTAGGTTTTCGCAAAGCACCGAGCTGATCTCCCTGTGCTATGCGGCTCCTTCCCACTAGCTATCTATTTTACATTTGGTAGTGTATATACGTCAGTGCTACTCTCTCACTTCGTCCCAGCTTCCCCTTCGCCCCATCCGTGCCCTCACGTCCGTTCTCTACGAGTGCGATGAAGACCTCTTTGAATGGGTCGTACTTTCACCCAGACTAATGCTTCTCAGACTCTTTGTGTTGAAAGACAGATTTGTTTGTTTTTAAATTTCCCAATCTGTCCTGGACCAATACACGTGTAAAATACAATAGCAATGAACGGCTAGAAATATGAAACAAGTCATACAACGTGCAACCTTGGGGTTTGTTTGTTTTTTGATTCAGTGGACAAAGTTACTGCCTGAGTTACTAAACACTTCGGCTTCGTTTCTCTCCTCGGGTCAGTGGACAGCACTTTGAGAGCCCTCTTCCAAAGCAGAGGCGGAGCTTAGGGAGGTGCAGAGATTCGCCCGGGTCGCTCAGGTAACAGGGGCGGAGCGCGACTGAACCCGGGTCGCCCCGCCGCCCTGGGCCCGGCCCCGGCCCGCCCCTCTGGGAGGCCGAGCCGGGGCGGGGTCAGCGCGGGGTTGGCAGGGGACGCGCGGATAGGGAGCCGGGGAACCCGGGGAGCCAGAGCCGGAGGGACCGCGTACCTGCTGCCGCCGAGCCCGGGAGCCAGGAGCAGACGACCGTAAGCGCCCGGGGGCGTCGTGCGCAGTTTCCGGGGCCCGGGCGGCCGTGACCGCGCTCCCAGGGTGCAGGGGCGGATCGCGATCCCGCGGGCTGGGGGACGCTGTCGGCCGGCGCCGTCCGGCCAGGGCTCCAGGGAGACTTCCAGACAGGCCTCCGCTCCCGCCCGCTTCCCCGCAGCCCACAGCTCCGTCCAGACCTAGGCTCCGAGCGCGCCGCTCGGTCCCCGCCCCCTCTGGCCCGCAAGCGCTCCGGACTCCGGGAGAGGCCCGCGTGAGCCCTGCGAGCGGGCTCGGGCCAGCGGGGGAGAGCAGCGGGGCCCCGTTGCCTAGTTCTCCTGGGGAGTACTGCTTCCAGGGTGCGTCTGGCTCACGCAGTGCAGCTGCACTTGTTTGTCACCTGTGTACTAAAACCGATCTCAAGTCTCTTAGCTGAGACGTGCTCTCTCGCCATCTCTGTGCGCCGCCCCAGTTTTTCTCTCCCTCCCCTTGCTCTTCTCTCGGGAGAGAAGGCCAACCTGCTCAGCTCAGCGCACAGGAGAGGAAACCTGGGCCCGGGGTTAAGAGTTCACCATGTAGCAGGAGCCCAGGGATGTGATCAGTGCAAGCGCAGCAGAGACCCGAGACTCCTTTAGCCTCCCTCCCCGCAGGAAGCTGGGGAACTTAAGCCTCCGGCCCCTCACTTGCCCGGCCCTTCTGACGCCTTCGGGGTGGAGGCGCGGTCAGAGACTCTAGCGATGTTGTGATCCTAGTTTTGACTTCTTTTAAAGCTTCGTCCCCCACCCCCTTCACTCTCCTCCACTATATAACCTTCAGGCTCCACAAAGCCTGGGTGGGCCCCTGGCGCCCGGATGCGCAGACAGCCTTCTCTCTGCCCTGCCCCCCTCCCCGCGCTGCAGCTTGGTGCCGGCTCCGCCGTGGAGTAGGGGGGGGGGACCTCTGCATTCGGCACCTCAGCACCCAGTACATCGGATTTACGAGCTGTTGCGGGAAATTGCTGAGAGCATTGGGATTTATGCCTGTCTCAGTGCCGCTCTGCAGACTCCTCTGAATTCAGCATTAAAAATAAACTTTGGCAAGAAGCGGTACCGCTCTGGGAAGTAGCATTGTCTTCTGGTATGGTGGTTGCTTCCTTCAGGGAGTGGGGGCTTGGGGACGTTGTAGGAGCCTTTCACTAGCCCCAGCAGGTCTGATTTAGCAAAAAGCAGTTTTTTCCTTCCCACCTAGGCGTGGGCAGTGCGAGCGGACTGACCACTGTGTGCAGGCTCTGCCCCGGCACGGGGGCTCAGCAGGGAGCATGCCTTCACGGAGTCTACCGTTCTGCTGGGGGAAAGATGGACGATACGCACAATAAATTTGTAAAATATAAACTATGTTAGAAAGCGATGTGGGAGCAAAATACAGCACTAAAAAGAGAAGTGGGGGGGGGGGGCGGGTAAAAGAAGGCCCCCCGAGAGGGGATATTTGAATAATACTGAGGAGTAAGGGGGTGGCAGACTGCTATCTGGAGTGATGGTGCACAGGTCAAGCAAGTGCAAAGGCCCCATGGCAGGCATGTGGCTGGCATGGATGAACTTTATATCTGTGTTCGCTGAGTGTGGGCCAAGCTGCCACCAGGATCCTTTGGTGTGAGTGAGCTACTGGATAAACTTAACTGGCTCAGCCTGAGAACAAGAGGCTCCCCCCACATCCAGTTCCAGGAAAGGAAAGTCTTCCATGGGAAATAACTGCTCAGCAAGGCCGCCAGGGTGAACTTCAACACCACCTGCTCCAACCCACATGCTCCCTGTGTGATCCCACCTGCCTCCCGGCTATCCCTTAAGTGCATGGGCTGGTACAGACTTATGGGAGTGGGATATCCGTGGTAAGAGACTGAATGGGGCCTCTTTGGGCAGAGGGACCTTTAGAGAAAGGGCATCGGATCACTGGAGGAAGTGGAGTGCCTGCCCCAGCCCCCTCCTGTGGTGTCCTCATTCATGTCTGAGGTCTAAATCCAGCACCAGCTGGAGGGCACAGGAGGCCCCCCTGTTATCAATACACGGTGACCCTCCCATTGACATAACCCAACTCCCAGGCTTAGTCATTGCTGACTTGCACCTTGACTTTCCTTCCAGCATCCTGGCCTAGCCCAGACATGGAAAGGCAGGGGCTGCCCAGACTCCAGTTCTCCATCCTTGAGCTGAGATACTCAAAGACATGGAACCCAGCTGGGCTTACAAAATAAGGCAGGGCTCAGTGTGAGCTGCTCACTACTGCCGAAGAAGGAGCCCAGAGCATACCCACTCAGGCTGGAGTGGACACAGACAGAGCAGGCCTGTGGTGACTTGAGGGGTCTCTAGGATCCCATGCTCAAAACCCACCTCTGATAGGACCCTACATCCCATCATAATGATTCATTCCTTTGAGAGGTGATACAGTGATGTGGAAAGAGAATTGGCATAGGAAGAATATCTGGCTGGTGTCCCAGCTCTGCCAGTAAGTTCCCCTCTGGGGACCTCATCCATGAAATGAGGTTGGGCTATATAATCTGCAAGGCTTCTTACAGATCTAATATGTGATGATTCTGTGGTTAAGAGTCCAAAGGGATCTTCAGAAAAGGAAAGAGGTTAGTGGGGAGCTGTCAGCTTTGATGGGGCCTGGGTGGTCCTGCAGCCTACGCCGGGTTCGCTGCGGGCAGCGTCAAATAGAGTGAAGGGCCTGGCCAGGGTGTAGGGGGCAAAACCCCAGGCAGAGGTCAAGGGCCCAGGGTTGAGGCAGAAGTGTCACTGCCCAGGCCAGCTGGCCCCATGGGTCACCTGTGGGCTGCTGGTGGGTGGTTCTTGGCCTGAGCCCAGTGGTTTAGGAGCAGAGGCTCCAGGGGCTGTATGGTCAGGTGGGGAGGTTGCAGCAGGGAGATGGCACCCCAGCAGTTCCCCCAAGAGGGAACCAAAGCTTTGCCAAGGATCCAGCACCCCCCCACCCCCTTCCCTGAGGAGGGAGTGCTGGACGCTGTCTTGTCAAGGAGAGAACGGTACGATCCTGCCCTTGGTTGCCTAACTGAACACGCCATTGTGCAAACCAGGTTCAAACTGAAACACAGCCTCTTCTGCCATCAAGGTTACAGTTGGCCCTCCGTATCCCTAGGCTTTGAGGCCGTGGATGTGGAACCCAGCCACGTGGAGGGCAGACTGCACTCTGCCATTTTATATAAGGGACCTGAGCATCCACCGATTTTGGTATCTGGAAGGTGCTGGGACCAATCCCCCACGGATACTGAGGAATGACTCTATGTTTACTTCCTGAGGGAGGTCATAGTTCATCCTTTGTCACCAGAGAGCAGCTGTTTTCACTGTCTAAAGTCTAGCCTGTGAACGTTCCTCTAGACAGGCTCAAGGACCTGGAGTGGAGTCTTCCTGTCCACTGGACCCCATTGTCTGTCTTGGCTTTGCTGTCAGGCACTGGGCGCTGTTCCCATGAGGAGCCATTTGAGTGCACGGTCCAACTACTGCAAAGCCACACCTGTTAGGCTCGACTGAAAGTGCTTGCATTAGGAAAAAAAAATGCTCTTCTATTTGGGGATTTCAAGGACTTTCTGGAGGAATCTATAGCTAACTCACAAATGGGAACCATGGGTCTTGTCCCGAGTCAGGAGCAGGAGTTTTTACTACCTTTAGCGTTTGGGAAGATTGATAAACAGACTGAATTAAAATATCTTCTTGGCACTTGCAAGCTGGGTTAACTTGGGCAAACTGTTAAGCCTCTTGGAGCTTCATTTTTTAAATTTTTTTATTTTTTTTATTTTTATTTTTGGCTGTGTTGGGTCTTCGTTTCTGTGCGAGGGCTTTCTCTAGTTGCGGCGAGCGGGGGTCACTCTTCATCGCGATGCGCGGGCCTCTCACTGTCGCGGCCTCTCTTGTTGCAGAGCACAGGCTCCAGACGCGCAGGCTCCGTAGTTGTGGCTCACGGGCCCAGTTGCTCCGCGGCATGTGGGATCTTCCCAGACCAAGGCTCGAACCCGTGTCCCCTGCATTGGCAGGCAGATTCTCAACCACTGCGCCACCAGGGAAAGCCCTGGAGCTTCATTTTTAAATCTCTTTAAAACAGAAAACAACTCCGCCTTACTTCTTAGGGTTATCATAGCACAGGAGATGATGTGCTTATGGAGTCTTCCCACCACCATGCCCCAGTCCAGGGCTTCGTTGGGCTTCCTCAGAGGAGGTGGTGCTGCCCAGACGCGTCCTCATGTCCTGGAAGGGTGCTGAGCGTCCCCGCCGTGGGCCTATCGGGTGGGCTGTAGCCAGGCTGTGGCCTGCAGTGAGCCGTGAGGGCTGCAGGAAGCCAATGACCAGGAGCGGGAGGCCAGGTGCCTCCGCGTCAGAGACCCGCGTGGTGCTTCTCAGTGGCTGGGCGTGGGCCTACACCCTTCCCCGAGGACCACCACCTCAGGGTGTCCCCTGGCAGCTCAGCCTGGGACGTGGCTTTCCAGGTGGCATGAGTGACCTTTGCGATACTGGGTGCGACTTTCCGATTGTACTACCCTTCTCATTAGAACTGGAGAGACTGGGACCTTTTGGAAAGTAAGAGAAACACTGATTCCAGCACCAAGCTCCGTGATTAACCCCTGAGTGCCAAGGGCTCAGGGAAATCTGACGCTCTTACCAACTCTTTGGGAGAAAATGGATGTATTTTCCTGCTCTCCAGGTTTTCTGCCTGTGAACCAAGTTGTCTCTGTGAGGAGGCAGGAGCCGGCAGGCTGGGCACCGGGTGGGGGAAGGCGGCCCCCTGCCCTCGGCCGGTTCTGTGCGCCCTTCCCACAGGTGGGTCTCAGGGTCACAGTGATACCGTCAAGATGGAACACCTTAATTTCAGAGTTGCCCCCTGGACCTTTGGTTGAACTTCAGAAGTATTTTTAGCCTTTTTTGACTTTTTATTTCTTTTTGCAACCTAGACATTTCCACAAGCAAACTGACCCCACCAAGACACCAGCAACCCAGAATATTCCTCTGAACTCAGACCCTAGTCCTTAGGGCTGCAGTACGTGAAGCACAGGGAACCTTTCAGTGCGTTTCAGACAATAAAGCCAGCTCAGGTGACTGTGCTATGGCCCAGCTCGCAGTGCTATCCTGTTACACACTATTGAGGAAGCTTCCAGACCGGGAGCACTTCGCTGAGGAAAAGCAGGCTTGGGGAGGGGAGGGAGGAGAGAGAGTGTGGTTAATGGTGGAAAGGAAATCAAATAGGTGTATTATATGGCCCACGCCTATTATCTCCTGAAATAAGAGTCTTTCTCTCCTCAAATAGAGAATGCCAAGTATTGAAATTCCAGGAAGGTAATGTTTTTTTCCTCATAGGCAGTGAACTGTGTTCCACTTGGGTTTTTTCTCTGGTAATTTAGAACCAGTGGACAACTTGACAGAATGCGAGATGGAAAGGATTCAAGTGAAACTCCCAGAGCATGAGTGTGTGAACCCTGCAGGGTGGAGAGAGTCTGCTCCCCGCTTGTGTTGTTTAACTAAAAGTCTGCATGGCAGCTTGTGTAAATGAGTTTGTGGTGGCCCCTGCTCCCCCAGCTCAGGGGCATTTAAAATCTGTGGAGGTCAGCATCCCCTCTCTGAAGGTGCTCTGGGCCAGCCAGCCCACCCATATCATTCCCCCCCTTCACCCATCCAGACCCTCCAGGCAGGTGCTGAGGCTGCCTTCACTCAGGCCCCAGAGCCCAGAGCCCCCTCCTTATCCTAGGCCGCGCTTCCCTCACTTTCTGCCTTCCAGCCACACTGGCCTTCAGGCATCCTATCCGCCCTGGAACCCTCTGCCCTTCCCTCTTTCAAGGATCGCTCCTAACTTCCCTTCTTGGTTCAGGTAACACTTCCTCAGGGAAGGTTCCCTCAAGCTTCAGGGTGGGCCTCTCTCCCCGACCTTTAGTGTCCTCAGGATTTAAAAACAAAACGCGAATGCCTGTGACAGCTGTTCCCTGTGCGGCCACTTTCCCTGCATTCATTCAGTGAGGGATGTACTTTACTCCACCCATTTTGCAGGTGTGGAGACTGAGGCTTGGAGAAATGAAAACACTGGCCTAAGTTTACCTAGGCTATGGCTGGTAAGGGATAGGGCCAGGATTCAAAGCAGGCCCTGAGGGCCTGACCACCAGCCAAACTGGCTCCTGAGTCCATGAAGATTTTCATCAGATCAGATTAGCAGTCATTAATTGTATTCTTTCTGTCTGTCTATACAGTTGTGTGTGTGTGTGTGTATGTGTATGTATATATATATATATATATATATATATATATATATATATATATATATATATATATATATATATATATATATATATATATCGTTGGGGGCATGGGGATGGGGGCAGGGGGCGGGGGTGAGCCTCCAGGGCACACAGCGATGTGCCTTCACTCAGGCCCCGGAACAGGGTTCCCCATAAGAAGGCTGCCCCCCACACTGTTTTTACTTTTTTACTTCCCTTTGTTTTTGCCTACAAATGACGTGTTTCTTTTCCTGCCAGGCTGCTCTCCCAGGGCTTGGTTCCAGATCTTTCAGGGAGATAAACATGGCCCTTGTCCCAAGTGCGGAGCATTCTAATCTGTCCAGCCCAGCTGACCTTGCCCATGGGCCTCGCCCACCCCAGCACCGCTGGCCACTGGGGTTCCGGGAAAGGCCTGTGGGTGGAGAGGCTGGTCGCGTGCTGGGCTGTGCAGAGTTGGGGAGGCCCTTCACCCAGGGTTTTCCCCCATCCATCCTGGGCCAGAGCGGTCTCCGCTACAGTGAGCTTGCCTGGGAGTTTCGGGCATCACTGTTGGGGAGCCCCTGGGAGCCCCAGGCTTTGGCCGGCCTCCGGTGCACGTTGCTGGAGGGACGTTCCTGGTCTGGGTGGCCCTCCTTGGCATGCCCACCTGGCGCGGAAGGGAAGCCATCTGTTTTCCCCTTTCTGCTGGATATGCCTCTCCCCAGGAAGGAGCAGCAAGGCTGGGTAGGGTGGCGAGGGGCTGAGGCTGAGGAAGCACACAGACCCCCAGCCCCACCTTTCTCTGGCCTGGAGTCTGGGGGCACACAGTGTACCCCTCTGCCCCGCGGTTGTGGACCGCTGGCCGACTACTTCCCCAGAAGGAACACAAGGTTATCACGCTCCTGAGTCTGAATCCCTGTCAGGAAGACGTCAGACAACAGGGTGGAGGGAGGAATCCCCCGTGCAGGCCACAGCTGGGCCTTCTCCTCGGGCTCAGGTCTGTGTCCACCCTCTCGGCCTCTTCTCTTGAAGGACATTTGGGCATCCAGCCCAAGGCCAGGTACATGGTAAGAGTTAGAGTTAGCTAGTAGCTTTCTATGACTTGGGGAGCATTTTCAGATTGTGAGGTCCTCACCACCTGCCTGGGTCCGAGGGAGGAGGCTCTCCGAGGGCAGGCTGGCCGACCCGCCCCTCCCCCCATTGTGTTCAGCAGGATCCTGAGGCTGATCGTCATCTTTCTAGGTCCCAAACCCTGACATTTACAGTGCGCCTGGGATACCGGCCCATCTCTACAAACTAGGCTCAGCAGCAGGTCGTCTATAATTCCTCAAGGAGAATTCAGCCATCTTTCTGTTCAAAAGGTCTGATAATGTTCAACGCTGTCATTCAAAGAACTTTTAAATTCATTCATTCAACAAATTTTTTTTTTATCACAAGTTGTCAACAGCACTTTATTTATTTATTTATTTATTTTTGGCTGTGTTGGGTCTTCGTTTCTGTGCGAGGGCTTTCTCTAGTTGCGGCGAGCGGGGGCCACTCTTCATCGCGGTGCACGGGCCTCTCACTATCGTGGCCTCTCTTGTTGCGGAGCACAGGCTCCAGACGCGCAGGTTCAGTAATTGTGGCTCACGGGCCTAGTTGCTCCGCGGCACGTGGGATCTTCCCAGACCAGGGCTCGAACCCGTGTCCCCTGCATTGGCAGGCAGATTCTCAACCACTGCGCCACCAGGGAAGCCCAACAGCACTTTATTTTGTTCTAATGCTTCTTGTTGGCAGCTGCCACCTGTCCGGCGATTCTGTCCAGATCTCTCTGTCCCTGAGGTGTCAGTTTGTAGCCCCCATCTTGGTCCTTTCCCACCTTTTTCAGCCCCTCCAGGGCTTGGAGAACCCGACGGGCCATGCTCTTAGAGCCTCTGCCGAAGTGGCTGGGCATGACACCGTTTCCCTGACGCCCACCATAGATCTTGGTCATGGAGTGCTGCCCCCCCGCCCCGCGCTGCCCCGGAGGCACAGGTGCTGTGCTGTGGAAGCAGCTCGTGTGTAGAACCAGTTCTTACCGTAGGGAGTGAGCTCTTTGTGCTTGGCCGTCTTGACAGTGTCCACCCATTCAGGGACTTTCAAATTCCTGGACTTTTTGAGGAAGACTGCCAGAGCTCTGACGAACTCCCGCTGGTTCACGTCTTTTACAGTAACTCCAAGCATTGTGCGGCCTCCGAGCTGCCGGCCGGGGGAAAAGGCCCTTCAACAAATATTTACCGAGCATCCAATAAGTGCCAGGCACTGGGGACCCAGGGGAGCCAAAGCAGCCCTAGTCTCTACCCTCAAAGAGCTTCCTTCCAGTGGGGGAGACCCCTACCAGTCACACAACCTCATGGACAAATGTGACAGTGACAGGGGGTAGGAAGGAGAGGTGCGTGGTGCTGAAATAGGCTTGGAGGAGGGACACGATCTGAAATCGGAAGGATGAACACGAGTTAAGGAGCTGAGAAGGGACGGGAAGAGCATTGCAGACAGAGGGGAACCAGCATTTCCATGAAGCCCTGCAGCAGGAGGGAGCAGGTGAGCACACAGGCCTGAAAGGACAAGGGGTTCAGGGCTGAAGCCTGGGAGGGGTGTGGGCAGGTCAGACCACACAGGCCTTGAAGGTCACCTTAACCAGTGTTGCTTTGTCCCCAGAGTAGCAGGAAGCTATTTAAGAGTTTTAACAAGGGGCACGACAGGGCCAGATTTGCATTGCCAAAAGATCGCTGTGGCTACAGAGTGTATTGGAGGGGGCTGAGCAGGGGTGAGTGGACCGGCTGTAGTCCAGGGAGAGACGGGCACCTGGGCACCTGGGCGGGGTGGTGGTGGTGGAAAAGGATTGGGGATATAATTTGGGAGGTAGAGCTGCCGGAACTTGCCGAGAGATTGGATGTGGATGAAATGGAGGAGGGGGGTTTCAAGGACATCACCTGGGTTTTTGGCTTGGCAGATGGAAGGTGGCTACTGCCAGCTACAGTGAGAGGGAACCCCAGAAGAAGACAAAGTTTAGGGAGACAAGTGCAACTTCAGATGCACTGGAGGAGGTTTTGAGACATTGAGGAACTATCGAGTTGGCAGGTGGGTGCCTGGGTCTGGAGCTCAGAGGAGGTCTGGGTTAGAGATGCTCACGTCCGTCATCTGTCCAGAGGTGGCAGCGGGAGCCATGTGCACAGAAAGGACAGCCCCGTTTGGACACCAGTTCTTCGGCAGCCAGTGTTTCTCCCACAGCCCAGCCAGCTTTCTTCACCCTGTTTCATATGTTCGCCAGGGCCCCGGCCCTCAGATGCCCATGGGTTTCTGAGTTTCTGGATTCACCTTTGTCTCCAGGGCTTCTTGGCCACTGGGAAGTCACACCTCAGCTGCTGAGTGCGTTTGCGCAGTTCTGGTGCTGCGAGGTGTCTGACTCACTCTTGGAGCTGGATCACAGGGAAGACTCACTCTTGTGGTTGTCCATATTTTTAAAATGTATAATTATTTTGTTTTGGGGTAGATACTACATGCATTTGGTTAAAAAAAAATTTTGTTTTTCAACATGCAAAAACATATTCAGTGAAAGTTTGTTTCCTCTTTGCTGTCTTTTGAGAACATACTTTTATGTGATTGGGGCATCAGGAAAATGTTTATTTATCATATAAATGTTCCAGAGACGGAACAGTAATAGAACATTGAAAATTTTGAAGACTGGGCATTTGTTCTTAAGAGTGTGTGCCCTGGGGGAACTTGATATATTTTCTTTCCCCCCTGACTTTCTCAATTAGTTGGGATTATGTTAGGCTTTATATAATAGAAAACTCAAAATAACAATGGATTAAACAATATAGAAGTTTTATTTTCCTGTCATACAAAGGAAGTTTGGGAGTAAGCAGTCCAGGCCTGGGCTGGTGGCTCCATGGTGAACGCAAGATCCTTCCATCATCTCTGATTTCCATCCTCAAGATCACTTCATGGTCCAAAATGACTACTGGAGTCCAGCCATCATGTCTGTGTCCCAGGAGGCATGAAAAGAAAGGGGAAGGGCAAAAGGGTGTGCTTCCCAGCTGAGTCAGGGCTCTCTACATAGTCTTCCACACACATGCAGGACCCATGGACTCTTGTGTAGGTTGTTCACTGGACAAGGATGCCATTCATATCATCAACATCATGGATTTATATTTTATTTACAAGTGCTTTCTAGCATATAGCAAAGCAGTATATTAGGTTCATCTTCTGATGGTATTTTGAGGAATGGATGCCTTTTCCTAATTCACACAAAGGTACTGTCTGGGTCACAGATGGCTCTGCCTCAAATACACTTCCAGCTCTTTGTCAGCACCTAATCACCCTGTCATACTGAGTTGCAAAGAGGGCCAAGAAATGTAGTGTTTAGCTGCGCTTCTCCAACTAAAATAAAAATTCCAGTGCTGAGAACAAAGAGGAAAACATAGCTGGCAGTCTGCCACACTATCAATCTGAGGGCATATTTGCTAGAGCAGCCCAATCACTAAGGGCAGCTGGGGTGGAATGTTGGTTTTGAGTAATCTCCTGCCCTGGCCACCTTTTTCTCATGCAACCATGAAATACTCACCTCCCAAGTATATTTCCTTTCCTCATTCCCCTTGGCATCTAATTTACAGAAGGGTCATCTGAATTGCAAACACAATTTCTAAGTTAAACTCCTGGGTCAGCTTCAACATGATGAAGTTAACAATTCATAAAAGAGATAAGGTAGGGACTCCTTTCAGCTAATATAGAAAGAAATTAAATGACCACTCCAAAGTTTGTAATCGTCAACTCTACACTGAACATGGATGTAGATTCTTGTGGTTCTTTGCTTACACCATGCACTTTCTTACTTCCATGCCTTTGCACATGCTCTCTTTTCTCCCTAGATTTATCCCCATTCCACCATTATTTTCTGCCTGGTAAACTCCTATTCATTCTTAAAAACCCTACTCAGTGACACCCTCCTCTGTGAAACCTTTGTGGCAGACTTACCACTCTAACTTTGCACACTTCTCTTCCATCTGTGCAGATATATTGTATCTATCATTAGAAAGGTGTTATTTGTTCATCTGTTTATCTGTCCTACTAGAGCATGAACTTCAGCAGGTACAGGACTGTGTCTTCTTCCTTGTGCCTGCAAAGACCCCAGCGCATAGTCATGGGTAGCGTCTACTAAACTGCCCTTTGATCCAAAAGCAAGTTTATACTTACTTTTCCAGCACCAATACAAATCTCTTATTTACTTTAAAAGAATAAAATGACTTCTTGATACTTTACATATTCAAATTACAAGAAAAGGGTTTTCACTTGAACTTTCAGTATCAATCTAAAAGTGAATCGTGGGTTTCCCTGGTGGCGCAGTGGTTAAGAATCCGCCTGCCAATGCAGGGGACACAGGTTCAAGCCCTGGTCCAGGAAGATCCCACATGCCGCGGAGCAGCTAAGCCCGTGCGCCACAACTACTGAGCCTCCGCTCTAGAGCCCACGTGCCACAGCTATTGAGCCCGTGCGCCTAGAGCCCGTGCTCTGCAACAAGAGTAGCCACCGCAGTGAGAAGCCCGCGCACCGCAACGAAGAGTAGCCCCTGCTCGCCGCAACTAGAGAAAGCCCATGCACAGCAACAAAGACCCAACACAGCCAAAAATAAAATAAGATAAATAAATTAAAGAAAAAAAATAAAAGTGAATCGTATGTTTTTCTTTTTAATTCCATCGGTATTTTTTTTTATTTATTTATTTATTTATTTATTTATTTATTTATTTATTTATTTATTTATTATTTTTGGCTGCCTTAGGTCTTCGTTGCTGCGCACGGGCATTCTCTAATTGCGGCGAGTGGGGGCTACTCTTCGTTGCGGTGCGCGGGCTTCTCACTGTGGTGGCTCCTCTTGTTGTGGAGCACGGGCTCTAGGTGTGTGGGCTTCAGTAGTTGTGGCATGTGGGCTCGGTAGTTGTGGCTCATGGGCTCTGTAGCACAGGCTCAGTAGTTGTGGCGCACAGGCTTGGACCAGGGCTCGAACCCATGTCCCTTGCATTGGCAGGTGGATTCTTAACCACTGTGCCAGCAGGGAAGTCCCAATTGTATGCTTTAAAACTTGTGTTTTTGCCCCAAGCATAACAGAAATACTATACATTCAGTGAAATTATTAGACTGGGTTTCCTTTTAGCCATCCTAGAGAACTAAGCACCCCTTTTACTTGATCTCCTATATTTAAAATTGTCCTTTGCTAGTAAGACCCAGAAAGACAAAAGAAAAGTAAAATAATAAATTGCTCTATTTGCATCTTTTAAGGGTAAAGGTAACCATATTGCACAACTGACTTCTTCAACTTGAACTAATTCCTAATTTTTTCCCAAGTTTCAGAAGTGCATGCTCAAAGCTTCAATATAGAATGTGGGGACTTGACTTAAACTTCATATAATCCCATTTCTTATCAGAGTAGTCAACTGCTGCTCAGATTTACCTCTAAGCTCAACATTTTAGAACTAAATGACCACTGTCCTCCAGTTACTGTGTCTTTAAAAAACTTAGGCTAGTTTACAACAAAAACTGCATTTTCCTTACTAGACAAACTAATCATTTTTTAAGGAAGGGTACTGTGGCTCCAAGAAAAAAATGCTTTCATTCTGAAAGGCTACTCCCCGCTCTCCAATTCTCTCAGCAAAGTATTTTGCCAGTATTCTGGAAAAGTGCATTACAAACAAAACAAAACAAAACAACAACTTAATCAGATAAAATATATTTTCTGAACTTTTGGAGTAGATGAATTAACCTCCAGTTTCAGGTGCTAGCATAATAAAGCAGGCACTCTCGTTTTGCATTGTATTGCTTCTGAATTTTTCATGGTGTCTCCTAAATATTGATGTTTTGACGTAGATAGAATATTTTCTACACCAGCAGGAGCGGACCACACAGAAGAGATAAATATAGCTTTCCTTGGAAACGGGAAGGCTTAGTAAACAGAATTCTGCTAACGCTGAGAATGTAACTTCTCAGAAGAGTGGGGACTACCCAGGTACATGTACTGCAAAACACTGGTAGCCAAGATGTATGTGGCCTTGTGCTTTCCTTATCCTTCAAGTCCGTCCTTGGTAAGGGCACATGGGGAGGCCAGCAGATGCCCACACCATGCACTTTCCTGCTCCCAGCCTGCTTATACCTAAGTCATCTAATAGGGATAGGGGTCCTCTGGGGTCTCTTCCTGCATGAAGATTCTGCACAGTAATAAGGGCTTTGGGGGAAGGGGAAGGAACACACGTTGGTAGAGTACCTGTTTTGAGCCTGTGAGGTCGGCGTTATCCCCATTTTACAGAGGAGGCCACAGATGGTCAGAGCAGTTTGGTAACTTGTCCAAAGCCCCTCAGCTGGTAAATGGCAGAGCTGGGCTTTTTTTTTTTTTTTTTAAATATTTTCTCATATCATAACTTTTTCTTTGATCCATGGCTATGTAGAGATGTGTTTCTTTTTTAAAAAAATTTATTTATTATTTATCTATTATTTATTTTTGGCTGTGTTGGGTCTTCGTTTCTGTGCGAGGGCTTTCTCTAGTTGTGGCAAGTGGGGGCCACTCTTCATCACGGTTCGCGGGCCTCTCACTATCGCGGCCTCTCTTGTTGCGGAGCACAGGCTCCAGACACGCAGGCTCAGTAGTTGTGGCTCACGGGCCTAGTTGCTCCGCGGCATGTGGGATCTTCCCAGACCAGGGCTCGAACCTGTGTCCCCTGCATTAGCAGGCAGATTCTCAACCACTGCGCCACCAGGGAAGCCCACAGCTGGGCTTTGAACTACTCAAACAGGGAAGCAAGCTAGAAGATCCTTTACTGTAAACTCCAAAACGTTCCCGGTTCTTAAAATCAAAGGTAGTCCAAGTTGCTGTTGGTGGGGCGATGTCTCATGGAATGGGGGTTCTCCAGGAAAGCCAGGCTGGTTCTTCAAATGGGAACACCCAAGTGGGCCACCAGGCTTCCCCAAACTCACAGGGTGTATGCATTTCCTTGATGTATGGCAGGACGGGGTGACACCTTGTTCCTGGGGACCCAGTGACTAGGTCTGCCCTCTAATGTCCCACCCTCCTCCAGCAATCAGGCTTACCTGCGGCTGACTTCTGAGTCAGTAGTTCTGAGTAGAGAACCAGAGCCCGGGTGGGGTGCCACAGTTGAGGGGCAGCATACAGGCTTATGGGGAGGCCTGTGACCGTGGCCACCCCACACTCGTGACTGCTCAGCGCACCCCTGCATTGTTGAGGCACATGCCCAAGTCTTGCTCTTGAGGCCTCTCTTTTCTGGGCTACATACGGACCTGTCCCCTGTCTGCGCACTGTATTCACTGGGGAGTTTAAAAAATAGCGCTTGGGCTCCAGCCCCCATACCAAAGGAAAGCGCTATTCTCAAGTCTCTTACTATAGATTCGTTTAGCTTGTCTTTGTCCTTTATGTAAGTGGAGTCATGCGGTGTGTGCTCTTTTGTGTCTGGCATCTTTGGCCCAGCACTGTTTGTGGGATTGATCCCTGTCACTGTGTGTAGTTACAGATTGTCTGTTCTCATTGTATGGTGTTCCCTTGTGTCAAGAGACCATCATCTGTGGTGGAAGGACATCTGGATTGTTTCTAGTTTTTGGCTTCTACAGATCGGATTGGATCGTGCTGTTACGGACATTCTCGTTTGTGACTTTTGGTAAACACGTGGACACATCTTCGTTGGATCTATACCTAGGAATGAATTGCTGAGTCACAGCGTTTGTATCTGCCCAGTTTTAGTAGATTCTGCCAAACAGTCTTCCAGAGTGACTGTATGAAAGTCTCCTGTTACATTTTGATTCATCCTAGTTTCTCTCTAGCACTGTTACCTCAGTTCCAATTTTGAGGGGACCCTCCACATACCCTTCCATCTTAAAGGTCAACGTCTTACCTGAGTCCAGTGGTAGGACTGAGGCCCACCAGCCACCCCAGCCCTGCAGCTTCAAGTGTGTGCCTGCGCTGACACTGAGCACCTCTGTGGGCAGAGCCCCGTGCTTGGAGCCAAGGGGAAGACCGAAGAAACAGAAGATCGCATTCTAGCTGGAGGGGGCGGAAGGGTCAGGGGAAGATAGGAAAGACACCTGCAAGGAAGGTGACTTGGACGGCACGGCAGCGTCTCCCAGCTTCCTTACAAGCTCTCAGCAGTCCCCCTGCCCCAAGCAGGCCTGAGCTAGCTCATAACCCCCGGTGACCTTGAGCAGAGCCATGTGGTCTCCCTGAGCCTCCGCCCTGCTCTCTTTGTCACAACGGGCTTGGCTATTACAGTATTCAGTACTGTGGTTTATCGGCCTCCTGTTACAAACAAGGCATGGTGGGGATTTGGGGCTGAAAAGGACAGAATCCCTGCCTTTGAGAAGCACACAGTTTCATCGTACAGAAAAATCCTCCCCAAGTAACAAAGCATAAGGAATAGAGGTGGTGTGGGGAAGGGTGGGTTGTGGGTCTGGCTGTCTGCATTAGAATCCTGCCACATTTCCCCTCCAACCCCACCCCCTTTACTGGCTGTGATCTCAGACAAGTTACACAACCTTGGTTTTCTCATCTGTAAAGTGGGACTGTTGTGAGGATTAATGGGTCAGATGATACAAACTGCTCACAGCAGTGTCCGAGGAAGCCCTCCCTAAGATGCCTGTTACCCTCAGACCTTGAGCCCACTGGGGTGAGAGTTCAGGGGCGAGCATAAATACACTGCCATGGGGGCAAGGGCGGCTCACGGACAAGAGATTTTGCTGACTCCTGAGGAAGGAAGAGCAGGGTTCTGATGGGGGAAATGGAGGGTTGTCCCAGGATATGGAGGTCTGTTTTTGGGGGACAGAGAAACTGTATGGCTTCAGGCTCCAGAGTCGGGGTGCCTCCTGGGGCTGACTAGGAGTTTAGCCTGTAGCTTGCAGGCTGTGCGAAGGACAGATTATGGAATTTCTCCTCCCTAGGAAAAGAGAGTTGGTAAAATGTGAGAGGTGGGCTGTTGAGACTTTCACAGGCCTGGCTGGGGGGCAGCAGGCCCCTGGAACTGTAGCATTTTCTTCAAATTTCTACTGGGATCTTGGACACCATGGATGTGGAGTCATGGGTCCACCCTTCCCCCTGAGGGTTACAACCAGGAGGGCAGCTTGGGGAATCCAGCTTTCTGCACGGGACCAACTTAACAGTCTGTGCGCGGAGAGAGGCTCTGGGATTGTCTGCTCACCTGTTACCTTGGAGATGGCATTTTCTCTTTGCTTCTTGATCCTACAGAAGGGCCACAGTCCCTCCCACCTCAGTCAGGCCCAAGTGTTTATTAAACAGCTGTTGGTGAGATTCCTGCATCTGCCAGAACTGGGCTCAGTGCTCACTGGGATACCTTGGGGAGCAAGACAGATAGCCAGCCTTCTTAGAGTTTATAATCCAGTCTAGAGCAAGGGTTCTCAAAGTGTGGTCCCCGGACCACCAGCAGCAGCATTACCTGGGAACTAGTTAGAAATGCAGATTCTCCGGCCTTACCCCAGATCCCTTGAATCGTTTAACATCTTCTCAGGTGATTCTAACACATCCTGAAGTTGGAACCGCTGATCTGCAGCATGGGTTCTGCATTGAGGGCAATTTCCCTCCCAGGGAACACTCGGCCATATCTGGAGATATGTTTGGTTGTCACACGGGGGGGTGGCGGGGGTGGGGGTGGGGGTAGGGGAGGAGGTGGAGCTGGTATTACTGGGTAGAGGCCAGGGATGCTGTTAAACACCCTACAATGCACAGGACAGGCCTCATAACAAAGAATTATCTGGTCCAAAATGTCAGTTGTGCTGAGATTGAGAAGCCCTGCCCTAGAGCAGTTACCATAGAGGGCAGGGAGGGCAGTGGTCCTTTTCTCCCTTTGTTCCAGATGTGTTGCTCCCTGGCCACATGACCTGGGGGGAGTCACGGCCACCCCCGGCCTCAGTTTCCCCAGCTATGAAGTGAGGGGGGTGAACTCACGTTGCTGAGTTCCTCTTTAGCCTGGAGGTTCAGTGGTTCCAACCTAGCAACTGGCCGACCCAGGGAGGTTGGGCTGATGCAGCCCTACTCTTCCTCTCAGGTGCCAACTGGCCTAGAGAGGCCTTGGGGGAGGGGAGGCAGGTAAGGGCTGTGTCATCTGCCTAGTGCTACCGCCTTCCCAACCCAGGCTGCGGCAGCCAGAGTCCAGTTGGCCTTGGGTTTCCCGGTGAACAGCGCTTCTCCCCATTGGGGGAGATGGGGAGCCCAACCCCAAGGAGCCCGCCCTGGGGAGGAGAGTCACCAGCTAGCTCCATGCCCTCGCCTGCACTGTGCAGGGAGCTGGGCAGGCAGAGCGGCGCCTTCTCTCCTGAGCCTCAAACTTCCACTTTCCTCATACTCTAAGTAAACCAGCAGTCCTGGCCAGGGAGGGCCGGAGGCCTGAGAATAGCCGCGGCACCCTGGTGGCCGTCCCGCCGGCGCCCGGAACGCCCAGACTCTCCACGCCCCGGGGGTGGGCGTCTCGGCTCTCGCTCCCTACCAGGGAGCGTGGGGGCGGAGTTAAACCTAAGGACGCAGGGGGGGGGGCCCGTGAACTCTGATTGGTCGGACTCTGAGGCCCCGCCTCTTCATGCAGCTCGCTGACCTCCTTCTTCATGGACCTGCAGCTCCTGTGCACCAGGAAGGGGAAGGTCTTGTTTTTTATTATTTAATTTTTCGGAAAAAAAATGTGCAGGCCTGAGAGACCCACTCGGGTAGACGGCCGCGGCCCGCGTGCAGTCGTGGCTCGCCTGTGCTCTGAGGGTCGCAAAGAACAGGTATGAAGGCTTGAGGCTGAAAACATGCTGAAGGGAGACAAGATGGGCTGGGGGCGGGGTTGGCAGGAGCAACATGCCCAATGACAGACAGGGAATGAATGCTTTGACTACAAATTCTAATCCTCATAAGTGAGATGCGATTTGGGGCACGTCCCTTGCCTGCTCTGATTCTTACCTTAAGTGAAAAGGAAAGTCAAGTTCAATGAATTTTGACTCCTTAGTGGGTGGATTTGCATGGGCCATGGTTTATCATATCCCTGGGAAACCCACCTGCAGACAGTCAATGCCTGTTACACCTGGCTAACCTAGAGCGCCCTACTTCGTGTGCATTTAGGACCCGCTATTAAATAAAGGGCGGTTAATAGGTGGCAGATTAACACACTGCAGTTAAAGCTTGCTTTGTAATCTGAGATCAGTGGCTCTAAAGCGCCCTCCTTGAACCAAGGACTAATATTCTTATTATCTTAATTAGGATGCAAGAGAAAGGACTTTAAACTTTCTCCTTGAATCTGTTATTTTGCCCTGGGCCGTGGCCCATCATGGTGCCCCTTGTCCTGGTTCCCTGAGTTTAGATGCAGTGCTTGAACACTGATCATTTCAACATTCTCTCTCGTGGTTCTGTTTGCTGCCCAAGTCCGGGGACATAACTACGCTGCACACACATCGGATCTGCTAAGTTGGTAGAGCGCAGCAATTGTTAAAAGGCAGTGGGGGGGCTTCCCTGGTGGCGCAGTGGTTAAGAATCTGCCTGCCAATGCAGGGAACACGGGTTCGATCCCTGGTCCGGGAAGATCCCACATGCCGCGGAGCAACTAAGCCTGTGCGCCACAGCTACTGAGCCCACATGCCACAACTACTGAAGCCCGTGTGCCTAGAGCCCGTGCTCCGCAGCAAGAGAAGCCACCTCAATGAGAAGCCCGCTCACCGCAACAAAGTGTAGCCCCCGCTCGCCGCAACTAGATAAAGCCCGTGCGCAGCAACGAAGATCCAATGCAAACAAAAATAAATAACTAAAAAACAAACAAACAAACAAAAAAAGGCAGTGGGGAGTGAGGGTGGTGCCTGTAGCGCCCCTAGCATGTGTCTGGGTGCAGAACTCCACCGCTCTGCTTCCCTGGCTGCTTCCCAAGGAGCTGATCAAAGGGTGAGAACTCAGAGCTCATGTGGAAAAGTGAAAGCACTAGGATAATTCTATGCAGAAAAGGGAAAGTTGGTCATTTATATCCCAGCAGGAAGTGACAGCCGTGCTCTTGGCCTCTCTGTGCTTGACAACATCCTGCACAATTTATCTTATTTGCTTCTACCGCGTATGCTGATTTCACAAATATTGGCAAAGTGCCTTTCTGGGCAGGCATTATACTGGGCACTGGGGTCAGGGCAGGGACCAGGATAGACACAGTCCTTGCCTTCCCAGCTCCAGACTATTGTGTTGTGACCCGCCCACCAGGTGAACTGAGTCCATCTGCTCCTGCTGCTGGGGGCAGCTCTGCTCTCTGCCTTCTGCCTTTTCCCACATGCTCCCCAGTGCCCCACAATCCCTAAGCCTAGTCCTGCCTTCCAATACCACAGAGACTAGCAGCTGGCTTTTCTCCATCTTCTCAAGGGGTAGGATTTCCTGGCAGGGACAGAGCGTCTCTCTGTGGGAGGCGGGAGAAGCCTGTGCATGTTTTCTTTTCTTGGCAGGAGCAAACCTCAGAGCCTCAGCAAGCCCCCAGCAGAGCCCTGTGGCAGATAGAGGGCACCCTAGGGTGGGTTTGCTAGCAGCGTCCTCCTCCTGCCCCAGCTTTCCAAGGGAGAGTCTGGATGGGCCTGGGAAGCGGGTCTGCTGAGGCCTCACCTGAGATCCATGCTTTCTCCTCCGGTTGGGTCCTGACTGGCCTGCGTCCAGCAGACCCTCTGCTGGCTCAGGCCCGAGGACGGTGCCCGTATTCACGCACATTTCTCTGAATGTGAACCTCCGGGGGGTTACTTCCCCAGGAATGTGCAAGATGAGGAGCTAGATAATAATGCTGGGCCAGTGTCAGCCTGGTACTGGTTTGCAGGAACTAAGTTCTTCTTTCTTGCCCTTCTGAGAAAAAAGCAGGGGAATCAGACAAATGAGGGTTAAAAGAGCTGAACTGATATGAAATGTAATAGGCAAGTCTATAGAGACAGAAGGTAGGTTAGTGGTTGCTTGGGGCCTGGGGTGGTGTGAGGGACAAAGCGGGGTGATAGCTAAAGGGTACAGGGTTCCTCTTTGTGGTGATTAAAATGTTCTAAGATTGTGGTCATGGTTGCACATATCTGTGAATATACTAAAAACCACCGGGTTGTACACCTTAAACAAGTGAATTACATGGTATATGAATTATATCTCAATAAAGCTGTTGACAGCCAGCTGAGATATGTGGCCATGTTTGGGCCACTGAACACTCCCCCACCCCGAATGAACTTAGCCTCCCAGCTCTTCAGACCTCCCCTCTTACCCCTTATGTACACCCTGAGGACAGGCCCCCCTCAGAGAGAGCCAGCAAGGGGCAAGCATGGCTCCATCTCCTCTCCTGAGCCCACCACTCAGAGAAGCCCCTGCGCCTCCCGTTGGGGAGGGTGTCACGAGGGTGGAGAGAAGCTTCTCCGAAGCGTCTGGAGCCAGAGGCCCCTCAGAGAACCATGAGGCCTCAGAAACGCAGCCCCACCACCCAGGGCTGTGCGGAAGCCAACGCGGCTTCATCTTTTCCAAATTTGATTCATGAATTTCATAGCTCAGTAGGATCATGGGTGATTTTTGTGTCTTTTTCTGTTGTTTTCCAGTTTTTCCATACTATGCTTATATTATTTTTTTCAGGTCAAAAGTACCTAAAGTCGAGGGTTGGGTGGGAAAGAAGTCGGGGATCTGGTGTTTCCGGCCAGAGGTCAAGGTGGATTCTTTCCCCCTTGCAGGAGTCATGTGGCTGGAAATACTCCTCGCCTCAGTGCTGGGCTTTGTCATCTACTGGTTCGTCTCCAAGGACAAGGAGGAAACTTTGCCACTTGAAGATGGATGGTGGGGGCCCGGGGTGAGGCCCACAGCTGGGGAGGACGAGAGCATCCGCCCGTTCAAGGTGGAAACGTCAGACGAGGAGATCAGTGTAAGGCACCTCTTTCCAGGCGAGGGAGCAGAGGGGAGGGCGGGGAGGCCCCTTCTGGGGCTGGGCCTCAGGCTGGGGCTGGGATGCGGAGGGGCTTGGGAAGTGGTTCCTCTCGGTGGGGGGGTATTTTTCGCCTGCTCTTCTCCCACTGGGCTCGCCCACTCTGCCCACCCATCCCTTCTGCTCCTTCCCTCCCCTGTTTCCGCCTTCCCCTTCCCAAGGCCCAGCAGTACCCAGGCCGGCGAGTGGGTGCCAGCCGGACCCAAGGGTCACAGAAAGCAGCTGTTTTTGCCTCCTTGGTGCCCCACCTGAAGCCCTGGGAGTGAGCTTTTCGGCTCAGGGCCTGGGTGGAGATCGTGAGTGAAAAGCAAAGCCGTGGTGACATAAATGCTGCTGCACAGAGAACCTGGCACAGGGCCAGCGGTGGCCAGGCACCTACTGTGTGTCAGCCCCCTTGCAGTCACATGCAGTCCCTGCGGTCATGCAGAAACTGAAGCTCAGAGAGGCAAAGCAACTGACCCAAGGTGACCGAGATAATAAGCAGAGGGTTTAAACTCAGATCTGTCTAACTCCAAAGACTATGCCCGTCCTCTGCACGGGGCTGGCATCAGGATGGATAGACATGATCGTGGGGTGGGCTGATCTGAGAGCGAGGCTTGAGCAGGGCCAGGAGGGTGGGTGGGACCTGGGATGTCCCTACTCATCCTTTTTTCATTTTGTGGGTGTGGGAGCACCTACTGTGTGCAGGCCCTGTGCTGGGTGCTTGGAAGAAGAGGGAGAGCCTTCCCTCAAAGAGCTCCTAGTCCAGCAGTTGAGAAATGTGGACAGAGAAACGTTAATGATTAATAGAGATAAATGCAGTAAGAAGTGCCCATAAAAAGTCATGGGAGCGCTGAGGAGGACGGGATAAAAGAGCAGAGACAGCTGTACCCAAGAGAAACCAGACTGAGGCTCCCTTGGTAGCACTTGACGAGGTGTCGCTATTGAGGACAGAGGCTGAGCCCTGTCGATACCTCCTTTAGTGGGTTCCTAGGCTCAGCGTCTGACATTCCTAAAATCTGTGTGGAGGTTACTGCAGTGCTTGGGAGGACACTCTGGGAAGGGTAACACTTGAGAGGCTCCGTGGACCAACTTGAACTTCCCCAGCTGGGGCTGCTCTTTCAGCTTGATGCACGCCTGCCCGTGAGACTTGTACCTTCTCTCCGGGTCTGTCATTTTTATCCTAAGTGAGTTAGGATATACTGTATCGTTCAGTGCTGCGTATCAGAGTCAGCAAATCCATCCTGCCACCTGTTTTTTTTTTTTAATTTAATTTTTATTTTATATCGGAGTATAGTTGATTTACAAGGTTGTGTTAGTTTCAGGTGTACAGCAAAGTGATTCAGTTATACATAGACATATATCCATTTTTTTTTCAGATTTTTTTCCCATATAGGTTATTGCAGAATATTGAGTAGAGTTCCCTGTGCTATACAGTAGGTCCTTGTTGATTATCTGTTTTATCTGTAGTCTGCCACCGGCTTTTGTACATCTCCCATGCTAAGAATAGTTTTTACATCTTTAAATGGTTGGAAAAAAGTCAAAAGAAGAATAATACTTTGCGACATGTGGAAATCACATGACATCACATTTCAGTGTCCATAAATAAAGTTTTTCTGGAACACAGCCATGCCCATTTGTCCATGTACCATCCACGGCTGTTTCCACACTACAAGGGCAGAGTGGAGTAGCTGCAGCTCAAAAAGCCTAAGATATTTATGATCTGGCCCTTTACAAAAAAGTTTGCCAACCCTTGCTGTATATAAGCCTCGATAAATTAAAGATCCGTATTGTTCATACATTTAAAAACTGAAAGATGAGAAGTAAACCTGAAGTCGAAAGTGAAGAACATATGTTTGGGGAACAGCCACTGCTGTGGGAAGCCCGGAGGTTTCTTCTGGGATAAACCTAACAACCCAGAGCGCGAGTGTGCAGACCAGGAGTCTCCTCACCTTGTCTGGTGAAACTTTGCTTTGCCTCTGCTATACATATTATATATAATGTATATTAATATAATTGTAATATATAATACATATTATATATCATATATTATCATATATATTAACTATACTAATATATATAATTAATATATAATATATATTACATATAATATATAGGATATAATAATATAAAATATATAATATACATTTTATGTAATATAATAATGTTATAAAATATATAATATTTGGGTCTTGTGGCTGCAGGGTTTGGAACTGTCTTCTGGAAACAAACTTTCTCTTGTGCTCTGCCTCATTCACCTTCTCTACTTGGGGTCCTGCATTTTGCTCCAGGATTTACACCAGAGGATTGACAAGGTCCGTTTAACCCCACCTTTGGAGGACAGCCGCTTCCACTACGGTTTCAACTCAAACTATCTGAAGAAAATCATCTCCTACTGGCGGAATGAATTTGACTGGAGGAAGCAGGTGGAGATTCTCAACAGATACCCTCACTTCAAGACTAAGATTGAAGGTATGTTTCCAGAACACCACCTGGAGGGGGATGTATATCACAGGAACGGCCTTCTTAGGTACTGGACGTGACTTAGGGACTTCCCTGGTGGTCCAGTGGTTAAGACTCTGCGCTTCCACAGAAGGGGCATGGGTTCGATCCATAGTCAGGGAACTAAGATCCCACATGCCTCCCAGTGCGGCAGAAAAAAAAAAAACAACCTTCCTTAGATACCGGACATGACTTAGATAAAGCCAGAAGACCCAGAATTCAATTATTGGTCACTGAGATGTATTTGGAAGGTATAACGCCACGAGGATGCAAAAATAATGCAGAATCCCAACAAATCCAATGGTCTTTAGAGCTAAACAGGAAAACATATAAATAAATTAAAAACCAAAGAAATGCACAATCCACTTCAGTGATGGAACAATCTCTGAGAGGATGGAGATAAGATTTAGATCTGGACGTGGCCTTGGTCAATCAGCCCCTCCTTGAAGCTTTGGAGTCCATGATGCTGTGACTGTTCAAGGGTGCTCAGCCTGTCAGTCAAGGTCCGAATAAAAACTGTCCTGTCTCTGCAGCTCTAGACCTCCTATCCCAACAGTATCACAGGTTGTCACCCAACTTCATCTGGAAGGGAAGGTATCTCTCAAAATGTTCTTGGGAAAGTGACCTAAGATCATTTGGGATGAGATAATAGTTTCCTAAGTGGAAAAGCATTTTTTTAGCCCCAGAAAGATTTAGAATCAAATATAGAAATGCTTAAGAAAATCAAACTCATGCTGTTAATTTTTACAAATTTATCTGTTTTTAATTATAGTAAGATACACATAACATAAAGTTGACCATTTAAACCATTAAGTGTACATTGTTACGTGTAACGCCACAGTGGATTAAGTACTTTTATATTGTTACCCAGCCAGCACAGCCATCTATCTTCAGAACTTTTTTTATTTTGCAAAACTGAAACTCTGGGGACTTCCCTGGTGACGCAGTGGTTAAGGATCTGCCTGCCAGTGCAGGGGACACGGGTTCGAGCCCTGGTCCGGGAAGATCCCACATGCCGCGGAGCAACTAAGCCCGGGTGCCACAACTACTGAAGCCCGTGCGCCATAAATACTGAAGCCCGCGTGCCACAACTACTGCGCTCTAGAGCCCGTGAGCCACAACTACTGAGCCTGCGTGCCACAACTACTGAAGCCCACGTGCCTAGAGCCCGTGCTCCACAACAAGAGAAGCCTCTGCAGTGAGAAGCCTGCGCACCGCAACGAAGAGTAGCCCTCGCTCGCCGCAACTAGAGAAAGCCCGAGCACAGCAATGAAGGCCCAACGCAGCCAAAAGTAAATAAATAAATAATAAATAAATAAATAAACTGAAACTCTGTACTCATTAAGCAATAACTCCTCATTCCCTCCCTCTCCCTAGCCTCTGGAAACCACCATTCTGCTTTCTGTCTCTATGAATTTAAATATGATTCTGAATCTAAGTATCTCATATGAATGAAATCATACAGTATTTGTCCTTTTGACTGGCTTATTGCGCTTAGCATAATGTCCTCAAGGTTCATCCATGTTGTAACATGTGTCAGAATTTCCTTTCTAAGGCTTAATAATACCCCATGGTTATAGATATGGCACATTTTGCTTATCCATTCATCCGTCAGTGGACACTTGGGTTGCTTCTGCCTTTTAGCTACTGTGAAAAATATTGCTATGATTATGAGTATACAAATATCTGTTTATGTTCCTGCTTTCTGTTCTTTGGGTATATACCCAGAAGTGAAATTGCTGAGTCAAGTAGTAATTCTATGCTTAATTTTGGGGGGAACTATAATACTGTTCTTCCTAGCAGTTGCACCATTTTAAATTCATCTTCTTAAAAAATGTTCAGAGAGGTTGTATTTACCTTCCCAAGGCTGAAAAGTGTGGGAATTGCCCAGTTTCCTAATTTTCCACCAGAGGAATATGTAAGTAGAAAAGTCCTAACTGCTTACATATATTGTGTGTGAGTATATATAAAACTGCATGTGAAAGAGCTGCATACTGATTTTCATATGAGAATGTTTTGTAATGTAAACGTAATAAATACTACATTATAGGCAAGGGCCTCCCTGCATTTGAAGAGTAGGTTTTCATTTATATGTATTTGGGGATGAAAAATAATAAAATGAGTAAATATGTTTTGAAGTGTACAAGATTCCCAGTTTCTCCATATTCTTGCCAATACTTGTTATTTTCTGTTTTTGTTTTTGTAATAGCCATCCTAATGGGTGTGAAGTGGTAGTATCTCATTGTGGTTTTGATTTACATTTCTCTAATGATTAATGACGTTGAGCACTTTTTCATGTGCTTGTTGGCCATTTGTATTTCTTCTCTGGAGAAATGTCTACTCAAGTCCTTTGTTCATTTTTGAATTGAGTTGTTTGTTTTTTGTTGTTGTTGTTGAGTTTAAGGAGTTCTCTATATATTCTGGATATTAATCCCCTATGAGATAATGTGATTTGAAAATATTTTCTCCCATTCTGTGGGTTGCTCTACCAATAATTTTTCATGTTGAAGAAATTGTGCATGTTTGGAATTTTAGATATTTGTAATGTTTAAGAGAATTTTGGCCTTTGCAAGTAACAGATATGACTTTTCAGTACTAATTTAAAGTGGGTAATTGAGTCATGGATTTAGACCTGTGATTTTATATGAAAATCTTCCTGAGTTTATATGCAATATTGGAAGATTTAAGCCTCACCATATTTATAAATTTAATTTATTAAAATTCTAAGAGTTACTTAAAGTTTGTGGAAGATATACTGGTTAGTCAAATCAAGTAAAGTTCTTATAAAGGAAATTGAAATTATACAGTGTTTAAGGGAGTGTCATAAAGCAAGTATAGACATGCAGCCCCATTAATCAAATGTTCCTGGAGAATGACCGTCAACATTTGCTAGATTAAGAACTATATAGAATAATATTTTTAAGTTGAACTCAAATGCTTAATGAAGAGCTTTAAATTTGAAATTTGTAACTTTAGTAAGTTGAAGAATAATTTTTAAATCTGTAACTTCAATAAGTAGGAGAATAATTCTAAATATAAACCAGTTGTTGCTGTGCACTTTAGAGGACTTTGATACCTTCTGTCGTGAGCCTAACAAGAGGATCTAAACCATTTTATCTAAGCCAAAGTACCTACAGGTCCTTGTATGTAATTTACAAAGGTTGCCTTTTGGATCCCTGGTGCCAGATGCCTGGCTCCCTTGGGTTTGACTCAGCTCCTTCGGTTACCCCAGCTCTTCAATGTCCATCTGGCAGATATTGACAGGGCACCTCCTGTACCCAAGCATTCTGCTTGTGACACACAGTCAGAGAAGACAAGGTCCCTGCCTTCCCAGCTCACAGGCTCTTGGGGGTGATTATAGCATGTGGTAAGGGGTGCTACGAGGGAGGAGGCTCCGGGAACTTTGTGAGCCCCACATGCCACCTGGGAGTATAAGGGAAGGCTTCCTGGAGGAGGTGGCATCTAGGCTGAAACTTAAAGGATGGACGGGAGTTTGCCAGGTGTGTGGGGAAGGTTGTCCAGAGGAGGGAACAGCATGTTCCAAAACCCAGAGGCAAGAGGCACTAAAGGGCTGTTTCCTTCCTGGAGGCTTGCAAGCTTGAGAAAGCCTTACCCCACTGGACCGTCTCAGGGTTCCTCACGGCATCACACGATATCAAGTGTTTATAGCACAAAACCTTCTCAGGGTACAAGTGCTGCAAAGGGGGTAGTTTCTTGCGTGGAGTTTATCACGGAAGCAGCCCACTGTGACTGAACCCGTGTGCAGTTCAGTCACTTCCCTAGGCCTGCAGCTTGGCCTTGGCCCTGGGCCCTGCAGTGTGGGTCCTCCTGCTGGACCCGGCTTCACATGCCGTCTGCCCCCCCGCCACAGTGCTGAGCTGGCCACCTCCCAGCCCTGGGCCCAGCACGCCTTCAGCGTGTCTCTTTTCCTGGCTCCCCAGCCCAGGGAAAAGCCTTCTTGGCCCAAGAAGGCTGCCTCATCACTCTCTCTGCTGCCATCCTCCTCCCTCACTTTTGGACCTTTTCGGGGTCCTTTCTGTCTCTGCACTGACCCCTGTGCTCCAGGCTGCTCAAGGCTCAACCTCTGACCCCTCCCCGATGTTCTGTCCTCATCCCCGCTAGCCTCCTTATTCGGCCTCCCTGTTCCTGCCACTTCCTTGTTCTGTGATGAGCTTCTGACTCCAGCCCATGTCCTGGGCCTCCTGCCACAGATCAGTCTCTGTTCTCAGAGAGTCTGAGACATTCAGGGGCTTTAGAGGCCTCTGGGGAATGCAGCCCATCACCTCCAGACGGGAGGGAGGAGTTGCCCGAGTCACAGGGAAGTGGAGGTTCAGGGCCAGAACCCAGCTCTCCAGCCTCCCAGGCTGTCCGTTCTTCCTTCACCTGTGGCCACGGTTTCAGCTCGGGCCCTAGGCTGTGACCACTGCCTCCCCTCACCCCATGGCCAGGCCCAGTGCTGCCCTCTGAGCCCAGTTTGGCTTCTCGATTCTGACCCAGCAGCCTGGGCACAGAGAACCTACCGGTACCATGTAGGGCAACCGAGAGAGCGTTTCCTCCCCAAAAGGAAGGGGGGCCCATAGGGCATATTTTAACATTTTTTTTAATTTTAAAAGTTTACGTATTTAAAATTCAAAAAGTACAGAAGGAGACAGAGCGAAAAGGAAGTCTCCCTCTTGTCCCTCCCCAGGGACAGTGTCTGCTTCTGTTAAACATACGCTTCCAGGGGTTTCCCTGGTGGTGCAGTGGTTAAGCATCCGCCTGCCAGTGCAGGGGACACGGGTTCGAGCCCTGGTCCGGGAAGATCCCACATGCCGCGGAGCAACTAAACCCGGGCGCCACAACTACTGAGCCTGCGTTCTAAAGCCCGTGAGCCGCAACTACAGAGCCCACGTGCCACAACTACTGAATCCCACACGCCTAGAGCCCATGCTCTGCAACAAGAGAAGCCACCGCAATGAAAGCCCGTGCACCGCAATGAAGAGTAGCCCCCGCTCACCGTGACTAGAGAAAGCCTGCGTGCAGCAACGAAGACCCAACACAGCCAAAAATAAATAAATAAAAAATGAATAAATAAATAAGTTTATTAGAAAAAAACCAAAAACATACGCTTCCAGGGATAGCCCATGCATACACAAGAATGGATGTATATGTGTGTTTTTTCTAACTTTAAACTCAAATGATAACGTGAGTGATAGAATTCGAATCAAAAATAAATAATCTCACATCATGCTCTGTGTTCCAAAGGAGATAAAATTACCTACTAAAACAAACTTAGGAGTAAATTTAGCAGCATAGAAGGACACCCAGGATATATTGTTAAGTGAAAAAAATGAGGTTCCAAAGTAGAATGTATGTAGGGTTCTATTTCTGTTAAAAGAAATTTATGTTCTCTCTTTTTAAAAAAAGTCTGAACTGTCACAGCCAAAGAGGAGCCTAAGGAGACATGACAGAGAAATGTCATGTGGTGTCCTGGATGGGATCCTGGAATAGAAAAAGGACATTGGGTAAAAAACTAAGGAAATCTGAGTAATATTCCACTGTTTGTATGTACCAATATTATTCAGCCTTTAAAAAGAAGGAAATCCTGCAATATGTGACAACATGGATGAACTTTGAAAACATTATACTAAGTGTTATAAGCCAATCACCGAAGGACAAATACTGCATGATTCCACTCATATGAGGTATCTAAAATTGTCAAAGAGAGTAGAATGGTGGTTGCCAGGGTCTGGGAGGTGGGGGAACTGGAGAGTTGCTAATTACTGGGTACAAAGTTTCAGTTACACGAGATGAGTAAGTTCTAAGGATGCGCCGAAGGACATTGCGCCTGTAGATAACGATACTGTACTGTACACTTAAAACTTTGTGAAGACAGTAGGTCTCATGTTAGATGTTCTTACCACCATAAAATTTAAAAAATTAAAACTTAAAAAAAAAAAAACTAAGGAAATCTGAATACTTAAAGTATGGACTTTAGTTATTAATGTATCAGTACTGGTTCATGCATTGTAACAAATGTACCATCCTAACGTGAGATGTTAATAGTAGGGGAAACTGAGTGGTGGTATATGGGAACTTCCTGTATTAGCTTCACTATTTTTCTATAAATATAAAATTGTTCCCCAAAAAAATTTGATGCAAAAAGTTGGACAGACAACACAATGTTCTCTTCAGATCATGGGATTACAATGTGATTTTTCCCCCCTTTTGATTTACCTTTGTTTCCTGTTTTCTATAGAAAACATGTATGATTTGTATAATGAATAAACAACAGACCTTGCTATCGGTGCCAGCCCTCATGGTGGAGGGTTCCAGGTGTGCCAGCAGCCCTGGCTGTGTTTGCCGTGAACACCCAGGCGCAATCCAGGCCACTTGCCTGGGAAGGGGCTGCTATCAAAGGGACTCTAGTGGGGCCTGGAATCCATTCACCTGCCCTTGGCCAGGATGGTGTTCCAGTGCCCAGCACTCTACCTTAGAAAAATTTTCTCCACTTAAAAAAAAAAGTTATGCATATGTCCATTGTAGAAAAATTTAGAAGTTCATATAACACAAAAAAGGCAATAATTTACTTGAAATTCTATTGCTCAGAGAGGACTACTTCTTATATTCTTGTAGTTTATCTCTTCAGACTTTAAAATTCCTATGCACACCGTGTAAACATATGCATACATATGACTGTTTACAAAAATTGGGTCATACAATGGATATGGCTTGGTAGTTTGCTTTTACCACTTAACAATGTGTAAGGAACTGACTTCCATATTAAATACACGTCGACACTGTCATTTTATTTTATTTATTTACTTTTTGGCTGCACCGCCCGGCATGTGGAATCTTAGTTCCCTGACCAGGGATTGAACTTGTGCCCCCTGCAGTGGAAGCACGGAGTCCTAAGCACTGGACCGCCCGGGGAGTCCTGACCACCAGGGAAGTCATTTTAGATGACTGTGTCATATTACAGTATACTGTTAAGCTATAATCTATTTCATTCTCTACTGCTGGATATATAGGGCTTTTTCCCCCCGCAATTTGTAAATTATTAAACAAGTATTCATTGAGTGCTGCCATGAGCCAGGACCTATTCTGGCCTCTGGGAATCCAGCCGTGTGTGAGCAGCCTTGCCCTGGCCTTACAGACAGAGCTCACGTTCTCACGTGAAAGGCAGGTGGCTGCAGGTGGCCGTGAGGCCGAGCGAGCTACCCGGGTATCTGGAGCTCCGTGTAAGCACTCAGCCAGCACTAGCGGTGGTGACCGTAGTCAATACCATGGGGGCGCCGAGGATGGCAGCCCTGCTCTGGCGGTGCAGAGCCTGATTGGCTACCCTGAGAGCTGGGACTGTGGCCTCCACAGCCTCAGGGCCCTCTCCCCCTGACCCTACCTGTGCTCTGTCTCCCTAGGGCTGGACATCCACTTCATCCACGTGAAGCCCCCCCAGCTGCCCTCCGGCCAGACCCCAAAGCCCTTGCTGATGGTGCATGGCTGGCCTGGCTCCTTCTACGAGTTTTATAAGATCATCCCGCTCCTGACTGACCCCGAGAAGCATGGCCTGAGCAATGAGCATGCTTTTGAAGTCGTCTGTCCATCCATTCCTGGCTATGGCTTCTCAGAGGCATCCTCCAAGAAGGGTACGGGCTGCTGCAGGCTGTGTCACTGCCCCAGGGGTGGGGAGTCGGCTGGGACATCTTCCTTCAGAGCCTAAGGAGGCTGAGGAAGGAGGGGTCTGAGACCAGAGGGAAGAGGAGCAATGGGGGCGATTTTATTGCCAAAGGGCCAGTGCATCTTCTCAAGATGTGAGGGGCGTGGCAGGCGGGGGACCGGGCAGAGTCACGACTGTCCGGAGCTGGCTCAGGGCCTGGACTCTCGTGTCCTCAGGAGCTGCCCACTAAGGGCAGGTCCACGTCTGGGCCCTGCACTGTTCTGGGCCAGCAAGGCCGACTAAGCCCCACACACAGTGTGGGCCCACGGACGCTCAGCAGGACCGGTCTGAGCCCATCACACGCCCTCAGTGTCTCCTGCACCAAGGCCAGCACCAGGAGCACTGCCTTCTGGGCACTGGGCACCCCACCCTTGGGCTGCAGGAGTCCTTCTCACCCCCTGTGAGCTGCTCTCCCCTCAGCCTGGGGCGAGGGGGGATGAGGAACCTCAGAGGACCTGGGAGGACCCAAGGCGTGACCTCCGCCTGGTTCTTCTTTCCCCTTTACAACCAGGCTTCAACTCAGTGGCCACCGCCAGGATCTTTCATAAGCTGATGCTGCGGCTGGGCTTCCAGCAATTCTATGTTCAAGGCGGGGACTGGGGAGCCCTGATCTGCACCAACATGGCCCAGCTGGTGCCCAGGTGAGGGGGGCTGTCAGGTGTGTGTGTACGTGTGCAGGTGTGTGTGCACAGCCCATGTGAGGTGGATGTGCAGGGAGGCGGGTTATGCACGCCAGGCCCTGCCTGGACATAGTGTCTGAGCCTCGGAGCAGGGGCCACACAGGCAGGATATGTGTGGGCCCAGGGGAGACAAGGGAGCTTGTCATTCAGCTCTGCCTGGGGCACTTCGACGTGGATCCTCCCTCCACTTGGTGTCACACAGGATTGGTGACTCTGGGCCAGGTTCCCAGGCAGAGGGCCAGCTAGAGGAGGGGAAAGTCGGGGAGTAGACCTTTCTGATGGACCAAGTCCTGGGAGAGGCCTGACCGGGACCTGCTTCTCCACCTCATGTGGTCACCCCAGGGGGCAGATGCCGAAGAGGGCTGGCCCTGTGCTCCTCGGCCCTGTGGCCTCTTCCTCCTCCACCTCCGCCCCTGTCGCTTCCCCATCCTTGATGCCACCCAGCCTCCCCTGGCCCTTCTCTGCCCTCAGCCACGTGAAAGGCCTGCACTTGAACATGGCATTCATTTTAAGAAATTTCTACACCCTGACCCTTCTCCTGGGATGGCGTTTTGGGAGGCTTTTTGGCTACACCAAGAGGGATATGGAGCTGATGTCCCCCTTGAAGAAGATCTTCTTCAACTTAGTGAGGGAGACCGGCTACATGCACATCCAGAGCACCAAGCCGGACACCGTAGGTGAGTGAGCAAGCGGAAGAAAGCCTGGCTCAGTGGTTCGGGTGGGGTGGGCTTACATCCATTCCATTCAGCGAGGCTCCCAACCGGGGGGAAGCCTCACCCACCCCAGGAACACGGTTCACGGGGTGAAAACCTCTCGTGAGAGACTCAGAGCTCCTTCCACCCTTACCCGGCATTTCTCCACAGACGTGAGTGGTGTGTGGTCATAAAATTCCCAAACAACTCCACTGCGCGGCATCAGTGTTCCTGTTGGCTTTGACCCCTGGTCCCTCCACCCCTGAGCCCAAGTCCTACAGTGAGAAGCAGAGGGATGGACAGGGATGGGGGGAGGACGAAGCCTAGGGCTCATCAGGTCTGGGGCTTTGGGGGCAGGAGGGTGCCCCAGGGCCTGGGGGGAGTGTCCCCAAGACAGTGAGGAGGGCCCAGCAACCGTTTCTGCCATCAGGGCCCTGTTAAGGAATAATATTTTGTTTTGTTTTGTTTTGTTTTTAAATTAATTTATTTATTTAGTTTTGGCTGTGTTGGGTCTTCGTTTCTGTGCGAGGGCTTTCTCTAGTTGCGGCAAGCGGGGGCCACTCTTCATTGCGGTGCACGGGCCTCTCACTATCGCGGCCTCTCTTGTTGCAGAGCACAGGCTCCAGACGCGCAGGCTCAGTAGTTGTGGCTCACGGGCCTAGTTGCTCCGTGGCATGTGGGATCTTCCCAGACCAGGGCTCGAACCCGTGTCCCCTGCATTGGCAGGCAGATTCTCAACCGCTGTGCCACCAGGGAAGCCCGGAATAATATTTTTTTAAAGATATTAATCACACAGCTATACTTTGTGTGTGTGGGGAGTATACCATATATTTTGTCAATAAAGTAATTTACAAATGTAAATAAAAACCCCCCAAATATTTAAAAAGATAAAATCATACAAATAAAAAATGAACACGTGTCAAAGATTTTATTTAACTCATTAATTAATAAAGGAACTAGTAAAATGTAAAACAGAACAGTCGAAGGCAATTGGGAACACTAAAGTAAATTTGCTAATAGATGCAAAATTTGTCAAAATCCACAGGGTAAAATTCAAGTAAATCTCCACTGGACAAATTTATTTTTCTTTTAGTTTTTTTGAGATATAACTGACATACAGCACTGTATACATTTAAGCTGTACAGCATCATGACTTGACTTACATCTGTTGCAAAATGATTAGCACGATAAGTTTAGTTAACATCCAACATCTCATAGATACAAAAAAAAGAGAAAAATAATGTTTCTTACCATGTGATGAGAACCTTTAGGATCTACTTTGCTTCTCTGTGAACAAGAATCATTTGCATTCCTATTAGTTTTCAACAGTTTACAGAGCTGTAAAATATCTCTAAGACAAGGGAAGAGGGGCCCCCTTGACAATCAGATGACCCCAGAAGGGTCCACTGGAAACTCCCCGAATCCCACTCAGAGGACACCCAGAAATCGTTTTGCCCATTTCCAAGTCTTTTAGAGTTTCCATGACAGTCTCATGCTCACACACGTTAGACAGCTCATGATAATAGTAACAGTGTTTTATAAAACCAGTTTTTTTCCTCTGATTATAAAAGTAATCCATGTTCATTGTCAAAAAATTGAAAGATGCAAAAAAGCACAAAACAGAAAAGACAATCGCCTGAAACCTCTCGTCCTTCCCTACCTCTCCTCTCCCAGACCTGCAGAAGAACTTGCTAACATTTTGGTTGATGAATTTTCGCAAATGGGATATGTCCATATAACCAGCACGCACTCAAGAAACAAAGCGTGACCCGCCAGCCCAGAAGCCACCTGTACCCTCTTCTGGGCACTACCCACCACGCCCAGGGCAGCCACCCTCCTGAACTCTGACAGATAGATTGCTTTTGCCTGTTTTTATACTTTATATGCATTGGAATCCTCAAATAGGTGCTCTTTTGAGTCTGGCTTCTTTTGCTGAATGTTTTGTTTGTGAGATCCATCCATGCCATTTTTAATGCTTGCTCAGTCTTTGAGCTTATGAGTGGATCAATATTATCTGTAACTGATTCCCTATTTTGGACTTGTAGGTTGTTTCTAATTCTTCACTAATCATAGAATAGAAACCAAAAAAACCCCCACTTTTAAAAAATAGCATTCATATGTATTTCTCATTTGGATCCTACAAAACCTGGAGTCGTAGCCTCTTCGGTTTGAAGGAAGCTGCCCATGTAGCGTATGGATCCCTAGGAGGTAGTGGGAGAGGTGTTACCCCTTTTGTCATTAAGGATTCCAAGGCCAAGGGTCAAGGAAGTGAGGTGCAGGAGCACCCTGAGAGTTAGGGCAGAGCTGGGCTCTGACGCGGGCTTCCTGCCCACGGTGCCGCTCTGTGGGCCCAGCACCACACCTCTGTCCTGCTGGCCAGCTCCCTGGCCCCAGGCCTGAGTCACTCGCTTGCTTCTTTCCATGTCAGGCTGTGCTCTGAATGACTCTCCCGTGGGACTGGCTGCCTATATTCTGGAGAAGTTTTCTACCTGGACCAATCCAGAGTTCCGAGACCTGGAGGATGGAGGCCTGGAGAGGTGAGACCCCATCCACCCCTGCTGCTGGCACCACCTTCCTCACCCACCTCCCTCCTCGCCATCTTCACCTCTGCTTGCTTTATCTGGGCGGGATGGTCAGCAAGTTCCATCTGCTGCTGGATGTCCCACAAATCCTCACCCTGTGGCCAGCCTAACCCTGATCTTTGGAGGAGGAAGCTGAAGCCCAGAAAGGTCTAGCCTCACAGCGGAGGGGTCAAGAATAGGATGCAGGGCTCAAGACTGTTCCGCTTGCTAAGCAGCCTCCTCCTGGGACCGGGGCGTCCAGAGGGCGGCAAGAGCCTCTTTTTGGCCAAGACGTGGGAGCAGCTCACGGCCCCTCCCCCCTGAACCCCGGAAGAGCCGGGCCTCATGCCCGAAGGAATGCATGCTCTGTGGAAGCCGGTCCTGCAGGGTGGCTGCAGAAAGAGTGGGGAGGGCGTCCTGTCTCCCGAAGCCTTGGAGGCTGCAGCCTCGACAGCGCAAGACTCCTGGGTCCCTGGTCTGACTTAAGCTTCATCAAGGTTGGTCTTGACCCACCTTCTCCAGGGCCCATCCCTTTTGTTATTCCTTCAGAGACACAGAGAGTGCCAGATACAGTGCTGAGATGTGGAAAAGAGTGAATGGATCTGGCCCTGGAAGTAGGGACTTTGTCTAAGCCATGCCCTAGCCCCAGCACCTGGAACAGCACTGGGCATATAGTTGGTGCTCAATAAATATTTGTCTGATGAAATGAGCTCTAAAGATACATGCCGAGGACTGTGGGGCACAGAGAAAGGAGGATTCACTTTGTTTAAGGGACAGGGAGGGGAAATGACTGGGAGAATCTATTTGATCTGGGCCTTAAAGGATGAGTAGGAGTTTGCCAGGTGGAAAGGGCGAAGAAGGGAATTTAGGCAAAGAGAGAAGAGCAGAAGCAAAGGTTGGAGTGATTAAAATGCCTGGTTTACTTGGAAGGGGTAACTTGTCCTGAGGCTGGAGCAGGTACAGTGGAGCCAGACCACAAACTCATTCCTATAGGCGGGTCCTCCAAGAGCCTCACCCTGGGATCTGTCTCCCCCGCCCCACACTGGGCAGCACCCAAAGGTCAATGGAGTGCCACCGGGAGCACCTTGGCGAGGGGTCCGGCCCTGCTCCTTGCACACAAGTACCTGGAGCCAGATGTGAGGCCGGCCAGACCGCCCGTGGGCCTCCCCCTTCAGCTCCTGCTCGGCTGCATACCAGGAGCACCAAAGCTTTGAGCAGGGGACAGACGAGATCAGATCTGTGTTCTATAAGGGACACAGATCTTTTTGCAGGAGGGTGGAAATGGTTGCTGTGGCAGTTTCCAAGCTGTGGTCAGAGCTGTAGGGGAGATGGAAGCACTTGGCCAACTTGCCAAAAGCCAGTTCACCAGTTTATTTATTTATTTTTTAAAATTTATATATTTATTTTTGGCTGCGCTGGGTCTTCGTTGCTGCACACAGGCTTTCTCTAGTTGTGGTGAGTGGGGGCTACTCTTCGTTGCGGTGCACAGGCTTCTCATTGAGGTGGCTTCTCTTGTTGTGGAGCACGTGCTCTAGGCGCGCCGGCTTCAGTAGTTGTGGCGCGTGGGCTCAGTAGTTGTGGCACGCGGGCTCTAGAGCGCAGGCTCAGTAGTTGTGGCGCACGGGCTTAGTTGCTCCGAGGCATGTGGGACCTTCCCGGAGCAGGGCTCGAACCCATGTCCCCCGCATTGGCAGGTGGATTCTTAACCACTGCGCCACCAGGGAAGTCCCAGTTCACAGGTTTAAATGCTTCTTTTAACTGTTCAGTTTCCATTGACTGGTTTTCATTTTGTTATCAAAATTGCATTTAAAAAGATGTTCAGGACTTCCCTGGTGGCGCAAAATGTGGTTCTAAGGATAAAAATATAATTGACCAACTGCATCTAAATAGCTGAAGCAAACAAGTAAATTAAGCAAACTGACCATTTTTGGCCAATTGGCTTCTGATGAATCAACGAAGCTAATTGCATACAGCTGAGGAGCCCGGCAGGCGGAGCAGCAAATGTTCTTTAATCCAGGCAGCGAGGATGGGGTGGGAATGCAGGAGTGAGGGCAGCAGGGCTTGGCGGGGACACAGAGAGGCTGAGCTCATTTTCGTCGCAGACACGCCGAGTGGGAGATGCTGGCAGGATGCCCGGGCGGAGGCGTCCCCTTGGTAACTGGGCTCACAGATCTGGAGCTCAGGTGAGGGGTGGGATTGGAAGGAGTTATTTCCACTGTTCTCTTGGCGAATTAGTAGCTGGAGCCACAGGGTCGATCTCCTCAGACAGAGAGCAGCAGGCAGCATCCGGGGATGCTGGGAGGAGCCTTACTGGCTGCAGAAGGACCAGAAGTGAGAGTCTGGGAGGACAGACCTAGTGAGAGGGCCCTACCCGCGAGGCCTGGGCAGCAGGGACAGTTCCGGTGTGCAGGGTGAGGAGGCATGGGAGAGATGCAGGGGCGGGAGAGAGGGGACAGGGGTATGGAGGGAGGGGAAGGCCTGAGGGCATTTGGGGTTGTGGGGGGCGGGTGACTGACGTTTGGGCCTGAAGAGGCAGATGGAGGCATTTAGGGCCCAGGACAAGGGGGCGACAGCTCTCCTCAGCCCCAAACCTGGAATCAAGCAGGGAAGGGTATGGGGGGCGGGAGCTGTTGCTCTGTGAACTTGGCTTTCCTCAAAGAGGAAGGCAGGGCAGGCGGGAGGCTGTGGGTGAGCACACGGCCGTCAGGACCTTCTGAGGAGGTGGCAGCTGAGGTTGGAGAGCGTGGCGTCAGTAGCGCTGGAGTCCCCTCACGCCTGTGGACTGTCGGGTGGGCTCAGGGTGGCAGAAGGCCCCCAGGCTGAGGGCGCTGAAGGGGTGAGTGATGTCAGGGGAGCGAGAGGGTCTGGGGTGCGGTGGGCAGTTATTCCAGGGCCGAAGGGCAGATGCTGGGGAGTGGAAGATGAGTTGGGGAGCAGTGGGGAGATGGAGGCCCAGGAGGCACAGCCAGTGGAAAGCAGCAGCTGAATTGGGCAGAGGGGGGGCCATGGAGGGCTCCGGGGGCTCTGGACGCAGGCCGGGCTGAGGGAGCCCAGCAGCAGGAGACGGAGAGGGCCCAAGGGCCGGGTGGGCCCAGGAGGAAGTGGGGCTTTCCAGAGTCCACAGGCCACGTGCTCCAACATTAGGTACCAAATGACTATTTCCTTCCAGAGTGTGGGGCTCTGCAGTCTGGGTGGGGTTCACCTGCTCAGCAGTTCCCAGGCTGGAGAAGAAAAGGGGTGTCCCATGCTGAGCGGGTGTGGCGGGTCTCTGAAGGACCCCATGGCTCCCTCCTGGGGTGACACAGGTTTGGCGGGAGGCAAGCTGGGGGCTAGTGAATAAAAATGCCCCAGGAGCTGCTGACCCTGCCCTGCTTCTCCTGGTGCCCGGTTAGGGCAGGATCAGGGCTTCTAAAGCCTGCCTGGAGATCAGGTTTTGCTCAGGGCCTGGCAGGGGTGGGCGCCCCTGAGGATGGTCTGAAGGTGGCCTGCACTGAGGTCCCAGGAGTGGGCACCACCTCTGAACGGGGTTTGCAGCACCCTACCCACAGACCTCCTGGCTACCCAGCAGTGACCAGCCAAAGCCTCTGGGTTCAGTTGACCTCACCTGCTTCATCCCTTCTGGCCTGAACCGTTAGGTAGATCAGGGAGGGGGTTGGCTGACACCACCCAAGATGACAGCCTGCCGTGTACATGGTCATCACTCTGCATTGCCTGTCGTCACGGTTCTGGTGACCCTGGGCCAGGCCTGCCTGTGGCACGGGGTTTAAGATCACCAAGCTGGCAGTGAGGCCGGAGGAGGGAGGAAGCCAGGCGGGCATAGCGCCTGGCGTACAGCTTGAAAGTGGCAGCTCTTATTTGTCATACAACTGCCCCTGGCACTGAGAGGGGCCTTCCGGTCTGCTTTCCCAGGAAGTTCTCCCTGGACGATCTGCTGACGGGCACGATGCTCTACTGGACGACAGGCACCATCACCTCCTCCCAGCGCTTCTACAAAGAGAACCTGAGACTGGACAATACGCATGAGGGGTGAGTCCGGCTGAGCCCGGGGCAGGGCTTCTGAGGAGGGTGCCTCCGAGGCAGGGAGCAGGGGGACGGCCTGGCCTTGGACTCAAGGGAGGACGTTTGATGCGGAAAAGTACAGCCTAGCCTTGGGTGCGCGCCGGGAGTGTAAGGTGAGAACACAATTTAAAGGTCAGGGGTGTTGGGAGAAATTCCTGTCATTAGAAGTAGCTCACGGAGGGAACACCAGGCCTGGCCCCCAGACATCCCGAGGGGCTCCCCCAGGGCCAGGAGGCTGTCCTAGGGTGGCAGTGATGGCTCTGGGACTTCCCTGGAGCCCTTTCCAGATCTCACAGGGAGACTCTCAGGCAGCAGCAAAGGGAAGGGGGAACAAAGGTGGGAGTTAGAGGCTGTCCCATCCCACCTCGGTGACACTGTCCAGCTGGGGCAGCCGTTCCAGAAAAGAGGGCCCCAGAGAGGGCTGGAATTGAGGTGGGTGGTTAAAACCCTGGGTCTGTCCTTCTATGGCTCCACGTGGGTGAGCGAACTGAACCCCCAGCCCCCTGAACCCCTGCTTTGGAGGAGGGGGGCCAGGCCACAGCTTGCCCCTCAGTGGGATCTCTGTCTCTTCCAGGATAAAGGTCCACGTGCCCACGGGCTTTGCTGCCTTCCCTTGTGAGTTAGTACACGTCCCAGAGAAGTGGGTGAAGTCCAAGTACCCGAAACTCATCTCTTATTCCTACATGCCCCGTGGGGGCCACTTCGCTGCCTTTGAGGAGCCAGAGCTGCTCGCCCAGGACATCCGCAAGTTCGTGGGGCTGCTGGAGAGGCAGTGACCCCGGCGGGGACCGGCTGTCACCTCGCAGGCAGCCCCTGCCCTGGCATGGCAGGCTTCCTCCTGACACCCGCCCTTTTCCCCGGAAGCCCCCAGTCTCCCAGCCCAGCTCCCAGTAGAAGTGAGGCTGGCAGGGAGGCCCCTTCCCAGTCCTCTGTTGGTGGAGTTGCCCCTTTTCCCAAGAATGTGCTTGCTTCCGTCCCCTGCCCGTGCTGGGACCCCATGCTCACCCCTCCACACGCACTCCCCACACACTTTGTTAAGCAACATGGCTTTGATGATAAATGATTTTCCTTCTAAGAGCGGCTGGAACAAGTGACATGTCGAGCCCCAACCCCACGTGGGGTGCCCCTTCCAGCAGAGCTGCCAGGTCTGCACTGGGGCTCCGGCTGGGAGAGGCAGGAGGGGCCGCTGGGGCCAGCGGGAGGCCACTCTGTCCTCCCAAGTGCCCGCCCAGGCAGCTCTGAGCAGAGGCAGTGAGGCCGAGTGACTGCCGGGGACCTGCCCGCCTCGCCTCAGCGGGGACGGAAGCGGCCTCCCAGCTCTGCCCACCAGCACCCATCACGCCGGCTTGTGCCTCTGGCAGTAGGGAGGCAGCTTCTCCGGCAAGCGCCCAAAGGTGCGTCCCAGCCGCGGGATCCCGTGGGGAGAGAAAAAGAAAGAGGCTACGCCCCTCCTTCTGTGGCCATAGTTCTCCCTTGGTTTCAAGGAGGCCCCGAGCACTGCTCCCTTTGGAGGGAACAGACAGATGGAATCAAGGGCTGGAGGCTGAGCCCCACGCACTGGGCCCCGAAGAGGCTGCATCTCACCAGTCTGGCTGAATGGGCATTTTATTAGTGGTCCTCATCGTCCCTGCCAGCTGCAGGTGACCCTGACCCAGCCACGGTGTCACTGGCAACGTGACAGAAAAACACAGAACCATGGCAGGGATGTGGAGGAGCCTGGGGCGGCCCAGCACTGGCCCGCTCCCGTCCTGCTCCCTGCAGCTCACTCCTGGGGGGCGGGGGCAGGGGCGTGAAGGGCCTGATATCCAGAAGGGGAAGCTGGGATGGACCTGGACCATCATCTGGCACCCATCTCAGGCCTGCGGTTGCTGCAGACTCTTTGGTTATCAGTTGCGTGTGTGCCCGGAGGAGGGGGGCAGTGTCTGCATGCTCAGAGGGAGAAGGTCTTCCACACGGTACCTCCCCCTCTTAACTTGATACAGTCACCACACTAACGGGTTGGAGGAACACAGCGCCAACACGCGATCCTGCTGAAAATCATCAGGGGCGTCATCCCGGCCACAGAGCCGGGCACTTATGCAGAAGGGGGACTTGGAGATAAACAGAGCCTCGGGCAAGCAAGGGAGAGTCCAGAGCTGCACATTCTCCCCTTACCACTGCTAGGACTAGAAAAGACCACCACCTGATGGCAGTCCCGCACTTCCGCCTCAGCCAAGGGCCAGAGCCCCTTTCTGCTCCCATCGTTTTAGAGCTGTCGTGCTTAAAACAGGTGGAAAGAAGTCCTGACTTGGTTGAGGTTGGAGTCAAGCCACTTCTCCACCTGTGTCTCTTCCCCTCCCAACTCCCCGGGTCTGGACCAGCCCGGCAGCTCCCCGGCCCTCAGGCCTCCTGGCAGGCGGCCACCACGCTGTCCGCGGGGCTCTGATCCAGGCACTGCCCTGGGACGGTCCCACTGATGTTGTGGATGGCACCGTAGGTCTGCTGCTGCTGTGGGGACAGGGCTGTTTTCTCCGAGGACAAGCTGTTCAGAATCCGGGGCACGTAGGACTGCCAACAAATGGGGGTGTTAGTGCTTGGCGGGGTGGGCATGAGAATCCCTATCCCGTTCCTCCCCTACCGCCCCGCCTCCCTCCAGTCGGAAGACACACAGAATGCTCATGACGGACACATAAAGAAGTAACATCAACCTAGGACATCAGGACCTAAAATATGCCAACTGCAGATTTTCCTAACAGCCAGAGCAAATTAGAACACACAGTCACAGGGTTCTCGTGGTCATAGAGAAGAAAGCACACACACCAATTTCTCAGAGGAAACAGAACTCTTCCTGGCCCTGGATTCTAGAAGAATTTCTCACTTTATGTAGGAAACAGGTCTGTCTACACAGGGCAGGCTTAGAATGCTGTCAGTGGGACTTCTGAGCAGCTGACCGACGCTGTGTAGGTTCTGTTTCCTCTCAATCCCAGACTCCAGCTGCCGACCCTGAACAAGGCTGAGAATGAGGGATCTGCGTCATCCACCTGCCCTGCCTGGCAGGCATAGTCACAGGTGAGCCTCTGGGTAATGAATCTTCCTGAGACCTTCTCTGGGGCTGGTCCAAAGACAGACACTGATAAGAGTGCCTGAAACCTGAGAGGGAGCCACTGGAAAGAATGCTGCTGCTGATCTAGATCGGTGCTGTCCTAGCCCCGTCCGTCAGGCCGGCGGTCACAGCTCCGGGAGCCTGTGGCTACCTTCCTTTCCCAACCCCACCCTAGGAGCAGGACCCTGGAGGCCGGGAGCAGGGAGAACCAGGAAGGAAAGGAGTCCTGGTGTCTTTCTAACACTGTGCCCCGCTCCATAGCAGGTAAAATGTTCATTTGTTGAATTCAGAGGGGAGTTAGTGTGACACCCTCTTGGTGCCTAGCAAAGGACCTCACACAGGCAGGTGCTGGCGAAATGCTCTGATAAAGCTTCATCAAACCGCAGGGCCTTGCGATATGGCTTCACTAAAGGCCCAAGCTCACCAAGCATTAAATATGCAGAGAAGGAAAGTGAGCAGGCAACTGAAACCAAGGGAGGTGGGTATACATCATGGCAAAACTAATTATCTTCTGGTGCCGGATGTGGCTTCGCACATGCAAGAGAAAACATCCAGAGGGACCAGGGATTCCTTCTCAAATGACGTTAATTCAGAAACCCGCCTGGCACGTGATCAAGGGACTTCTGTCTTAACAAGAGAGGGTCAAAGCAGGTTTGCAGGGCCCATCTGGTCGGGGCCGTTGCAGGTGCTCATGCGCGGCTGAGAACCACACTTACTGTGAACGGTGAAGGCACGTGGGCGCCTGCCTCACTTCCTTTGTCACTTGCTGATTCTTCCGTCTGCAGACAACAGCAAAAACTTGCGATGATAAACAAAACCGATCTTCCTGAACTAACACCCTCTAAACAAACAGACTATTAACACCCAGAATAATAGTACCAGCTGGCACAAAGCTCCCAGCGGCAGCCCAAGAGAGGATGGTGTGGGCAGGGCAGGGAGCAGGGAAGGGGGCAGGGAGGGAAGCTACACATCACACCCAACTACCCACGCCTTCCCCGTGGATAAATAAAATCTGGAGAGGACTGTTGATCTGCTGATATGGGAAGAGGTGGAGGAGGGATGGAGAAGGAAGCCACCATCTTCTCCTCCCAGACCCTGGCTGGGCAGCAGTGGGGGAGGGGCCCTTTACCTTGTAGTTCAGAGGGCTGAGGTGCTTGAAGCATCCAAAGCAGGTGTAGGCCAGGCAGACCAGGATGGTGAGCAGAAGCGCCAGGAAGGTGAACAGGGTGAGGGGAGCCTTCAGACCTGGGGACAAAGGGATGCCAGCCTTGGCGGGGGGAGCTCACCCCTGGTGCAGGAACTGTGTGTGGCTTCACTCTCAGGCCGGAAATGAAGAGAAGGCATCACCCACCCTCCGCCTCCCACCATCTCCAGCAGCTGGGATGGTATCTTCACAGGCAGGAGCACAGACAGTGACCCACTGAACAGCTGGCATTATCCCTGGTCAGATTTCAGGTACTGGGGCACCGAGTCAAAGGCAAGTTGCCAGCCTCCTTGCTGAGTCGGTTCCCTCCAGTCTCCAGTGCCCTCAGCAGAGTCACACATCTCTTCTGCCTCTTCCTTTTTCTCAAGAGTGGCAGTTTTCCCTCCGGCATGTCCCCACTGCCTCCACACTGTGAAGCGTTGAGGACCTGGGCCCATCCACACCCGCAAAGAGCATCGCGGACTAGCTTCCCCCTCTCTGGTTCAGCCCCTCCATAGCTGGTAAAGGGACCATCTTCTCTGTAAGGCTGTCTGGGGCAATCGACCTGGCCTTCCCCAGGTTACACTTGACCTCAGGATAGCTTGGAACTGGGCTGTCAGTGCTGCACCCAATCAGCCCTCACCCTTGGGGTACCACCTTCTGGTTGGACAACGAGTTGATGCTCTTAAAACAGGAAGGGATTTGACGGGCTGGTGTGGATGCGGGAATAGGAGGCTGGGTGTTGCCTCCTGCCCTCCACCCCTGCCCTAGTCAGAAGGGCCACTCACCCAGGCGCAGGAAGGAAAAGAAGTAGAGCCAGAAGAGGCACAGGATGGGAGCAGCCAAGGCCTGGTTCACGGCTGCGAAGTGGATTCTCTTCTCCAGCTTTGCCGGGAGGTAGGCGAAGTAGAGGTTGTGCCGGTCGACCATGTGCTTGAGCAGGATGTAGATGAGGCCTGCAGAGCCAGGGCTGTGAGCTGGACAGTGGCTGGGCCGCAGGGGCCACTCTACCCCCTTCCTCCCGGAGGTGGCTGTTTGTGCCGGGAGCTGGGCTGGGGCTGCGGCTGGTCTACGTGCACACGTGCATGTCCTGGCTCCTACTGTTTTTCTTCCTTCTCCTTCTCTCCCCCCCGCCTCCCTGTCCACCTCTCCCCCTCTCTCCTCTCCCCACCTCCCCTTCCTCCCTCCCAGCCTCTTTCTGACCCAGGGAGTAGAGGCGTCCGTGCTGCTGTCCCCACGGAACATTGAAATTCTAGGACCATTTTGGGGGAAGAGGCGATTTTCCACCCAGAGGCCTGGCCTCAACTTCCTCCCACGCTGAGCCCCCCTCCCCTTATCCCTCAAGGAAGGCCCGTGGAAGGAATCCATGAGAAGTGAAATTACATTTGGTGTCCCCTGTGGCTCCTTGGCAGCTTACGGTTCCTGTGGCTACAAGAGGCCCTCTGTTTGTGGGGCTCCATGACGCCCTGCTGATGGCTGTCCTGGGGTGCTCGGCCGAATCAGCCACCCACCTGCCCTGGGACCGGCCCCAGGGCCACTCACCGAACGGCACGATGATGGGGCAGGTGATGCTGTAGGCCATGATGACGGTGAAGACGCACAGCATCCACGCGTACATGGCTCCAAACTCGTACTCGAAGGCCTGGTTCTGGGAGCGGGAGGTGGTGAGGGGCTTAGGGGTTTGGTCCAACCCAACCCGCCTCCGTGCACTCCAAGCGGTCAGGGAGAACACAGTGCGGGAGGACTTCGGAAGTGGGAGCCTCACCGCGCCCCTCACCTCTCAAGGCCCCTTCTGTCCCTCCACAAGCCTCCTCCAGCTTCACCTGGCTCACACCCAGACCTCGAAAGGCACAATGAATCGTGTTTTCGTAGTGTTTCTCTTGTTCTAATCCTGTCTACACAGCAGGCCTGTGAGCCCCCAAAGGGCAGAGGGGGTACATCTCACTGTAGAATGACCCTCCACAGACTCTGTCAGACCCAACATCACTCCGCCCCTTCTAGCCGTGTGTCCTGGGCCAAGCACTTGACCTCCCGGTGGCTTAGTCTGTGCGTCTGCAAAGCAAGGTCCAGTAGCGCCCATCTCACAGCGGGCTCTGAGGATTAAATGACAGGATGCAGGGCTTCTCCTCTTATGGTTCCCACAGTGGCAAAGGAGAATAAAAGAGAACCCCACACACCCAATCTAGAGAGTCATGGAACAAATGCCACCAGCCCAAAATGCTTTGACCTCTGTAGTAATCTAAGAATTTATGCAAATGAAGGTCCATGGGAAAGAAATGTATGTGTATGTGTGTGTGTGATCAGCCCGGTTAAAATGCAAAAAGCCCCACTCTCTCCTCCAGCCGGAGAGTCAGCGTGGAGGATGACGTAGCCAGGCCACCCTCACCCAGGCTCCTTACACCTCCTCTCCCCACAGCCCTGGGCCCAGGTGAGAGGCCCTGCGCAGGGTGCCCGGCACTTAGCAGGCGGCTGGGTAAACGCGGGCGGCGGGGAGGCTCTGGGACAAAGTCAGCGCCCACCCCCACCCTCTGTACCTGCTTGATGTTCCTGCGGTCGGCTGCAGTCTTGGCCATGACCATGCGGAAGGTGTAGAGGATGAGGCCGGGCAGCCGCAGCAGCTCCATGCCGTTGCCAATGAAGGCCGAGGCGATGACATAGTTCACAAAGAAGGCGCCCTGGTCGGGCAGGAAGACGCACCTGGGGAACCACCGGGTGTGTGAGCTGAGTGCCCCGAGAGGGAGAGGGGCCCGTGACTGAGAAGAGACGTGACTCAGAACTGACCACGGATTTGGCCATCTGGAAGTCACTGTCAACCTAGACCCCAGCTGGTTGGGTATGGGTGTGTCTGTCTGTGGCTGCCAGCTCCCAAGTCCTCAGTTTACCCAGCGAGAACCCATTTAAGAAAATTCACTCTATCCTTTCAGATAGGCACGGCCAGGCTTCCCTGTGAACAGTCCTTTGGAAAAGTCTATCTTGAACATCCGGGCCTACATTAGGACTTAAAGTATAGTACAGTAGGGGCTGGGGATGAATCCCAGCTCTGTCTCTTAACTAGCTGGGTAGCCTTTTTTTCTTCAGCATGTCTGGGCCTCAGTCTCCTCATCTGTAAAATGGAAATAGTCAAATTTCTGACTCATAGCTTTTTTAAAGATTAAATGAAAAAAAGAATCAAGCATTTAGCATAGCATCTTCTTAAATAACAGCTATTACTGTTAAGTGGGTTCGGTACAAGTTGAAAATACTAACAAGGACACACATTAGAAATACGTTCAACTCCTCTCTCCTAGCGAAAATAATCCTGGACCAGACAGTCATTCTGGTTGCAGTGTTAATTATTATTCTCCTTCCCCCTTCCCCGGCACCACTGAGACCCAGCAGTTCCTTCTCCCCAGGCAGTTCTGTTCTCAGTAAGTTTCAAAGAATGAATGAGAATGCCACTAATTGAGTTTCAACCTAAAAGATTAACCACATTTCTGCACTTGTAGCACAAAGTGGGTCAGTTCCCCCGGTGCAGCCCCGCCAGGAACCTGTAGTGGTGCGGGGAGTCCACAGGCCCTGAAGGACAGACAACCCTCCCCCCACTGCAGCCCCAGCCCCAGCCCCTGGGGGACGTGGCTCCAAAACTCAGCGTGGCTGATACTTACTCCAACCTGATAGAGGCCTCCGAGGAAGTTTTATCAAAGAGCCACCGGAAGAAAAAATCCAAACTGAAAGAAAAATGAATCCCGTAAGAACTCATTTCCAACAGTCCATGTGATCACTGCATATGTTTTCATTTTTTTCTGCTTTCTGCTTTTTTTTTAAAAAAAGGCCAAATCTCAAGATCTACCCTGGTTCTCTAAGATGCTACTTATTATACCATAACTCATCAGGGCCTGCTTTAACAGAAACTTCCTTCCTCAAAATAACCAAAGCCATGATCAGACCCTCTCCCTAAGTGGAAGGTCCATGGTAAGTTTCATTTTCAAGCTTTTTTTTTTTTAAGGCAGAAAGATCATATCTCTGGAAGAATCAGTGGGCCAGCATAATTGCATGCCAAGTGAGTGTGACAGGTTTAAATGTTGTCAGGAATTTGCAACGACTCCCAAACCATCTGCATTTTCTTGCGGATAGTGTTCTCTGTCGTGACCCTGGTTCTGAATTTAGAGCAGGAGGTGGTAATATGTACCTGGTGAGGCCCAGGGAGGGCAGAATCAGCACCATGAAGATCAAGAATATGTAGACCTTGGTCATCATGATTCGGTTTTCGCCTGACCTGCAGGAAGTCAGAGGTGAGCCCTCACAGTCCCTCAGATGCACCGGGCGTCCCCAGTAAGGGCCCTGCTGTATGCCCATCGCGATGGCGGGGAGGGTGCATCAGAGACACCCACCTCAGGGGCGAGCCCCAGGGAACTCACTTGGTCCAGTGACGCTCCAGCAGCGTAGAGTAGTAAACGACGGTGGGCAGCAGGGCTGAGAAGGACCACAGGAGGAGGGTTGGGAAGAACTGGCTGATGATGGGGTCCTAGAAAACAGTCCATAGCAGAGAGAGCGGTGAGCCCTGGGGGCCTTGGGCCATGACCTGTTGGCACGGTGACTCAGTGACCTCTGGGATTTTGGTCACTTTTGTCCCCTAGAACCAACGTTGTACCTGGTACAGGGTAGATAATGTTGGCTGAACAGACAATAACAGCACCTGACATTTGTACAGTGCTTTATTTTTCTTATTTTTATTTTTAAAAATTTTTTGGCCACGCTACGTGACATGTGGGATCTTAGTTCCCCCACCAGGGATCGAACCTGTGCCCCCTGCAGTGGAAGCACGGAGTCTTAACCACTGGACCGCCAGGGAAGTCCCTGTATAGCTCTTCAGAGCGAAGAATGCAACTTCACATACAACTGAACTCCACTTGTCTTACTGACCAGAGAGATAACCTCCTCCATTCCCTATAGAAAGCCAACGACGGACACCAAAGGAAGACAGAGCACTGACGGCCAGGGCCCTTCCCCAGCTGCCTGCCCACTCAGCTCCCACTGGCCCAGTCGTAGCTTCCCAGAACTGCTTCGTGTTTGTTCCCAATCTCATCTATGCCTGTTGTACCTGTTACTGCAATTACATGGTTCGATTAGCTTATTACCTTCTCTGATAAAATGAGCATAGCAATAGAGAGATTTCTTTGAAAACTAAGTTGGATACATTGGAAAGACTTGATAAAGGCCAATTTCTCAAAAATGCTGCTGAATTAGATGAGAGTGAATTAACTGTAAAAGATCAAGGGAAATGAAATCTAGGAGGGTTCTATACTTTGAATGGCTTTGCAAGTATCTCTAAGTTCTTGCTTGACTGTAAGAAACCAAAACTAGAATCACAAACAATGAAATAAGCGTGTGTTTTATATAAAATACACAAAGGAGAAATCTAATCAGCAGATCCTTCCTCAAAAGAACAGGCCTTGACCATACATCAAAAGACTGGCAAAGGAATCTTTAAATCTAAACAAATGCTTTAAATCTAAACAAAACTTACGTATTTTTTATTATCTATTGAGTCATTTGATCATCACAACGGCCCCATGAGTATAACATAGCAGAGTGTTATAGAGGACAAAGCCAGTTTTTAGAGGAAAAACCAAGGCTCAGAATTCATCAACTAGGGAATGGCTGAGCGAGGACCAGGCCCTCAGGGCCTCCAGTCCCCTGTGCTTTCCCAGAGTGTGATTAACCAAATGCCAAGTGGAACTGAAAAAAAGAAAAGGATGTGGAGTGACATTTCAGCAAAGCCAATTATGGGAAACCAAGTAGATGCCATTTTAGGGAGTGTTCAGCTGTTACCAATTCATCTAAGATCCTTAAAAATCATTCATTACCTATCTAGAATAAGTAACTTTACAACAGGATTATCAGAAACTGAAATATAAAAAGAAAAATTCATTCATGATCCCGCCACCCCCATCAGAGAAGCGCTTTGCATTCTTTGCTACCCACTCCCCATAGCAGCCATCCTGCACACACATCACTGGTACATCACTGTAACCATTGCCGAGAGAGAATTTTATATTCTGCTTTTATCGTAAAACCCCATGTCTGCCACAAAGTCTATACAATTTTTTAATGGATGCTTAACAGTCTGTCAGACTGAATATACCTCATTCAACTCAAATTACCCCTACTGTTGAACATTTAGATTGATTCCACTGTATCTATGTCTCTATAGTAACACATATACACACACATATACATACACATACATGTATACATAAAGTATATACATAACATGTATACATAATATGTATATCTACATAACATTACTATAAAGACATTGTAATAAACGTGGCCATGCCTGCTCAGGGCTTAAAAGCACATGAGCCGAGTGACACGGCCTCCTGGTTCATTGGCCCCCACGGCTCTTGGTCTCATTCCTCCCCCACCCTCCATGCCCTCTTGCGAGAGGCCCTACAGGATGGTCACTCACGTTTAGCGCATGGATGGGTTTGGTGACGTTGAACTTGTCCATGGTGGACAGGATGATGGAGGGTGTGGTCAGGAAAAACAGCCCCAAGGAGAGAGTGAAGTTGATGCCCAGCCATTGGAACCACCAGCGGAGGCCCTGGATAGAGAGGTTCTTCCTGCAGAGGGGAGGACACAGGCCCTGGAGGTTTATCTCTCAGGCTCTGGCCACCTATGACACCTACAGTGCCCACGGCTTGGGTGAGTCAGAAGGTCAAATTTACGCAAGGCAAGAGACTAGACTGAGGGCTCTGGCTGAGGGCCCATCTTGACCTTGGGAGCACAGGCAAGTGTCCTGCACTGACCTTCAGCTACAGGAAGGTCGAATTTGGGGTCCCTATGAGCTCAGAAGGAAAACAGGTTATTTGCAGCTAGAGTCTGGGAGCCAGACCCTACTCAAAGAGATGCCATGAGCCCCCCAGCAGGCCAAACAAGGCTCCAACATGGCATTTTTCAGACACGCTAAAGACACGTGACTCCCCACGGGGCCGTGAGCTGGGGTGTGAGTTGGAGGGGGGTGGGGGACAAAAGCAAAAGGCCCAGCTGGAACCCGCCCTGGCTTCTCACCCCACCAAGAGCAGACCGGCAAACCAGTCCCAAGTTTAGAAAGCTCAGTGAACCAAAGAGCAGAACTGCCAGGGGCTGAAATACAGCCCAGTGGAGATGAGCGCCCAAACCCTGCTCTGGACCAGGAACTGAGGCCAGGCTGGATGGCGAGCCACGGTGGGGCCTCTGCCGGGCTGTCCTCACCCTCGGCATTGTGCTTAAGACTCCTGGGGACACAGCTCAGCTCACCAGCTTGTGTCCCAGGCTAGAGAGGCGGCTGGCACCTAACCCAGGGCCGCATTGTCTGGTACAGTAGCCTCGAGCCACAGCAGGCTACTGTGTGTTGAAATGTGGCTGGTCCAAACAGAGATGGGCCAGAAGTGGCACATACACGCTGGATCTCAAAGACACTACGTATGAAAAGGAGACTGTAAAACATCTCAATTTAAAACAATTGATTACATGTTGAAATGATAATATTTTAGATATAGAGGGAGAACTCTTATTAAAATTAATTTTAACAGTTTCTTTTACTTCTTTTCTTTTTTTTTAAGACCCGTTTTTTTGTTGTGGTTTTTTTGGTGTTTTTTGGCCTCGCCGTGCAGCTTGCAGGATCTCAGTTCCCTGACCAGGGACTGAACCTGGGCCATGGCCGTGAAAGCCTGAAATCCTAACCACTAGGCCACCAGGGAACTCCCCAGTTTCTTTTACTTTTTTTTAATGTGGCTAAAAGGAAACTTAAAATTGCATACATTGCTCCCATTATAATCCTACCAGACACTGCTGATGCCGGGGAGAGAAGTCCTGGGTGTGGACACACCACCCACCCCCATCACGCCTCCCACCCCCGGCCCAGAGGGGTGCAGGAGAGTATGAGTGTTTCTCTGAGTGCCAGGTCACACCTGTGCTTCCAGGTGACTTGGGCAGCCCTGCAGGGCTCCCAGGCCCCATTCCCGCCCCTTGCCGGCCTGGGGGCTCACCAGCAGATGTCTTCGGGGTAAGCGGCGAAGCTGACCGTCCACTTGGAGATGCAGAGCTCTCTGCTGTGGGAGGATGGCTGCGGGTCACTTTTGCACTGAAGGCCCTGACACTTGCAGGCGTTGAAGTCCTTCAGGATGCTGCCAGGAAATGTAGAAATGGCCAGGGTCCAGACCCCTCGGGGCACCATGTACCCACACAGCAAACAGGACCGTGTGAGAGTGGGAGCCCCATGGCACAGGACCTTTGCTTTATTATTAGTTTATTATATTTATGCTATAATTAGTGCTATGAAAGAGATGCCATTCTTAGCACATTATGTGCAGAATTCTGCTTAATCCTCAGGACAACCCTCTAAGCCGGGGATTACCATTCCTATTTTACAGATGAGGAAACTGAGGCTCTCAGTTAGGTTTTGTACCCTGTCTGTCTGACCCCAGCTCCCATGTTGTTGGCATTGCCCCAACATACGGCTCCTCCTTGCGGCCCCCCTCTGCCCTGCCCATGAAGCCGGACATCCCGCTGCCAGGCCCGGGGCCTCACTTTTCCACTCCCTCGCCTCTTCCCAGGCCCCATAGCAGCATTAGACTGCATCACCTATGACTCCAAGATGCCCCTCCCTAGGACTCCCACCCCCACACTCTCCACTCCTTCCCCCTTTAGTCTCCCACAAAGAACCCACCAGCCCCCCTACTCCTGTCTCAGAACACTCTTCCTCTTTCCACTGGCCTCGTCCCCACCCCAGCCTCACTTGAGAGTCTGCAAGGCACAGCCAGGAGTCTGTTCCCACGGTTCACGATGCCCAAAGCAGGGAAGGCAGGGGAAGGAGCATTTGCTGGGCCAACTCCTTTCCGCCTCCCTCTACCGACCCCATCCCCTGCTGCTCCCAAGGCGAGACGACATGGAGATCCCAGGCATGAGAGCGTTTTAGGAGCTAGAGCTCACGCCAAGGTGCACTATGAAAACCCACTCCCTTGGGCCAGGCTCTCAGCAGCAGTGAGCATCCTGGAGTGCCCGGTGGTATTTCCCCACAGCAGTGCATTTGTAGGGAGATGGGAAGGCCACGCACAGAAGGAAGATCTGTGGTTCCAGAGTAGGTACGTGAAAGAGGGTGGCATCCACCCCACCTGGCGAAATGCTGGGTCATAGAGGCAATGGGACCCCTGGGGCAGCTGGTGAGAGCCCGGCAGTGGGGTAAGGCCGTATCAACCCAAGAGGGGCTCAGCTGGAATCACGCATGCTCAGCTGTCACACAAACATCGGCCGGGCTCACCAAGGGAGTGGGTGTGGATGTCTGCCCCCAATCCCAGCCACACCCGCAGAAGGAGATGGAAATGCTACAAACAAATCCCAGCAATGGCGGTTCAGCAGTACCGTCTCTAACCAAGAGGGACAGCAAGTTATCTGGAGGCAGACAAGGGACATGCCCACACTCACTAGGTGGCCATGCACTTTTCCTGGAAGGTGACGAAGGCCATTCCCAGGGACTGGTCCTGGACCCTGCATTCCTCCTCTGTGATCCTCTCCATCAGCCTGTCCTTCATCCGCGTGTAGTAGGAGATGGCGTCCTCCTACCAGAGGACACATCCCCTTGTGATGACGTGGTCCTGTGCAGGTCTCGGGGGACCCAGCGCCCACGTTCCCGGGGGGTGTGGGCCCTCACCCACTCACAGCCCTGCACTTCACAGCAGCAGAACTGGCCGCAGGGCTTGGGGTTGATGAGGGTCCGCTGGCCTGTCTTCACCTGCAGGTTTGTGTAATAGGTCAGGCTCTTCTCTGTCTTTTTTCTGCAGTGGGAGGGACAAACTTCAGACTCGCAATCCTGTGGTGTGACTCACGGTCCCCACACCCATCATCAACCACTGGTCACACCAGCTTTCTAAACAAGAAAGCGGCAGAGCCACTCCTCTCCTTTCCTGCTAGGGGATCCGAGGCCAGCAAGGAATGAGGATGGCATCTCAGAGGGAAGGAGTCAGAAAGATGCAGGCCATCTCAGCCCACGCCCACCCACCCTGCCAGCCCTCCCTTACCTCTCCCTGCACAGGTGAATCAGCTTGGCCACGTTGTAGCACAGCTGGACCTCCACCACTTCACACGTGGGATACGCGTCCCTGTGCCCAGGGCAGATCAAAAGCAAAAGATAGCCATTGGAAAAGAGAACCCCCCAGGCAGGAGAGACCCCCAAGACTACAGGGGTGGCAGAGTAATTACACTGCTCATTTCTGTGCCAGGGGAGACCTCTTTCCTCTTTGTCTTTTACCAAAGGGGGAAATTTTGAAATGTAATACAAAGAGGTCCTTTTAAATAGCGTGAAAGTTAACTGCCTGAGACTGACAAGTTTATACCCACTTGGCTTTAAATCAGTCAGTACTTCTCCTGAAGAAAAAAAATAACACTATTCATTACCTCCTCTACCCATGCAAAGGAGTAAGTTTATTGTTTGCTCTAGGTCATTTCTACTCTGGACCATCACTGAGATCCTATTCAGTTTGTGACCCTTTTGAAGATCACAGACCTTTTCGGTCTCATGAAAGCAAAGGACCCTCAGCCCAGTAAATGTCTACACATGCATTAACAATCATAGTAAAATACTGTAAGTATGCTGTATGTATACTTATTCTTGGCCAGGTACTATTAGAGCATTAACTTATTTGATCCTCACCATAACCTGTGAGGTTTTTGTCCCCATTTTACAGATGAGGAAAATAAGCGTCGGAGAGGTAAAATGACTGGTGCCCAAGATCACACAGCTAGTGAGTGTCTGAGCCAGGAAGTAAATCCAGGCGGCCCAGCTCCAGGGCGCATGCCTGTAACCCAGCATATGATCCTCCCTCACCATATACGCAAAATCCTACGTACAACTCCTGGGCATTCCTGAACCGTGTAAATCCCCACCTACTACTTGCTAGGCACTGGGATGGAGCCTGGATAAGTTTACATTTTAGTGAGAGAGAGAGACACAGCCCATAGACATGTCAGGTAGACAATTTCAGGTCCCATTACAAGCTCTGCGGAAGAGAACAATGGTGTAAGCGTCCCTGCTACAAGGCAAATTCACACATCAATCCCCATGGATTGCAGCAGTGTTCACTAAAAGGGCTTCCTGAAATAGGAGAAAGTGTGATTCAGTGTTTGTAATGGGAATGAGAGGACTTGTTTTTCTCTTTAAGGTAATATATTAAGTGGAGCTACTGTTTCCAAATGTTGCCTAACAGGCAACTTTGGGGAGCTGTTTCAAGGAATAGAGAAAAATGATTCCAGTACCCAGTGTTTACATATAGAAAAATATTTCTAAAATACTTAGAGTTTCTAAAAGAGAGGTTAGTCGATAAATTTTAAACATTCATTTTACAATTCTGTTTATACTAATAATTTGCTTAGCAAGTGTTCTTCATAAATAGTGCAAAGCCAAGCCATAGCCAACCCCTAATCCATACTACAAATTAATGACTGTTGATGAGGAATGAATACAGACTGAAACCTCAGCTCCCTAGCCCAGGTTCAAGCCCTCCAGCCCAGGGTCCTGGGAGCCTTCCCGGCCTGCTCTCCCCCCGACCATCCCCTTTCCTGAAGCTCCATGAGATGCCCTGCATTCATCGCACCGTACACACAATTTCCTTCTCACAGGAAAGCCCTTCCTCTAGCCCCCACCTGCAGGTATCCCTGGTGCAGGCGCTCAGAGGAGGCTGCTGGAAAGGAGGTTCTGCTGGGAGAGCCGTGAGTGAGCTCTGTGAGGACAGGGCCCCGGACCCGGAGTGCTCACTCAAGAGACACGTGCTGAGCAGAAGAATGAACCACGAAATGCAAAGCGGGGCCCAGGTCCCTCCCTGCCTCCAAGACTGCTGTCTCTCGGGTATCTCTTACTCTGCAAAGCTGACGCTGAGAAGCCCAGGGTGAATCCTTTTCTTTTTTTTTTTTTGCGGCGGGTGTGTGGGCGTGTTGTTTCTATAAATCTTTTTCTCTGCCCCTGAGCTCTCAAGATGTTTATCTGCCCCACACCCTGGCCTGTATTCTGGCTACTGCGGTCACGTGGGCAGCCGTGGCTGCTGGCAGAGGACGTGCCGCCCCAGCCCAGGCCCTCACAGCCCCAGCAGAGCCTGCCCAGAGCAGCATCCGCGGCTCGGTGGCTGGGCCAGGTCCTCCTAGGGTCTCTCTCCCCTTCCCTCCCAGCGGAAGCGGCCCTGCTCACCGGAAGTGGCTCTCCACAGTCTCCTTCTTCGCGTCTCTGGGGAGTCCTGTGATGAACAGGGTCCGCCTCACCTGCCGGAGAAACACACCAGGGAGAAAAGTCACCAGGGCAAGCCAGTCGGCCAGGGGGACATCCTGTTCAAGCCTCCCCAAGGAAAACGATGGGGACTCAGAGGCTCAGGTGCTTGCCTTCCTGGCCTGACAGAGCCTTGAAGTCTCTTCTTTACATAGCATCTTCTTCTAGGCAGTCAAGAATACGTTTCCAGGGAATTCCCTGGCAGTCCAATGGTTAGGGCTCTGCGCTTCCACTGCAGGGGGCATGGGTTCGATCCCTGGTCAGGGAACTAAGATCCCACATGCCACTCAGCATGGCCAAAAAAAAAATACATTTCCAAAGCAATTTCGATGAGCCTCCTTTGCATGACAAGAGACTGAGAAAGAACTCAGAAAGGGGAAGTGACTCAAATGAGGTCACACAGCAGATCAGAGGAGGACCCAGGCTTGGAACCAAGTAATGGAAACTCCCTCTCCCTCCATCAAGTTATGGGTTGCAGTGAGAGAGGGAGCTGCTCTCAATTCAAACTTCTTGGAAGTTACTTAGAATCAGTAACTACAAGCCCAAACCCCACAAATCTAAAGGCTAGTTGGCAAAATGGGGTGAAATAGCCAAATCCTAAAACAATCTACCAGAAAAAAATGTTTAATGCCGATTCTGAGCACACATTTGCAAGCCTGAGGCCCCTCCTTACACTCACTGCCATCGTGGTGCTGGGGAATAAGCCTGGTGCCACTCCTCCCCAGCTCCCACCTGGGCCCCTCCCCAGCACACGCCCAGCCCCCCACCGTCCCTCACTCACCAGGTTCTCCTCTTTGTACTTGATGGACTGGGTGTGGTGCCGCATGAAGCCCACAGTGAGGATGAGGTACAGGATAGAGAAGACGGTGTGCAGCCAAAGCAGGTCGTTGCTGGGGGGGAGGGGAGGGACACCACCTGCCATCAGGGCTGGGCTCCCAGGCAGGGAGTGAGGGTGCAGGGCTGGGCTTGGTTACCCTCCTGGCACTGAGCTGAGGGCCAAAGGCTTCCTCACAACAGATCCTCCAACAGAGGTTGAGTGGCCAGTGCCCTTTAGAGAAGGCACTGTCCTCACAAATGAACCCCAGCTCCACGGGGCCCTCTGTGTTTCCTAAAACCCACTGCAGAACAACAGCGGCCTGGGGTGTGTCCATGCCCATAGCCCAGCAGCAGGCACTAGCGGCAAAGAGGCTTTCAGACATTAACTCGCTCACTCTGGACGACCTCTGGCCTATCCCGGGCTCCAGAATCTGCCCTCTCCTTGGTCTCACCCATCAGCACCCTCATGCCCTCCCACCTCGAACTCACTCAGTCTGTAGGTTTGCGACTGTCGTCCTCCCAAAGCTGTAAGGGTCTTTGTCTGCAGAGAAGCACAGATACTCAGTTGCAGGGTCACACTAGGGAAGTGGGAGGGGGGCAACACAGCCTTGGTTTGTGGAGCTCTAAGGAGGAGGAGCATTAAGATGTCCGAGAAGCCAGAGGACTGTGACGACCGCCCAGTCTTTTCAGAGCTACACCAACCAAGGCCGCTGCTTTACTCCAAGACGCTCCTGACAACTTCTTCTCAACCTACCATGTGGGTAAAGTCAAAATCTGAATTCATCTTGCTTTGAGATTCTTGTGGCATTCCTTGAGAAATCTAGAAACACCCCAAGCTGTTCCCAAAACCAAGGCTGGGAATCACTGGGCATAAGAAGTGGATTCGTGATGGTGACGCTGGATTCCCGTGGGTGCTTGGAAACAGAATTCCACACTCCGATTTTCACGTAGAGCATCACAAACATCTTCTGGATCCACTACTTGTGGCCTCCTGATTTGGGTGGGGGCAGGAAACTATAAAACACACTCTGAAAGCCCCTGATCTTATCAGTCTTGGGGTCTTCCTCCTACTTAGATATTAGGGGCCCCAGCTCTTGGCCCAGGTTTGGGGTGGATTCTTCTCCAGATCTTTAAGCAAATGGAAAAGTTCAGAAAGTCACCCTGAGACCTTCTCACATCTGAATTTGAGCATGAATCCTGGGGTTCTGATCCACCACAATGAGGCCCTTTCCCCAGGGCTGCTGCTCTGCCTGGGCCCAACTCAGGCAAGATGAGGAGTCCTTACCCAGCAAGCTCCCCGAGAGGTTGACGGGCAGGATGACACACAGAGACAAGAAGCTGACCACCACCAGCAGGAAGATGATGTGTCTCTGGAACGACAGATAGTGGATGGCGTCCTCCCCACACCACTCCATGATCTGGTCATCTCTGCGCAAGACACACGTGGAATCCTAATGAGTAGTGGTAACAGGCTGGGCCCTTTGGGCCTTGCATGGATGATCTCATTTAACCCTCGTGACCGTCCGTGAGGTAGGTCCCAATTTGATCTCCATTTTTTTAAATATGAGGAAACAGGTACAGAAAAAGCACATTAACTTTTACAATCATCCAGCCTGTAATAGCAGAGCTATGATCTCCAGAGCCTGCCTCTCAGCCCTCGCCCCATACTCCTGGACGAAGGAACCTGCCACTGCTCCACTTTAGGTCTCTAGAAACATTTGTGCCCACGTTTGTGTGTAAATACAATTATCCCTCAGCCCTTTCCTGCATCTATGGACAAGCAAAGCCACTGACAAGAGGGCTGCTGAGAATCTCCTGAGCAAAGCTGTGTGTGTCCAGGCTCATGGTTCCCACCCTTTCTCCCACCTCCTCCTCAGGGAAACTGGGAGACAGAGGTGGAGCCACTGCTTTATTTTATTTATCTTTTAATATTTATTTATTTATTTGGCTGTGCTGGTCTTAGTTGAGGCGTGTGGGATCTTCGTTACCACGTGCGGATCTTCATTGCGGCACGCGGGATCTTTAGTTGCCGCATGTGGGATCTTTTAGTTGTGGCACGCGGGATCTAGTTCCCTGACCAGGGATTGAAACCGGGCCCCCTGCATTGGGAGCACAGAGTTTTAACCACTGGGCCACCAGGGAAGTCCCTGGAGCTACTGCTTTAAACATTCTAAGGCTCAGTCCATCCTGCTGGCCCTGCCTCTTCCCTGTGTCCCTGCTGTGGCCCCAGAGGTGGGGGGCGACCTGCTCCACCCTTTCCCACCCTCAGTGCTGTATTTGGAGGCTCCAGGTCATTTGGCAACCCAGAAAATTCTGGGTTCTGACAGCCAGACTTCCATGCTGCAGAGGGATAAGGGGAGGGGGGTGTCTCCTGCTTTCCCACTCTCCTGACAGGGAGCTACCCTGAGGATCCTGCTTCCAGAAGGCACGGAAAGCCCTGCACTGGGAAGAAAGAGCTCAGGGAAGCAAGGGCCACAGCATAAAAAGGCAGGTGTGAAAGGTGTGGCGTGTGGGCTCTGCAGCCAGACAGACAGACCACAGCGGAATCCAGCTCAGCCGCCTCCAGAGAGGGTCACAGCACCCACCTGAGGCTGGGACCTAAAGCAGGGAGGCTACTACCCGCTAGCTAGCTGGTCACTCAGCAGGCGCACAGGAGGCAATGAGGATCTGGGCCCAACGCCGTGCCTGGTGCGGGGTGGACGCTCGCAGTACGCTTGCTAATGTTACTCCTTTTTACTGCTTACCTGGGGGACAAAGCTCTGCCGCTGACCACACTGTTTTCACTTCTAAATAAACTACCAAAATGCATATACTTTGCCACAATACGTGCTTACTAAACAAACACTGGTGAAGATTAAAACCAATAAGTGGGGCTTCCCTGGTGGGCCAGTGGGTAAGACTCCACACTCCCAATGCAGGGGGCCCGGGTTCGATCCCTGGTCGGGGAACTAGATCCCACATGCACGCCACAACTAAAAAGATCCCGCATGCCGCAACGAAGAGCCCGCATGCCGCAACTAAGACCCGGTGCAGCCAAAATAAATAAATAAATATTTTTTAAAAATAAAACAAATAAGTGAGCAATTTTCATCAACAATTTTTTCTTGAGATACACCTCTAATTTCTGTATCTTGCTGGGAAAGGCAATTTGGATGGAAACTGAGAGGCCTCTTTAAATGTCAGTTGTAACGCTGGGCGTGAGCAGCTGTTAAAATTTAATTGCAGCCTTAAAAAAAGTCAAAGGGTAGTCCTTTCTGTGGCAGGAACAGAAGAGAAAAAACAGTGGGAGTTGAAATGGAAAAATATGTCTGATACAGCATTAAAATGACAAAGCAGAATACGCAGCTGTATGGGTATGGCCTCACTCAATGAGAAGTGAGGTCCACGCGGAGAGGGCAGGAAGGGGACATGGAGTGATAGAAACAGTGGGTATTGACTCCAGTGCAAACCGTCAGCAGCCTTTGCTAGTTAACATGAAGATGATGAGTCAAAGTTTCTGGCTTTGCCCCACCCGATCCAGGGAGAGAGTGGGGGGCACAGCCCAGGGTAGGGGAATGGCCTGAGTCCCAGCCAGCGGTGTCATGGGGAGTGGCTGTGCAGAGGAAAACATGCCAAGGGCATCTTTCAGAGGTAGGGGTAAGGGTGACTTAAAATTTCTTCCTATTAATTCTGTTCTGTACGTGATGGATTTTTGCACAGAATATGCATGACTTCCAAAACCCGGAGGAAACGCTGACATGATTTTGGAGTGGGCAGGGAAGGGCGAGGCTGGCAAATCCACCTCTCCCACCTCTGTCCCCTCTTCCCTCCCAGAAACCTCCCCTCCTGCTCCAAACCAGAGTTCACTGGTTTCTTCTGCACAAACTGCCTCCTGCCAGTTCCCCTGGGAACAACTCTCACCAGCCTGGACTGTTTATAACACGCTCACACGTGTGAATGCATTTGAACTAGACAGAGCAGGTGCTATTCTCAGCCTGCTTTTATAGTTGGGGAAACTGAGGCCCAGACAGAGGGACTTACCCAATGTCCTAGAACTATCACATTTCATCACTTCTAAGATGTCATTTTCATATTTCAACACCTCTGAAATGGGGGGGCACCCTGGGATCACAGCCAATCACAGCATAATAGGAAGCATTTTCTCATTCCTGGTGCTGTGCGTCTTACAACGGTGGTTTCTCAGATAGGATGCAATACGGCCGCAGGCAGCAGAGCTGAGACTCGCAGCTTAGCTCTGCCACCACGTGCAAGGGGAATAACTGGCTTATAATCACCAAGCACCTCTTTCAGGATTTCTCTCCAAAGGGCCCAAGTTTTAAGAAAAAAAAAGAAAACTTTTAACCAAATGAGCTGAATATATTAAGCAAACATTATGTCTCCACTTTCCACTAATTCAAAGACATGACGCTGCCTAGAAGAGCTTCCATCCAAATATATCCGTGTTACACAGTACGTAGATATAATTCCTGCCTAAAGCAAAAAATTAGCTTTAATTAGCTTGCACAGGGGCTCCCTGGGCCACCTTTATTCTCAGCCCCCAAGTACAGCTTTGGGTCTGAACTGAAAAGTATCTGAGAGACTCCAGCTCAGGATCAGGCATCTTGGCTCTCTCCTCCTGATTGGCCGAACACCCAAACAAACCCACCCAAACAAAGACACCTCCAGCCACCGGCGCTGTACTCACTGCAGGCGGAAGATTGCAGTCAGCCAGGGGCAGCAACCCTGGAAACGGAGAACAGGGATTAGCTTCCAACAATCTCTGTTTTTCGGAGGCAGATATAATCATCATCTTTGACTTTAAACAACCATCTAACCTCCCGTTTTATAAAAAGCAGTGCTTTTGTCCCAAATTCAGCAAGCAACCCTCTTGTCCAAACACGACAGAGTCGGTGTGCCCCCAGTCCTTTGTAACATGCATCCTGTGCCTGGAAATCTTGTGAAAGCCTCTCAAGTTTTGACAATTTGTGGAATTAATACAGGCTCCTGGGTCAAACGGTGCAACTTGAATGGAGAGTTGATGAAAGTTCAAGGCTGCTCTGGAGAAGCTGATGGGGGCTTCTGTTTGTTTCAGGATGACTGAATGAGATGCAAGACAAAAGCAAGGAACCAAGCCCACTCAACTGGACAGTTCCCTGGGGCGGGGTTTAGAGAGGGAAAGGGTTTCATGGGTTTTAGTGTCCATCGTATCTCTTAAACTCGATACCCCTTAAAGCTGGACTCTCACCCAGCTGGGAAAGACAAATATTTGCTCGTCATTCATTTGACAGTTACTTAGCACCTACTGGGTGTCAGGAGGTGGGGAACAGGGCTGGATAAGATTTGGTTCCTGCCCACAGCTGGCTCATAAGCTAGCAAGCAAGTCAATAATTAACTGTCACACAAAGCCGCTAAGTATGATAACACAGACAAGAGCTGTAGCCAGGTGCCTGAGAATTAATCAAGTCTCACAATCCTGGATCACCCAGCTGCCATCTTTGCTGTGGTATTTCCCAAGTTCAGGTGTTTTGTCAAAGCAGAGAAGAGCTCTCACCAGCATGTGCCACTCAAGGTCAAGGGTATTGAGTTAGCGGCTCAGCAGGAGTACAACTGCCCTCTCCCTGCCAATTCATTACTGCCCATCCTTGCAAGCCCCCATCCCGCAGCCACAACCATACCTGCCCCTTAAATACCAACCAGCTCGCTTTCAAAGTCCTGCTGCCCTGAGGAGGAAGATGACAGTCTCTGGAATCTGGACTCACTAGAAACACAAAAGGGAAAAATGGCAGATAATTCTTTTAAAAGGTCTAAAAACTTATGTCTAGTATCTCGCTGCCTCTTAGAGCTCAGGACCAAAGCTACTAGCGCTCAGTGGCTGGGACAAAATATAACTCACCCTGTGAAAAATATAGGCAAGGGCATCGACCATTCCAAGGTTTGGTGAGACATCAAACTCTATGTTACGTGGGATGAATAACAGGGGGTCAGGGCATCAGTGCACCATCCTGTGCTCCACACCCTTGAACCTCAGCCCTGTGACTGGTCTACATAAAATGACTCCAGAGTGTTGCCTGTTTACAATATATTTCCCAATATAGCAAATAAAACTTGGAATACTGTATTTTATCAAATCTAAGACACCACTGGTTGTAAAGGGCACAATTATTTTTTGAACCACTAAGAAGTAAAGGATGCTGTCAATTAACTATGATCACCATTGATAATAAGTTGCACCCAGTTTCATAGATGAGAAAATGCCAAAAATGCGCATTTTAGACTTGATGAACTGGGGCATTTTACATTGCTAATTTGGGCAGATCCTTTCTTCTGAGTAACCCATAAAAACACCCTGTGCGCTGTGAATTTGAGGTGTTTGCAGTATGCTAAGTTTTGCTTTTCTCTCTGTTTTCCTACTCCTGGCTTCACCATCCCACTTCTAATGGCATAAGGCCTGATGAAGCTCAAGTTTCAAAGCCTTTCCAGAGAACTGCCTCATTTGACCTTCATGGTAACCCTACAGGCAAGAAAAGGCCAGAGGAAACAACCCAACGAGCTCAGGGTCCTGACCAAGATGACACAGCCATGGAAGTGTGGAGGCTCCTGATTTCCAGGTGCTCTAGTCTGTTGTAGTACTCAGCCCTCCTAGGAGTGAATGTGCCAAAAATGCACCAGGTGTTTCAGAAGTTTCCCCCCAAACAGTCCAAGGCTGGCACACAGCTGAAGCAGAGGCCCCAGCACCTTACCCCAAGGTTAGTACCCTTGGGCTTCCGCAAACGCCAGGATGGAGACTGTGGGGAAAGAAGGTGCATTTACAGACACCCCCATCGCCCCTCCTGCACAGACCGCATTTCAACACGGGAGCCCCCTGTGGAGCAAGAGTGGGGGTCTGCCTGTGGAACCCCCGGGGAGGCTTGGGTGGGGCAGCCCGGGCCAGTCTCTGTTTCCCCAGTCGCTTCCTATTGCTGCATCTGACACAAGATCCTGGGGTGAGGGACAGCTAGCTGGAGCTGGAAATGCCAGTTGTGCAGACGTGGAACTCATTCTCCCCCTTCAGGTGACATGCGTAGAGAGCCCAGGGTGGAGGCAGAAGGACGTGAGTCCTGGCCAAGGCAGTCTGTGCTCTGTGACAGAGCGTCCGAAGCTGGCGGATTAGGGCCACTGGCTGACCCTGACCCAGAGGAAAGGAGCAGCTCACCTACGGCCCTGCTGCCCTTCTCAATCCAGCTCGCCTCATCCCCAGCCCCGAACTAATTAATCTCAAAGAAGATACACTTGAAAATGTCCAAGGCGAGAAAGAAAGCTGGCATCCTCCTCAGCTGATGATGAAAGCCTTAAGTATCTAAGGCAACTAGATTTCTTCCGTAGCCTGAAGCAGCTGGTTCAGTCACGCCAGCTCCAAGCCCCAGGGGAAAGCTGGGTGTGTGGGCAATGGTTTTCTTACCACCACAAGGAAGGCACCAAGGCTAATCTCACAGGTCTGTGGTGAAGAGTAGAGGGAACAGTTTCTGGTACAGGCCTGGCAGACACACTAATGAACACAATCTAATATGAGCATCATGTGTGGGCTGTGCCTGGTGGGCTTCACAAGCCCCCAGCCCCATCCCAGCCTCTGTCTCTGTCTCTGTCTCTCTCTCTCTCTCTCTCTCTCACACACACACACACACACACACACAAACACACACACTTGACGTAATGAGTCTTTTTTACCTGTCTGCTTCTGACACCAGGGCAATGCGGCCATAATCCCAGAATTTTCTTCTTATGATGGAAAATACCAATATCAAAAACTAAAAGTAGAAAAGAAATCAAGTCTTGTAAAAGCATATTGGATGGCTTCTAATTAGGGGCAATTGTCTTAGGGGCAAAGCCCACCCCTCCCCAACCCCCGCCCCCCAGACTCAGGAGGGCTAAAAGGGCCAGAGAAGGCACGGTGCTGCCCAAGGCCACACAGCTCAAGGGCTCAACGCTGTGCTCACCCCCTTCACCAGCTCCTGTCCCCTGTGCCCAAGCCACAAAGGCTGTCAACGCTGACACGGAGCTCGCCCTGGCAGCCCCCCAGTCAAGCACGCAGGCCCTGCTCTTCACTCCCAAGGCAGCCCTGACACCCACGGCCGTCCTCGGCCCTGGTGTGCCTGCAGGGTCTCCTGAGCAGGAAGGGCCCTCACAGCAGCCCTGGGGACCAGCTCCCTCCTTCGCTTTACATAGAGCTGCATTTTTAATTATAGAACAGAGGTAGCAGAGCTCCCGGAAGCTGAGCCAGAGGTGGTCAGACCTTTATCTTGAGTTTGGTTCTCCTGGAGGCAAGCCCTGGGGACGGACTCCCGGCGCAGAGCACGCAGGGGCAGCGCCCACTGAGGGCCTGGGGCTCCGTGTGGCTCCGCCTCCACAAGCAGGGGCGCTCGGGCGGCAGGCCCGTGCGTCCAACAGCAACGCGAGGGGCTGCACTCAAGTCTAACCCCCTTCCCGCTCTAAAAGTCTGTCGATTCTAGGCTGTCTCCTCGCTCCCTCCGTGCCCACCTTTGCAGGTCCTCTGCCTTGCTCCTGTCTCCCCTCCCTGGACAGGCTCCCTCCCTTCAGGGCTCAGCGTTTTAATCAGTATATCCCTGCCTGCCCTCGTCAGGAACTGTGGTTTTAAATGTGGGTTCTGGACCCCAGAGGGGCTGAGTTCCAGCAGAATTTTCTCAAGGTGAATCTGGAAGTTGGTGATGTATTTTCAAAGGCAGGTGAGTCCTGCTGTCGGATAAACGTGAAGGTGGCTGGGCAAGTGCCTACCCTCTGCCCTGGCTGCTGCCCCCCTTGGCCCCAGCGGTGTGGACATTTCCCGTGCATCTCTCTCCTCCAGGCCCCTCTGGCTCTTCGGTGGGCCCCTTCCTCCACCCCACCCCCAATCCCCGTAACTTCCCGCAATACAAATCCACCCCCACCAGCACACTCCACTGGAGAGCTACTCTCTCTTCTCAACCAAGACACACCCACCCCAGCCCGCCTCTCAGGACTTCTCTCCTTGGCCCAGACCCTCCCCTCCCTGGAGACGCTGGATCACAGCTCTAGGGCCACCCTCCTCCATGAATCCCACCGACCCTCAAATCCGTCACCACGCTCCTGCCTACTCTCTCCTCCCAACCAAGGCTGGTAGATATGACTGTTCTCAACCTACAAATGGGTTTTGGCTCCAAGACGTGGGTTATTCGGCACTTAAAGAGCCCTTTTTCGTAAAAGCAACATGAGTAGCATGCGGGTTCTGCCCCTAGAGGACCAACAATGTAGCAAAAGTCTAAGGCAACAATTTAGACTTTAATCCTAGGGAGGAAAATGCAAAGAGGAGTTAGGACTCCCCTTCCCTCTTCCTATGAACATTTTCCCCGCAAGCAAACTTGGCTTGGATACCCGCCTCCTTCAGGGACAGGGGCCCTAATCCCCCTCCCCCAGGCCCCCACCTAACCTCTGGCACAAAGCAGTCCAAGGGGTCTACTCCCTCCGCCCACTCTTACCCTGTTTAATCAGATGGTCTCCCCTACATGGGAGGAGAAGGTGACAAGAGGGACCAACCATCCCATGGGCACTTGTCAAAAGAAGGTGCCCCTGAGCCCCAGTAAATCTCACCTAGCAAGTCTGAGTCAGTCTAGGGGAGAATACGGCATATTTCAAATTGGGTTGTGGGGGCGGTCTGTGGGAACAAGGAGGTCTGAACTAAAGAAAGGCCACCTGTGAGGGTCGGCACTGATAAGGTATACTCGCCTTTCCCCAGTTTTCTCCTTCTCTCGTCTGATCCTCTAAAGGCCCAGGGACCCCAGTGGGGAACAGGGGGGTGACATTTATAAATTGGGAATTGCAGCTGCTCTAATTCTCATTCACATCTCTCATCCCTGTGGACTGACCCTTCCCAAGGGCCTTAGACACATGACGTGCTGATAACTCGGTAACAATGGTAATAATCAAAAGAATCGTAATGTGTATTCTTTACATCCATCGCCTTATTTAATCTTGTCCCAGAATCTTCGAGGTAAAAATTATTACCTCCATTTACAGAGCAAAAACCTGAGGCCTAAACAAGCTATGTAACACGCCCAAGGTTACAGAGCTGCAAAGTAGCAGAGCTAGGACTTAAACCCAGGGATGTCTGCTGGCTCCTCACCTGAGTTTCCCAGAAAGGGGAGTGGGGGGTGGAGGTTAAACAAACAAATAACTGACACGATTCCCAAGGAGTCTCACCAGGAAGCAGGTGACGTCTATGAACAGGACAGTGGGGATGCCACCGAAGGTGACCCCCTGGAGCACGGTGCTGTTTTTGGCCGAGTTGTAGCAGTAGGAGTCATTGGGCTGGTCCCCGATGCCCAGCCGCTCGCGGATGGCCACCGCCCTGGATTGCCACAGCTCCAGGAATGGGGAGTCGGTCATCGTGCTGGTCCTCCCTGGAGAATGGGGCCCGGCGGAGGGTCAGGGCTCCAAGTCTCCCGTGGTTTCCCCAGCCACCACTGGCAGAGCCAAGGGCGGGTGTCTCCTCCAGGGGCTGGTGGGGCACAGGGATCGGGGAGAGGCGGACACTGGCCCCGAGTGCCCGGCAGAGCCTACAGAGAATAGCTCCATTGTGGGAACAGCCCAGAGGGTCAGATGGACCGGGCGGATGGCTCACCCAGGACACAGCTGGCCGCCTCCCCAGCGGGGGGGTGAACAGGAGGACAGGGAAGGACAGGAGCTGCTGTGGTGCCTGCCTAAGGGGTGCCAAGTTCCTCCAGCCTCAGGAGAGACTCCTGCCGGGAAGTCATTCCTGCAGGGGGACCCTGGGAGGTCCGGAGGGCAGGCAGAGGAGACCAGGCAGGGCACAGGAATCAACAGAGGAGGAGGAAGAGCGTCCAAGTGCAACAACTCTTGATCATCTGAGCCACAGACGAGAGTTCATGGGATGTCAGGCCGGGGCCTCAGAGGCAGGCCCACTCCATACACTTGGAAACCGAGGCTCAGAGGCTTGAGATTTCCATTAAGATTAAGGAGCTGGTCGGGGCAGAACTGGGTCTCAGACCCAGCCTCCCGGGTCCCAGATGACAGCTCTCTTTCTACTACGCCACACTCCCTCTGCAGCCGTCTACACACATGCGTTAGTTTAGTGAGAGAGTAAAAGCCAGGAAAGGGGCAGTGGAGAGGAGACAGAGAAGGCAAAAGGGGGTGGTCTAGGGTGAGGAGGATGGGGTCCCAGGCCTCCTCAGGGACCCCTGAGTCACCCACCGTGCAGCGCTGGAGCACTCCCCAGGCTGGGCCCTCTCATTCCTACACCCCTAGCCTTACTGGAAGGTCCAGCATTTCCAAAGCAAATATCGCTCCAGGCTGGTTGTTGACTTTTCCTTTGAGGCTCCTGGTAACCCAGGTGAAACTAATGGAAATCTCCAAACACCAAAGGCCCCAGTGTTAGTGGCCAAGTTCTGGCCTGCTTTTCACACTGTCTGTGGCTGAAGAGCCTGGAGAAATGCTCAGCAACACCTTCTCTCAAGGTCCCACCTCCTTAAATCTGGTTAACCTAGATTCCCAGGGGACTTCGGCTAAGTCTGGTCTTTCTACCTGTTAGAGGGACAAAAATCTTGGGGACAAGAAGAGGAGGTACAGAGAACAGACAGATATTTGGACTACCTGGTAATACTGGCAGGATGTGTGCTGGGGGAAGGTGATTCCCAACTCTGGCCCCTGGGACGGCTGGGTTGGGGACAGTCTCACACACACATGACAGGAAGTGCAGGGTGGGTGGGGGGAGGTGGCAGGTCAAGGGCATGGGAGGACTCTCCAGAAGGCCAAGTCACTCTCTCATCCCTATAAGAGACTGGGCAATGGCCGGAGGGTGTGATGGCAGAGCCACAAAAGCTGCCTCTGGCAGACAGATGGTCTTAGCTTCCCTCCTTTAAACCCCACCCCCTGGCACCACCCCAGCGGAACGCCCAGCCTGACACTGATTGGCAAAGGCCTGCCCCTCCTTCCTGTCCCCGCACTTACCAGATGCCAGGGGAAGGAAGTGTGGGTGAATGCCTTGGAGAGGACCTCAGTTGATGCAGGCTCTAGCAAAGGCAGTGGCAGCCCTGGCCACCTCCCAAGCTGCCTCAGGTCCGCCACTCATTTCCTGCAGGGCTTTCCTGACTGGGGTCATGGGGCACCAGCCTTTACAGACCTCCCTGAAGGAACACAGACAGTCAGAGTCACGTGGGAGCTGCCCTCTTCCAGTTCAGGGCTTCTGGCCTGAAACCCTGCAGCACACTTCCCCTGCACTCACACGTGCCCCAATGTGTCGGAACTCAAACGCTCATACGGAGCCTGTGGTTCTTCCCAATGCGCTCCCTCCTGCCCTGGCTCTCTCTCCCCAGACTCCTAGCACTACGGAGGGTCCACACTCCTCTGTGCTGCCCTGCTCCTCTCTCCTCTCTCTTCCCCAGCATCACCTGAGGGTCCAGCCTCTCCCCTCTTGTCCAACGGCTCAAGGCCCTACTGAAGCCAGGGCAGTGGACCTCCCCCCACAGAAGCGCTGGCAGCTGTAGGCTCCAGGAAGACTGAGTCCAGGACCTCATGCGGGCCCCAAGAGGCTTCCCCAGGGCCCCCAAAGACTAGAATCAGGAAAAAGGAATGCAGCAGAACAAACAAGGAAGGCTTGAAAAGTGAAGTGGAAAGAAAAAAACATCCCCATAAAATGGTCACAGAGGGAGCATTGTCCCTGGAAAGGGGCGGCTGGTGCAGTGGTGCTGGGGCAGGATGAGCCTCACCAATGCTGCTTTGTGCTGAGCTTTGGGAGAGCAGAGGCCCCGTGGGAAGCAGGTACCTATGCTCCTCTTCCCCCTTCAGCCCCAGTCACGCCTCTAAGTCAAACAGGCTCCCCTGGGTGGTTTTACAAAGTTTGATAAGAAGGACTCAGTGAGGTCAGCCATCAAATCCCACCAGCCTGGGATGGAACCTCAGGGCTCCCCAGAGGTGGCCTGTCTTGTCTGCCCCCTCCAGGTGAGGGCACAGCTTTGGGGGCCCGCATTCTCTCTCAGAACTTTCTGCTTAGTTGTAGTCTGTTACACATGGAAAGTCCAGATTCTGCTGAACCATCACGGTCCCTCCAGGGCCAGCCCCCTGCATCTTCCCAAACGGGCACACTCTGAGAGGGCAGCTGGAAACACACGCACCATAGGGTAGCCCCGCCAGGCTCAGAAGGAACGGGAGGGGGAGAGAAGGGAACTCAGCTGGTGGTGACCGGGAGAGAGTTGGCTCAGTGGGCAAAAGACTGGTAGTGCTGGGCAGGGGCCAAACCAGCAAGTAGGCCCTGTGGCCAAAGGCGCCCTGCCTGGCAATGTCCACTCATCCCATATTTGTCAGATATGCATGTGTGAATGCCTAGTCTTATCCATGCCTTCCAGAGAGCTCTCTGCTCATCGCCTCATTCAGGAAAGGCAAGATATACTGCTGAGGCCCAGGTGCCAGGTGAGCAGCATGTGACTCAGGCCCCAACGCAAAGTTCAGCCCACATACACCCTACAGTCTGGTTGTGGCCAGTGAGACTGAGAGCTCAATGCCATGGCTGGTCCCAAAATTGCCAAAGAAGTCAGCCACCAATGCTAACCCCCTGCCCACCTGAGCTGGTAGCTGCTGGCCCCCACAGCACACCTGAAGATCTCTACGCCTCCCCTGCCAGGAGTGGCAACAGAACGCTGCAGGAAGTGTGTGAGAGTCGCAGCTCTTGCAAATTCAGGGTATTTTTATCATCACCAAATTTTCTGACTTTGTTAGGACGACAAGCAGCTCCAGGCCTTCTGCCACAGGAGGTGACTCTGATGTTGTAGATGGCAGGTTGCAAACTTCTCCTTAAAGCCCCACCAAACAGGGCCCAGGAACCTGGACAACCATTTACCTCCACAGACACAAGCCCTGGAGCGCCAAGGAAATGGCACAGAGTCTGGCTGCAGGGGGAGGCAGGGCAGCCAGCAGTCACCTGAGCAGGCTCTGGAGTTAGGGTCTCAGCACCACATGCCTTTAGACACGTGGCTTAACCACTCGGTGCTTTGGCTTCCTTCTCCGTAAAATGGGCACAATGATGTCTCTCCTGCAGGGCTGGTGAGAGGCAATGCCCATAAAGCACTGAGCCCTCGTGGGCACTCAAAATCTGCTCTCATTTTGTCACCTCTCCAGACAATGGGAAAGACAATATTAGGCATAGCAGGACCCCATCTGATATTTTTCCTGTTACAGCCCAGTGAACAGCCAAGGGAGACCTTTGCCCCCAAACTAAACAAACAAGAGGCGTATGAAGGCGAAAGGAGGCCTCTGCTTCTGTACACATCCACCTCAATGCAGAAGCAGACTCAGGACTACCTGACAGGTGTCAGAGGAGGGGAGAAGGTAGAAAGACAATGGGCATGCAGAAGGGAGAAGGGAAATATGAGTCGTTTCTCCAATAAGCGGTGACCTGGAGTCTTTCCTTCTCCCCAGCGACTGTCCACAGTCCTGCAGGAGCCAGGGCCTGAGAAAGACCCCAGGATGCCGCCTTGTACGCACTGGGCCTGAACTGGTGAGCACAACCCACCGGCTTAACCTCACACCCTGCACGCTGTGCGGCTGGGCCACAGCCACGCGACTTCAGCGTGGAGGGAAGCCGGCGGGTCATTCTGTGTACCGCGGTGGCCTCCTGCCCTTCAGGACACCGCCTGAGCTGAAAGACAGAGCTCACCCCCGAGTCTCAGATGGCCGGGCTTATCAGGTACTGGCACCTCTGCGTTTTGGGTTTCCTAGCAGAGCTCTCCTCACCCTCCCCACCCCTCCCCAAAGCCCCAGCTTCCCTCCTCAGGACTCCAGCAGGGCTGCAGGGAGTGGTCACTGAGGAGCAGCCCCAAGGTGGTTTCTACCTTCCCAGCAGCAGGTGACTCAGATGCCTGGCCCCTTCCCAGGCCCACCTCGCAGAGTCGGAGAAGGAAGGGCCCCCAGGCTGCGCTCCGGGTTAGGCTGGGAGGTCGACTCCAGCTGACAAATCCCCAAAGAGAGGGGTGGGAAGAGAAAGGGATCAGCCATAAAAGCGAAAAGCTGGAGCCTTGGAGGGGGAAGTCCCGAAAAGCCGCTAGGAAAGCTGGAGAGGCGCGGCGCTGGAAGAGGGGCGCGGGGTGTGCGCGGCCCAGGGACGGACCTTCTCCTCCCACCCACCCGGTCACCCCTGCTCCGGAGTCGGGTCTGCGGAGGCCGGAGGGCCGCACCCCGGAACCGGACACTAGACATGGCACCCTGACGTAGACCCCAGGTCCTGCACGCCCCGGGAAAGGCGGAGGGCGACATTCCCCCCTCCCAACGCTTCTTCCCCTTTACCTGCGGCGGCGTCGCTGCAACCCGGCGCGGCCCGGGGAGGTTGTCTGGCTCCACCTGGCCGGGCGGGGCGGTGTCCTGACTCCTTAAAAGTTACAAAGTGAAACTCCGGCGCTCGTGCACATGCGCAGACCCGCATCCACTGCTTGCTCAATTTGCAGCTTCGGCGGGGCAGGCGTCCGCGCTGCCGCCGGCTCCCGGGCCCTGGACCGTACGCCCCTCGGCGATCCTCCGCCCTGGCCTGGCCCCGGGGCGGCTGCTCAGCCCGCGCAGCTCCTCCTAAAGTTCTGCAGGCCCTGGCCGGGCCGGCTCGCGTCCTCGGACAGAGGAGGGCGCCGCCACGGCTAATTCCTCTCCCCAGCCCCCGGCGCGTCCCCCTCCCCTCGGCACCTCGGGGAGCCCCGGGCCTAGCACAGGGTGGTCGCGTCCGGGGGATGCGCGGGGAGAGCATCGGCAAACGTTCTTGATTGTCCTGTATTGCACTGAATTTCCGCGACCGGCTCTTAGGCCCGCCCGGGGGAGTGGGAGGATGGGGAGCTCGGCTGGGCTCAGCCCGCACCTCGGCTCCACGCAGTACGCGGTCACCCGGCTCCCAGGGTGAAAGGCCGCGGCTCCCCTACCGCTCTGGGCAGCCGGACAGGGAACACCCTGTGGAGGGTGGGTGGGTGCGTCCTACGTTTGGCCCCAAACGGAGGTCGCAGTATTTTCAGCGGTCCCCTGGAGCCAAAGCGGGTACTGCCAGGACCAGGCCGCCGGGAGCACCCATCTAGCTCAGCTCCCTAAGCGTGGCTTGTTTCCCCGGGCTGGGTCCCAGGGTGTTTCCTATGAGCCAGCGGCCTCCGCAACTGGACTGTAAGCTCCCCAGGGGGCGCCAGGGTGTGTCTGGGCCACACGCAGGACGGGGTTCAGTGAGGACTGCGCCCCCTGTGAAACCGAAGACCACCGCCTGCCTGCGGCACCAAACTGCCCTCTTCCGAAGGCCTCGGTTTCCGTCCGAGTCTGCAACACGAGGGGGTGGGACCGAAGCTTCCCCTCAGGTCCCTTCCCGCACTAGAAATTAGTAAATCCTGAACAGGCCTTCACTCCGCACGTGTACAGCTTTGCAGGGCCTCTGACCTGTCTTCCATTTCTGGGCTTTCCTCTTTCCTGGAAATGGTCAAAGTGTTCTCCTTCCTTCCCTCCCCACACCTCCAGCACCAGCCTGGGGCTCTCTGGAGTGGGGTGGGGTAGGGGATGTCTCCTGCTTCTCTAACAGCTCCTTTTGTCCCATCTGGCTTCCTCCCTCTCCTCCACCCACAGCCGCTAGTTATTTCCCAGTTTGCCCTTGGCCCCTGCGCTCAGCCCGGCCCTTGTCCTTCTGCGCAGGTGCCTGACCATCTCTCCTGCTCTTACCTCCGACTGCCAAGGGCCCACGCCTGACCTTCAGCAGGTTCCTGGGTGTGGCCTCTGGACTTACCCCTGGCTTCTCAGACTGCCTGTGTCCACTCTCTGCCTTCCCATACGCCCCACCTGCATGTCCCTATTCCTTCCCTGCCTCAGTTAATGGAGCCACCCCCTTCCTGGTCTGTGCCCTGGGCCCCAGGGGAGTGCAAAGTTCTAACCCCTACCCTGGTGGAGCCACTGACAAAGAGAAAAGTTAGGATCCTTGATTTCAGAGAGGGAAGGGATTTCTAAACTTGACTTTCAGTAGGTTATTTCAAAATCAAGAGAAGGCCAAGATAGATCAAAATGTGAGTTGAGATAAACATAGCCCCCATTATGTGTCAGGCAGTATGTAGAGTGCTTGTAAAAACACTATTTCTGGGACTTCCCTGGCAGCGCAGTGGTTAAGACTCTGTGCTCCCAATGTAGGAGGCCCGGGTTCGATCCCTGTTCAGGGAACTAGATCCCACAAGCATGCCACAACTAAGGAGCCCACTGCTGCAACTAAGACCTGGCACAACCAAATAAATAAATATTTAAAAAACAGACAAAAAAAAACACTATTTCCTTAAATCTCCAGTAAAAGTACAGGAGTCAGGGATTGTTCCTATCTGATAGAGAAGAAAATGAAAATTTAGAGGATATAGAATTTATAGCTAATAAGAGCTGTGCAGCCTGGCTGGCAAGGAATCCAAGACATCCACACCCCAGGCCCAGATCCTACATCAAACTCAGTTTAAAAGCCAGTGTAATCTTGGCATTCGAAAATCTTATGTTCACCATTTTATCATTTGCTCCCTTTATCTGCTCCCAAATCTAAAGGAGTGACCCACATTCTTGTAATATTGATGATTATTTTGATCACAGATTTTTAAAAATTTTGTTATCAAGTAGAATTGAAATAAAGCCCACTCCCTGTGCCCAGAAAAGTAAAAATGTCAACAACAATGATCAAAAAAAATTCTGCCTTAATCCTAAGAGGACAGGCACCTTAGAATCAATGCATTTTGATCCTAGCACCCTGTATCACTTAACTGAGACCTTGAACAAGTCTTTTTAAGCTTTTCCCTTAGTCTTCTAATCTGGTTGACCTAATCCCTATAGAACTTTCTGTTCCCTCACAATTTGCAGGATTCTGGGTAAAACATAGCAATACAGAATAAAATCTGTTTTATTTGTTTCTTGTAGAATGCCCTTATTATCTGAGTTGGGAATGCACAACCCATACTTGACCCTAGGGTTTAAGCCCAGAGTGGCAGCTGCATCTCCCACCCATACCACAGAGCTCAGCCCAGATCCAGTGACAGGACAAGGAAACAATGGCAAATTGGGGTTTCTCCTCTTAGGTTACAAAATCTACACAGATAAGTGCTTAGGATACAGTGCAGTGAATAATGTCAAGAAAAGAGTAGACTGGGCAGGGGTTACCCAGTGGCCAGGGAGTCTTGTTCCTGGGAAACAAAAATCAGAAGGTGAGCTGACTGGTCAGAAGAACTCAGGAGAGAGCACAGAGCATGTGCCATCCACGGTTCAGTAATCCCCATCTCTCCTGGTGCCCTGGAACACTTCTGACACACATACAAGCCAAGTCCTTCAATGCCTACACCCTGTGCCTACGGCTCCAGCTTCCTTGGTACAGGCACCCCGTCCCAGGCACAGCTGCACTTCTGAACCCTCATGTTGGGCAAGCTGACCACCTGGGTCCTGGGCTTGCCTCCCTCCGGGATGCTGACAATCATGGGCAGCGAGGTCGTCTCTGAGGCGATGCACTGTCTCGGCCCCAAAAATGGCCACTTGAAGGTCAGGGGCTCTGGGGGCTGCTGGCAGGTGCCCGCACACTCATAGGCCAGGAAGCCTGGGGGCTCCAGGACCCAGTTCTCAGCCCACTTCATCCCCTGCAGGTCAATGTACACCTCCCGGCGGCAGCAGCGGGTGCCCTCGGTCACTGGTGCCTTAGGATCACAGTTTCCCTGAGCTCTGTGGGGGTCAAGGAGAGGCAGAGTCAGAGGTCAGCTGGGAGGGCAGAGGTCAGGGGGCTCAGGGCAGGGCTTAGTGGGGCATCTGGAGGGAGATTTATGGTCCATCTCTTGTTATGTTCAAAATGCTGGATATCTGTGATAAGGATGGATAACTAGAAATAACCCCCAAATAAACAATTAGACCTGATATTACTCCTAAGAGCGTTAGGAGAAATTTTATATATTCATCCATTCCCATAGCACCCTGTAAAGTTGCCCATTTCAAAATAAGTTTAATTCCGCCATTTGCCTCATTATTCGAGTTCACCCATCTGACCCACAGCACCTACCCGTAATCCCTGAGGTCCAGGGTGTGCAGCTCCAGCTGGGGCTCCCGCTGCCCGGCGCCCGACGGCCCCTGCGAGGCGAAGCGGACCAGCCTGTGGGCGCTGGAGGCCAGCGGGCCCAGATGCTCCCGCTGCACCGTCACCTGCAACAGCAGCGGCTGCCGGGGCCGGCGCAGCTGCTGCCAGAAGTTCACGGCATCCGTCACGTCCAAGGCCTTCCAGCCGCTCTCATGGACGGACACCAGCCTGCGACACCACACGGAGACACAGGCCCGCGCTGAGGGGCGGGGACTGGGACGGCTGGGGTGGCCCCGGGGCGGGGGGGGGCCCCTCTCCCCCCCTCCCCCTCCCCCTCCCCCCCCAAGGGGCCCGGCTGGGACCGCGCCGCCCCTCCTCCCCCAGGCCACCCCTCCTCCCGCGCCGGGCCCAGCCCCCCTCCTCATCCCCGCCCCGCACCCCAGCCGCCACCTCCCCACCTGGAGTCGATGAGGGAGGTGCGGTTGGAACCGTCGTCGCGGATGTGCAGCCACTGGACGGTGACCCGGGCGCGGTCGCTGCGCGGGAAGAGCCGCTCGTGGCTGCGGAGCGCGGCCTTGGGGACCGGCTCCTGGAAGAGGCGCAGCACGGCCTGCACCAGCTCGCTGTGGGGCGGCAGCCGCTGCTCCATGTCGAACACCAGCAGGTGCGAGGAGACCTCGGACACCAGGAACCTGCCGGCCACCTCTGGGGACACGAGCGGGATCAGCGGGGCCCCTCCGGGCACCAGGGGAGCTCTGAGGGCGGCAGGGCCCAGGGCCAGTGAACAGGGTTTCCCCAGTAATCCCTAGGGAGAGATTGGGGGCTGGGAAACTGATGGGCCAGGCCAGAAAGAGAGCACCTCCACTCCTAGAAAAACTGCTAGGGCCAAGCAGGCTCTCCCCCATCATCTGAGGCTGGGGCTCGTTTACTAGTGGCATCTGCCCTCACCTGGTAGGGGCAGCTTTGAGACGCTCTGCAAGGACTGGGGCTTCCAGTGAGGGCTACAAACCCACAGCCTTCTTTAGGCAAAGGGGCAGGAGGGGGAATGGAGGGCGGGAGGCAGAAGACCCAGCTAGTGAAAATCTATGGTCACCAGCTGAAACTGGCTTTTCCTAAGAGCCAGAGGAAGAGCCCTGAATTTACTTTCATTTCCCTGCTCATGCCCAGTGAAATGTCCCCCAAAGGAGGAAGAGGAGCCAGGGGCCTGTAAACAACTTTTGTGGGACTACTGAGCCCTGAGGGAAATGTTGAGGATGGGTACAGCACCCTCTTCAGAGGCACCAGCGACATGTCCCCAACAGCTGAGGCTCCAGGTGGGCAGCATGATCACCTGACCAGCCAGCCACGTGGCCACAAGCAGCCACCCCTGCTGAGGTGTCCAGGACCGGTCTCCTCATCTCCCCAGACACCTGGCCTCGTCTATCTCTGGGCACTGAGGAGGTGAGCCCCAGCCCCAGGGAGGTGACAGGCTGCAACAGGATTCAGACCTGGTACCTCCCATCTCATATAACGCCCACAATTCTGGGAAGTAGTCAGAGCTACTTTAATCTCATTTCCAGAAACGCAAATAGGCTAGAGTTGTTCGGTGACTTGTCCAAAGTAAAACAAATATCAGAACTGAGAACTGAACTCAGAGGTCCTTTCTCTCTGAGGCAACAGTCTCTGCTGAGGCCAGCCTTTTTGTCCACCAGCACGAAGTCCCCTTGACAGCCTGTCTTCTCTTCTCTATTCTCCCCTCTTTCCACTTTGCTTCCCTACCCCATGATATCTGTTCTTGCCTTGGCCTTGGCAGCGGGTCCAGCCTGGCTCAGCTCCTCCTGGCCCCGAGGGGTGGGGCCCTCAGTGCAGACAGAGACAAGGGGCCCGGGCCCAGCCTTCCTCACAGTCCATGGTCCCTCCCCATCGCCCTGTGGACCCTGCGCCCCCAGACCGCCTCCCCAGAGCAGGCCCTCCCTCCCCCACCACCACGAGGACCAGGCTGCAGCAGGGAGGGAGGGCCTCACCTCGGAAGTTCTGGCTGAACCTCTTCCCCCGGGAGTGGGCCCCGTGGCTGCGCTGCAGCAGGGCCACGTACTGGGCCCTCACGTGGGCGGGGATGACCAGCCTCTCCACATCGGCCTCGTCCAGGACGGGAGCCTCGCTGAGGCGCAGCTGCCGCAGCAGGCTACCCAGGACCCGCTCCTCGGTCAGGGCCGCCCCGGGGCCAGCTAGGGGCAGCGCCCAGAGCGCCCAGCAGAGCCAGAGGGGCCGCATGGTGCTGCTCGGGAGAGGGAGGGGCAGAGAGGACGTGTCCCCGGAGGAGGCTCCGGGAGGGTCCCAGCTGGGTGTGCTGAGGGCCAGGCTGGGCCAGCTTTATAGCCAGGCCTGGGCTGGGCCTGGGTGGTGGGAGGGAGGGAGCCCGGGAGGGAGGGAGGTCACACCCCTCGGACCTCCTGGGAGTTCAGCGTCCAGACAGGTCCCTGAGCCCCGAGGAGGGGGCTGTCTGGACTGTGGACAGATGGCTATTGTTGTGGGTCAGAAGCCTCTACCTTGGCTTGGGGTCCCTGACCAGTTAAATTTAAAAGCTTGTTTCCTGAAGAAGAGGCAGGGATCTCATTCTGTGCTAGATCCCCTGTCCCCCAAGTCAAAGAGCAAACTCCTGGAGTGTGGACGTAGAGTCCTGTTCCTTGCTGCAGCTAAACTGCCAATTCAACACCAGGGCTCTCTGCCTAAGGACCGATCCTGCCTGCCGAGATGAGCGTCTGAGCCTGGGGCTCAGAGGGCTCCTGGGAGCTGTTGAGCTCCTGGGCTGTCCACGGTTGGAAAACCCATTATTTTCCCCGGTGTTCTGGGGGGTCTTCCTAGGCAAGGGAGCCTGAGATAATTTAGTTCCAATGGGGTTTTGTCCAATAAGGAACCCCATCCTCTCCCTCTTCCTGGCTGTTCATGGATTCAGAGGTCAGAGTCGAAAAGACAATCCAGGCCATCCCCTCCTCCAGTTTTTGAGCCAAGAAAACCAAGGCTCAGAGAGGCAAAACATCCCCAGGCTCACAACCGTTCATGATGGACGCCTGCGTAAAGTCAGGTCTTCTGATTCCCAGCCCAGAGTTCTTTCCACAGCCTCAGCTATTTCCAGCCAGAGTCCTGCTCAACCCCCTGAAGCTAGCCAAGTGGACCCAATCCAGGTGATCAGGGCTGGGCAGGGGCAGGGGGCATGTCCCCCAATTTCCTGAGACTTCCCCATGTGAACGTGGATTTGCCTGGTTGAAGAGTTTCACTGGGGAAATAAAACAGTTGGGCAATCAGCCAGGGATCGGGCTGCCAGGTGAAATATCCAACACAATTTGGGATGTACTTTAACAAATTATTTGTTGTTTATCTGAAATTGAAATTTCACCTTTCACCGGGATTCCTATATTTTTAGTTGCTAAGTCTGGCAACCTTAGCCAGAGGCCAAAAGAAGAAATCGAATGTGGATTGGGAGACTTTTGACAATGGGCTGATTAGCGGGCGGGCGGGAGGGCAGCCCCCATCCTTTGTCATGCAGAAGAAGGAGCCAGGCCTCCCCCACTTCCACCCCAACCTGTGTCTGGCCTAACACCCTGCCAGGTCAGGTCGGCTGGAGATGGTTAAGTGGCCCCTGAGCCAGATCTTCCGTCTTGAAGGGAGGAGAGAAGCCAAGGGAACAGGGCGTCACTACCCCTGATACGGGCCAATCTGGACCTGGCCCACAGCTGAGGGTACCCCGGAGGGCAGTGGGCCAGCCGTCTTGGGGTGTGGGCAGCAGACCTGGCCCCCAGAGGGTCTAAGAGAGATGGATGATAGGGACTGAGGCAGGAGGGCAGGTGAGGAGCGGGGCTAGGTGCCCACTACCACCCTCCTGCCCCTAATAGGCTGGGATTTTACCCCAGCCAGAGTCCAGACTGCCAGCTGAGGGCCGTGGGAAAATGTGAGGTCAGAGGTCATCCTGCGGACTCTGCGGATGGGGACAAACTGGACCAGAGCCTGGGCTTGGAACCAAAGTGAGCTGTGAGGTTGGTGAAGACTGGAGGCCAGGAGCCAGTTCACCTCTGGATTAGAGCATCTGGGGGTCTTTGGGGGGATAGAGGCTCCTGTCCCCTTCCTGATCAGGGCAGGCACTGCTGTGGTGCTCCCGAAATTCCCAGAGGCCCAGCCCTGCACCCATTATCCTCCCCGACCCCAGACCTGGGGGCCCATGTGGCTCCTTGGGGTCTCCAGACACGCCTCTGGGTGGGCAGTGGGCCCTCCCTGTCCTCCCACAGCAACTTGGCCTCCGCGTTAGCAGGGCCAACCCTTCCCTGGGGCTCCCTGGGCTGAGAAGGGTGGGGAACAGGAGAGGACTAAGGACCCATGTTTCCGTTTACCCACACCCTTCCGGCAAGGATGAGCCCTGGGTTCAGTCCTTGCTGTGCCACTAATCGGCTGTGTGGCCTTAGATGGGTTTTCTATCCCCTTCAATGTAAGTCTCCTCCTACAAAATGGGGATAATGTACTTTTTTTTGCAAAGAACTTGTCAGTATTAGTGGGGATGTCAGCAAAGTGCCTCTCACAAACCACCCCCCCACACACACACACAATAGGTGCTCAATAAATGGTAGGGGTCTTTCAACTGATACTAACTTACCATGTTTAACTTTTTAAATTTTTAAGTTAACAATGTTTCTTAATTATTTTCTAGTTAATACACATAGTACAAGAGTCAAAAGGTGCAAAAGGCGTTCATGAAAAATATCAGCCTCGGGAGTTCCCTGGTGGTCCAGTGGGTAAGATTCCACGCTCCCAATGCAGAGGGCCCAGGTTTGAGCCCTGGTCCGGGAACTAGATCCCGCATGCATGCCACAACTAAGAGTTACCATGCCACAACTAAGAAGTCCACATGCTGTAACTAAAAGATCCCACATGCCGCAACTAAGACCCGGTGCAGCCTAAATAAATAAATAAATATTTTTTTAAAAAAAGTCAGCCTCCCTGCCTTTGCTGCTCATCTCCCACTTCTCCTCCCCAGAGACAGTCTGCTTACAAAGAAACTCAGATATTTTTCCCACCATACGAATCTTACTACCCCCTTTTCAAAATTATAATTTTATGCTGTAAATGGTACAGTAAAAAGTCTCTCCCATCCCTGGCCCCAGTCTCTCTATCCACCACCACCCCCCCACCCCAGAGGCACCAGTGTTGTTAGTTCAATTGATTCAAAGGGGTTTATTGTTCTCTCTGACATGTTGCCTCTTTGAAATCAGAATTTGTCTCATAATCACTGACAGCCAGGTGGCAGTTGGGACACTGTTGTGCAACAACCTTCTGATGACATTTGGTGTCTCAGACTGCTCTGGCGGCCATAACAAAATGTTAGTGGGGAGAGGGGAGGGGGCGGTCTTAAACAGCAGAAATTTATTTCCTCACAGTGTGGAGGCTGGAAGTCCAAGATCAAGGTGCCAGCAAATTTGGTTTCTTCTAAGGCCTCTCTCCTTGGCTTGCAGACGGCCACCTTCTTGCTGTGTCCTCACATGGTCTTTCCTCTGTGCACACACATCCCTGGTGTCTCTCCAAGTGTCTAAATTTCCTCTTCTTAGGACACCAGTCAGATTGGTTTAGAGCCCACCCTAAGGGCCTCATTTAATTTAATCACCCCTTAAAGCCCCCTGCACCACCATTTCCAACTACAGTCACACTCTGAGGTACTGGGAGTTAGGACTTCAACATATGAATTTGTGACACAGTTCAGCCCTGGTCAGATGAAGGAAGCTCCAGCATCAAAAGCTCTTAGGTTTGAGGAAATACCATAATTTCTTAGGTATCCTTCAGAGATATTCTATGCAAATATATGCAGATACATTTCTTTCTTTCCTTTTTTAACTCAAAGATTAGCATACTACACATATTTCCTACAGTTTTCTTCTTTCACTTAACAATATGCCTTGTAGAATCTTCTATATAGTACTGCCACATTCTTTTATTTTATTTTACTGTTACATAAATTTTTTATATAGATGTACCATAATTTATATAACCAGAATCTTCTGAGTGAATATTCAAATTCCATTTCAATCCTTTGCTATTACAAATAATGTTGGAATAAATCGCCTAGTATAAATGACACTTATACATATAAGAATGTATCTTTTGGATAAATGTCTACAAGTTGATACACTGGGTTACAGTGTATGTGTAGTTTTCATTTTGATAGTTAAATCAGTTACTGATAGTTTATATTTTGTATAGTAGTTTATAGTAGTAGTTTATATTTTTTGGTTTTTGAAAATGGGATCTTTTATTCCACAGCACTGCCAATTATTGTTTGTATCATTGAAGAATATTGATTTCTGTGTACCAATTTTGAACCCAGCCTGCATACTGAATAGTCTTATCATTTGTAGTAGTTCTTAGTTGATTCTCTTGCATTGTCTATGTACAAAATCTTTTTTTTTAATTAATTTTTATCGGAGCATAGTTGCTTTACAATGTTGTGTTAGTTTCTGCTGTGCAGCAAAGTGAATCAGTTATACGTATATATATATATATATATATATATATATATATATATATATATATATATATATATATATATATATATATATATATATATATATCTCCACTCTTCTTTACATTTCCTTCCCATTTAGGTCACCACAGAGCACTGAGTGGAATTCCCTGTGCTATACAGTAGGTTCTCATTAGTTATCTGTTTTATACATAGTGGTGTATACATGTCAATCCCAATTTCCCAATTCATCCCACCCCACCCACCTTGGTAACCATAAGTTTGTTCTCTGCATCTGTGACTCTATTTCTGCTTTGCAAATAAGTTCATCTGTACCATTTTTCTAGATTCCACACATAAGCAGTATTATTCGATATTTGTTTTCCTCTTTCTGACTTACTTCACTCTGTGTGACCATCTCTAGGTCCATCCACGTTTCTGCAAATGGCACTATTTCATTCCTTTTTATGGGTGAGTAATATTCCATTGTATATATGTTCTAGTACATTTTTTTTTTTTTTTTGTCCACGCTGCCCACAGCATGTGGGAGCTTAGTTCCCCAACCAGGGATCCAACCCACACTCCCTGCATTGGAAGCTCAGAGTCTTAACCACTGGACCGCCAGGGAAGTCCCTAGGTACAAAATCTCAATGTTTGCTCATAATGATAATTGAATTCTTCTTTTTAAAAATGTATTCCTTTGATAAATGCAAATCAAAACTACAATGAGGTATCACCTCACACCAGTCAGAATGGCCATCATCAAAAAAATCTACAAATAATAGATGCTGGAGAGGGTGTGGAGAAAAGGGAACCCTCTTGCACTGCTGGTCGGAATGTAAATTGATACAGCCACTATGGAGAACAGCATGGAGGTAACTTAAAAAACTAAAAATAGAACTACCATATGACCCACCAATCCCACTACTGGGCATAGACCCTGAGAAAACCATAATTCAAAAAGAGTCATGTACCACAATGTTCACTGCAGCTCTATTTACAATAGCCGGGACATGGAAGCAACCTAAGTGTCCATCGACAGATGAATGGATAAAGAAGATGTGGCACATATATACAATGCAATATTACTCAGCCATAAAAAGAAACGAAACTGAGTTATTTGTAGTGAGGTGGATGGACCTAGAGTCTGTCATACAGAGTGAAGTAAGTCAGAAAGAGAAAAACAAATACTGTATGCTAACACACATATATGGAATCTAGAAAAAAAATGGTTCTGATGAAACTAGAGGCAGGACAGGAATAAAGACGCAGACGTAGAGAATGGACTTGAGGACACAGGGAGGGGGAAGGGTAAGCTGGGACGAAGTAAGAGAGTAGCATTGACATATATACACTACCAAATGTAAAATAGATAGCTAGTGGGAAGCAGCTGCATGGCACAGGGAGATCAGCTCAGTGCTTTGCTACCACCTAGAGGGGTGGGATAAGGACAGTGGGAGGGAGACGCAAGAGGGAGGAGATATGGGGATATACGTATGCATATAGCTGATTCAGTTTGTTATACGGCAGAAACTAACACAACACTGTAAAGCAATTATACTCCAATAAAGGTGTTAAAAAATGTATTCCTCTGGTTTCTTTTTATTGTCTTATTTCATTAGCTAGTATCTTCAGAACAATGCTAAATAAAATTGATGATAATAAATATCATTGTCTTGTCCCTTGTTTTAACAGGACTATTTTACTATTTCCCCATTAAGTATGAGCTTTACAGTTGAGATAAACACATTTTATCATATTAAGGAAGTATCCATAGTAGGAGTTTTTAAAAATCAAGAATGGATCTTGCGGAAGATTGGTGAAGATCTGGAGAAGCAAGAACCCTCCTATGTTGCTGGTGAGAGTGTAAAGTTCTACAACCACACTGGAGAATTCTTTCCCAGTATTTACTACAGTTCAAGATAGCACATTACCCAAAGACCTAGAAATTCCACTCAGTTGGACAGAAATGCATGTGTATGAATGATTATAACAGCATTGCTTATAAGAGCCCAAACTGAAGCGACCCACCAAAAATATCCATCAACAGTGTAATGGATAAATAAAATGTAGTATAGTCCTGTAATGGAATATCCTGCAGCAAAGAAAATGAACCAAACTATATACAATATTGGTGATGATCACAAACAGAAAACTGAGCAGAAGACGCCAGACCCGAAAGACATATGGTTCCATTTATTTAAATTCAAACCAGGCAATACCGTAGTGTTTAGAGATGTATTCCTTTGCTTTCTTAGGAAAGAGAAAAATAGTTATTTGCTAATAGTGATAATTTTGCTCCTTGTTTCTAATATTTACCTCTGATTTCTCTCTACAGTCACTCACTTGAGTATTTGCAGTCATTGTGTACAAACTTTTTAGGAAATACCTTCAGGCTAGCAGTGATTTTGACTTAACAATTTCCTTCTTCATACTTTATACTATAATTCTATGATACACATACTGTACCACTGTTCTCTTACCCTCTACCCACCAGTGGCCTGAAGAGAAGAGGGGAGTCAGCCCTATGAAAGCCCTGAACCCCATACCCATCTTCTGTCCATGGTCTACTAAGAGCCAAGCTGTCAGCAGTTGTGGTGGGGCCCCATTCCTCGTACACCACTGTCCTCCTGGGGCCTGGCTGAGGACAGGCCTGGCTCCTGGACGGTGAGTGACACTGGTTCTGCCCTGGTGGAGAGGCTTTATCCTAAGCTCTCCCTCTGAGCCCCCAGACACAGAGGGTTTTACCCTGGCACTTGGGAAGAGGGGTGGTGAGCGCCCTTCACATGGCACCCAAGACCTTCTGAAAACCCCAGGCTGCCCTCCCTCTTCGCTCCACTTCTCCAATATGCTCCCGCAATTCCCCATGGAAAGCAAGCTCTTAAAGGAACAACCTTGAATTGTTCACTGTTAGATCCCCAGGACCTAGCATGGTGGCAGGCAGCAGTAGGGGCTCCATCAATATTGAGTGAAAACATGTCCTGCCCTCTCCTGCCTCCAAACATTTGCTACCGTTCTCTGTGAGTCATGTTACCATGGACTGTGTGAGTCATCTGGGCCTGCAATTTAAAAACTGTACATCTTCCAACTGAAATCTCACTGTCCTGCATGGAGCAGGACATGCTTCTACCAGGGGACACATCAATGGTTCCACTGAATCCTCAGATGTGACATCTACCTGGCCATTTTAGGCTCCTTATCACTGAACCACCAGGTCAAAACAGGAGCTACTCCCCTGGCTGGCATGACTGATCCCGACTACCAAGGGGAATAGGGGACTGTCACACAGTGATGGCAAAGAAGACTATGTCTGAGGGCTTCCCTGGTGGCACAGTGGTTAAGAATCCACCTGCCAATGCAGGGGACACGGGTTCGAGCCCTGGTCTGGGAAGATCCCACATGCCTCGGAGCAACTAAGCCTGTGCGCCACAACTACTGAGCCTGCGCTCTAGAGCCCGCGAACCACAACTACTGAGCCTGCGTGCTGCAACTACTGAAGCCTGCGCACCTACAGCCCATGCTCCGCAACAAGAGCAGCCCCCGCAATGAGAAGCCCGCGCACCGCAACGAAGAGTAGCCCCCGCTCGCCGCAACTAGAGAAAGCCCGTGCGCAGCAATGAAGACCCAACGCAGCCAAAAATAAAATAAATAAATAAATAATTTTTTTTTTTTAAAAAGAGGGCTTCCCTGGTGGCGCAGTGGTTGAGAATCTGCTTGCCAATGCAGGGGACACGGGTTCGAGCCCTGGTCTGGGAAGATCCCACATGCCGCGGAGCAACTGGGCCCGTGAGCCACAACTACTGAGCCTGCGCGTCTGGAGCCTGTGCTCTGCAACAAGAGAGGCCGCGATAGTGAGAGGCCCGTGCACCACGATGAAGAGTGGCCCCCGCTTGCCGCAACTAGAGAAAGCCCTCGCACAGAAACGAAGACCCAACACAGCCATAAATAAATAAATAAATAAAATAAAATAAATTTAAAAAAAAAAAGAAATGTGACATTAAAAAAAAAAAAGAAGACTATGTCTGAGATCCAGGGAATTCTCTGGGGACCCACTTGGTACTTGCTTCCCCAACAGTAGAGGTGAGTTGAAAACTACAGCAACCCCAAAAAGGCAGGATAACTGAGGACTCAGACCTTTGGGGAATGAAGGTTTGGGTCACTCCAGAACCCAAAGCAGCTGAAGTTCTGGCTGAGGGCTAGGGAGACACGGCATGAGTCGGTGAAGACGCAAACCACAGATACCAACTATGACCTGGTGACTATTGCAGGAATGAGCGTGGTGGTAGCTTTGTCTCTCTATGCTTGTTTCGTGCATGTACTGATCTGTAAAAAGTAATCATTCTCTTCTCTCCTTCTTCCCTTTTCAAAAAATTTTATACATGAGTTATTGAAGGTCAATTTTACAATTTAGTAGGAAACAGAATATTTAGTGAGACCACCACCAAATTTGAGGAGGAACTAATATAGCCCGTGATGGATACAATAACTATTGGGATGGTGGGTCTTCTCATTTTGGAGCCGAGAGAGAATTGCTTCACGGGTAGGAAGGACAGGTGGATCCTGTTAGGGGGAAACATACCGTCGTGTTCCTGTTGTCAGGCAGTTCCCACGTGTAGAAGGGAGCATGTGGAAGCTGAGTTACAAGGGGTGGGCTGTGTGAGTCACCAGTGTATCGCCTCAGCTCTGGGTGCAACAGACGCTCTGTGATGAACAAAGGAATTTCGTTAAGCATTTCCTTGAAAGTGAGCATGATACTCAGCTTACTGAGAGAGGGCGCTGGAGGGACCCGGCTGGAAGAGGCTCTCCTGCAGCTTCCAGTGCAGGCCGAGGTCAGCGGCGTGGGAGTCCACCCGGTGGAACACTGCCCCAGCCACAGGCCCAAAATGAAGCCCCTCTGTGGCCTTGTAGCCGTGGCCTGGCGACCCCCTTTCCGCAGCCCTCTCACCAGAAGGCAGCCACGGAGGCCTGGAGGGAGAGCATCCAGCCAACAGGACCCAGGCCCTCGCTGAGTGAGATGCTGTGCCCTGACCTTGGGAGTCTCAACGGCTACAGGGCAGTGGGTGGAATGTCACTCCAGCCGCAAGGCGGGACCCACGTCAGACTAAGCGGGTCAGGGGCACCATGGAGACGCGGTTGTGTGGTCATCCGGGCACCCATTTTCCAGGGCCAGGTCTTCCAGTAGGGCTGGGCAGGCTCGGCAGCTGGAGGGGGTGGGTGACTGTGTCACAGGGAGACGTCCAGACCCAGATTAAAGCGACGGCATCGCCTTCACTGCCTGCTGTTGCTCCCACGTGCAGGGAGCACTTGTGATCGATTATTTATTTATTTATTTATTTATTTATTTATTTATTATTTATTTATTTATTTTTGGCTGTGTTGGGTCTTCGTTTCTGTGCGAGGGCTTTCTCTAGTTGTGGCAAGCGGGGGCCACTCTTCATCGCGGTGCGCGGGCCTCTCACTATCGCGGCCTCTCTTGTTGCGGAGTACAGGCTCCAGACGCGCAGGCTCAGTAGTTGTGGCTCACGGGCCCAGTTGCTCCGCGGCATGTGGGATCTTCCCAGACCAGGGCTCGAACCCGTGTCCCCTGCATTGGCAGGCAGATTCTCAACCACTGCGCTACCAGGGAAGTCCCAGACTTGTGTTGTTTTTCCCCAGCACGAAACGTGTCTCTCAAGAGTTCATCTTTTCCTTTCTTTCTTGTGGGCGTTACTGGGAGAGCTCTCACTCTACACGGAACAAGAGCACAGAAGACCTGGGAGGCACCGGAAATGGGTATGCGTGCAGAAGAGCCATGTTTACCTACACAGAGGAGCCTCAAGACAGACATCCCTACAGGCTTGGTTTGGTTTGGTTTTGTGTGTTGGTTTGTTTTTTCTTTTCAGGGCTTAAAGCTTCATCTGCCGATGAACATTTTTCCGTTGGAGAAAACACCTCGAAAGTGCATGGTGAGGGTGAGCATTTGATTCCCTCCCATCTCCCGTGTCTGTGGTCGGCCACGCCGCACACGCAGGCTTTGTCCCGAGAACAAAAGTGAGTCCACTGATGGCGGGGCTGTCGCCTGCCGTCCTCTGTCAACAGCAACAAATTCAGCTCCAACTCCTCCTCATCCCGCACCTGCAAACACGCCTCTCCGTTTTTAAAGACAAGACATTCCCGGATTCAGAAAATCACAATTGTGATTGTAATACAGGTTGTTTCCTTCCTTCCCCTCTCCCTCTCCCTCTCTTTTCTTTTCTTTTCTCCCCACCCCCCTCCACCAACCTGCCCCGAGGGAGTCATTAGCAGTATTAGTCTCTGATTTGCCCCCCAAATAAAAAACGTCCGAAAAGAAAAACACCCACGTAGACTATCCTCAAATCTTGCCCTGAGGAAGGACCTTCTAGAAGCCCTGTGTCTCCATATGATCCTCTTCCTGCCTCTCTTTCTCTTCAGTTAATTAAGCAAATGTATATTGATGATTTTGCCTCTTCTCTGTAACCTGGGGGCAGCTGAGAAGACAAAGGGGCAGCTGATACAAGAGGAAGCTTGAGTTCAGCGGGGCTGGAGGCCGGGCGCCAGGGGCACCCTCAATGCCATGCTTTGGGTGGTTCCACAGCCTCACCCCTGCCCCGGCTGGGCTCTCCCTTTGCCTCACTCACCTCCCACTTCTCCCTCACTCCCCCTCACACCCTTGGGAGGAAGACATTGTTGACACTGCAGGAAAGAGGCTCAGAGCAGTTAAGACCCTGGTCCAAGGTCATAGATTGTTAATGAGAGCACGGAAGGGGGCCAGTCCTGGCCAGTGACCTTGGACAAGTTCATCACCTTGCTTGCACCTTGGTTTCCTTATCTGTGAGGTGGGAACACTAATAATATGTATTCCACGAGCTCACGGTGGGAGTTCATTGAGGTACAGGCCCAGAGTAAACACTCAATCCAGACCAGCTATTGTTACCTGGATGCAAAGGTGTCCTTCCTGGCCCTCCTTCCAGAAGCCAGGCATCTCCTTGCCTCACCCAGCTGACCAGCAGACAGCTGTCAGAGGGAGGCTCAAGGATCCTCCTGAGGCCACACAGCCGCCCAGCAAGGACTGAACCCAGGACCCAGCCTTGCTGGGAAGGTGTGGATGAAGGGAAACACGGGTCCTCCTCCACCCCCCCCACCCTCTTCAGCCCAGGGAGCCCCGGGGAAGGGCCGGTCCTGCTGATACTGAGACCAAGCTGCTCTGGGAGGACAGGGAGGGCCCACTGCCCACCCTGTGGGTAGGGGTGTATCTGGAGACCCCAAAAAGCCACATGGGCCCCCATGTCCGGGGTCGGGGAGGCTGAAGGGTGCAGGGTTGTGGCAGCACAGGGCACCTGGGGCTGGGCCTCGGGGTGTCTCGGGTTCCCAGAGTGGTGTCTGCCCCCGGCTGGAAAGGGAACTGGACCCCCCCTGGAGCTCCCAGATGCTGGGCTCTAATCTAGAAGGGGACCTGCTCCTGGGCTCCAGCCTTCACTGACCTGAGTCCTCTTTGGTTCTGAGCCCAGGCCCAGGTCCAGCTCATCCCCACCGATGGAGCCCATGGGATGACCTCTGACCCTCATATTTTCTCATGAGGCCTCAGCTGGCAGCTGGGACTCTAGTTGGAGTCAAATCCTGGCCTCCATGGGCAGGAGGGTGGTCATGGCTCCCACCATCCAACGCTCCCCACAGTGTTCTCAACCTCAGGCCCACGGCCAGGCCTGCAGTCAGGGGTGGTGAGCTTTCCCCCTTCCTCCTGACTCGGCTCCCACCTCCTGTCCTCTGGGACAGCAGATCTGGCTTTGGGATGAGTTCACCACCTCTGGGCCTTTTAGGACAAAGCCAGCCTGCAGAGGGCCAGACTCTCCCCCAGACCCACAGCCGGAAGCCAGGCTCCTTCCTCTGCATGACAAAGATTACCCCAGAGGGCTAATCAGTCCATTGTAAGAAGCCTCCCAATACACACTGACCTTCTTCTGGCTGATTGCCCAATTATTTTACTTCCCCAGCAAAACTCTTGAACCCAGGTGGAATCCACATTCAGGAAAGGGGCCTGTGTTTGCAGAGGGATAATAGGTCTGGGGGATTTGCTCATTGTCTGCTTCTACTGATCCGCTTGCCAGGTCTGCACTCAGTCAGTCCCCTGTATTAATGGTGTCTCACCGTCTCTCTGACCTCAGGCCAGAAGGGCCCCGGGGCTGACCTGCTATTACAAACAGCCTGAGGTCATGGGAAGAACCTGCTGCTCTTTCTTCCGAAGTACTGTGGTCCAGTCTCCTGGCTTCCCTCGCCATCCAATCGCTGATGGCTCTAGGCTCACACCTTCAGCCTGCCCACTTCACTGGGTACCAGAACCACATATCCAGCTGCCCTTCCACCCTGACCTGTTCCCATCTCAGTAACTGGCTCCACCCTACACCCAGCTAGACCTCCAGACCTAGGTGTCATTCTTGATCCCTATCCCACATCCTTCAGAGTCAATTCCCAGGAAGCCCCGTTGGTCTCACCTGCAAAATAAATCTTGTATTTGTTCGCGACCTTCCATCACTTACCTGAGCAACTGTCACTGCCATCTCCCTGCTCCCATTCCCCACCCCCTAGTCAATAGTAATCTTAGGCAAACTTTAACCAGATGAACTCTATCCATTAAAATCCTCCAAAATTTAACTCAAAATGCATCATAGGCCTAAATATAAACCCCTAAACTATAAAACTCCTAGAAGATAACATTAAAGAAAATCTAGATGAACTTGGGTTCGGCAATGATGTTTTGGACACAACACCAAAGGCAAGATCCATAAAAGAAAGAATGGATAAGCTGGACTTCATTAAAATTAAAAACTTTGGCTCTGCAAAAGACACTGTCAAGAGAACAGTAACATAGGACTTCCCTGGTGGTCCTGTGGGTGAGACTCCACGCTCCCAATGCAAGGGGCCCGGGTTCGATCCCTGGCCACGGAACTAGATCCGGCATGCATGCCGCAACTAAGAGTCCACATGCTGCAACCAACACCCGGCGCAGCCAAAATAAATAAATAAATAAATAAATAAATATTGTTTTTTAAAAAGAGAGAGAAAGAACAGCAACACAAGCCACAGACTAGGAGAAAACATTTGCAAAGACACATCTAATTAAAGACTATTATTCAGGGACTTCCCTGGTGGCGCAGTGGTTAAGAATCCACCTGCCAGTGGAATCCAGTACAGGGGACACAGGTTCGAGCCCTGGTCTGGGAAGGTCCCACATGCCGCAGAGCAACTAAGCCTGTGTGCCACAACTACTGAGCCCGCATGCCACAACTACTGAAGCCTGCGAGCCTAGAGCCTGTGCTCCGCAACAAGAGAAGCCACCACAGCGAGAAGCCCGCGCACCGCCACGAAGAGTAGCCCCCGCTCGCTGCAACTAGAGAAAGCCCGCATGCAGCTACGAAGACCCAACACAGCCAAAAATAAATAAATAAATATTTTAAGAAAACTATTATTCAAACTATACAAAAATCCCTTAGGGGCTTCCCTGGTGGCGCAGTGTTTGAGAATCTGCCTGCCAATGCAGGGGACACGGGTTCCAGCCCTGGCCTGGGAAGATCCCACATGCCGCGGAGCAACTGGGCCCGTGAGCCACAATTGCTGAGCCTGCGCATCTGGAGCCTGTGCTCCGCAACAAGAGAGGCCGCGATAGTGAGAGGCCCGCGCACCGCGATGCAGAGCGGCCCCCACTTGCCGCAACTAGAGAAATCCCTCGCACAGAAACGAAGACCCAACACAGCCATAAATAAATAAATAAATAAATAAAAATAAAAATTAAAAATCCCTTAAAACTCAATAAGAAAATGAACAACTTAATTAAAAAATAGGCAGAAGATCCAAACAGACATCTCACCAAAGAAGATATACAGATGGCAAATAAGTATATGAAAAGATGCTCAACATAGTATGTCATCAGGGAAATGTAAATTAAACAACAATGAAATACCACTACTCACCTATTAGAAGGGCCAAAATCTTGAGCACCAAATGCTGGTGAGGATGTGGAACGATAGGAACTCTCCTTCATTGCTGGTGGGAATGCAAAATGGTACAGCCACTTTGGAAGACTCTTTGGCAGTTTCTTTCAAAACTAAACATACTCCCTTGCTGCATGATCCAGCAATTATGCTCCTTGGTATTTACCTGAAGGAGGTGAAAACTTATGTCCACACAAAACTTGCACATGGATGTTTACAGCAGCCTTATTCATAATCACCCAAATTTGGAAGCAACCAAGATGTCCTTCAATAGGTGAATGAATAAATAAACTGTGGTGCCTCCAGACAATGGAATATTATTCAGCGCTCAAAAGAAATGAGCTATCAAGTCATGAAAAGACATGAAGGAAACTTAAATGCATATTACCAAATGAAAGAAGCCGATCTGAAAAGGCTTCATGCTGTATGATTCCACTATATGACATTCTGGAAAAGGCAAAACTATGGGGATAATATAAAGATCAGAGGTTGCCAGGGGTTGGTGGGGGAATGAATGGGGGAGCACAGAGGATTTCTAGGGCAGGGAAACTACTTTGTATGATACTATAATGGTGGATACATGTCATTCCTCATTTGTCTGAACCCACTGAATATACAACACCAAGAGCGAACCCCAATGCAAACCATGGACTTTAGGTGATTATGATGTATCAGTGTAGGTTCATCAGTTGTAACAAATGTACCACTCTGGTGGGGGATGTTGATAAAAGGGGAAGCTGTGCATGTTGGGGCAGGGGGAGGGGATTATAAGGGAATTCTATTGTGTTTTCCACTCAATTTTGCTCTAAAATAAAGTCTATTTCAAAAAACAAGTAAGCAAACAAAAAACCTCCAATGAGTTCTTACTATCCTTTGAATAAAATTCAAATTTCTTACCATGTCACTAAAGCCCAGGCTGCCCTGGGCCGGGTTCATCTTCCCACCTCAGGTCCCACCACTCCTCATGTGCTCCCCAAGAGCCAACAACACCGGCCTTCTTACTGTCCCCAAACATGCCATGCTGGTCCCACCTCAGGGCCTTTGCACTAGCTGTTCCCTCTGCCTGCAAGGCTCTGCACTCAGACCTTTGCAGGGTTAGCTAGCTCTATCATTCAGGACTTAGAGCAAATGTCACCTCCTCGGAAGGCCCTCTCTTGCCCACTCATGGATACCTGTGCAACCCTTCCCGTCTCTTCCTGTCACTATCTCTCCTATCACCCTGGTTTATTTTCTTCATGGCACTTAGTACTATCTACAGTTACTTTCTTCATCCATTTGTTTAACTGTTTATTGACTGCTTCCACTTTAGAATGTAGATTCCAGGAGCTCAGTGACTTGGTCTACCTGTTTACTGCTGTGTCCCTGTGCCGAGAACAACGTCCAGCCCTTGTGGTGGGTACTCCAATACTTGTTGGATGAATGAGTTAATTAAAAAGTGGGAGTTTTAGCTGTGCAAGCTTTGTTTTTTGTTGCTATTGTTTTTTAATAAATTTATTTATTTATTTTATTTTTGACTACGTTGGGTCTTCTGTGCTGCGCGCAGGCTTTCTCTAGTTGCAGTGAGCGGGGGCTACGCTTCGTTGTGGTGCGCAGGCTTCTCATTGCAGTGGCTTCGCTTGTTGCGGAACATGGGCTCTAGGTGCTCGGGCTTCAGTAGTTGTGGCTCGCAGGCTCAGTAGTTGTGGCTTGGGGGCTCAGTAGTTGTGGTGCGCGGGCTCTAGAGCACAGGCTCAGTAGTTGTGGTGCACAGGCTTAGTTGCTTCACGGCATGTGGGATCTTCCCGGACCAGGGCTGGAACCCGTGTCCCCTGCATCGGCAGGCAGATTCTTAACCACTGCGCCACCAGGGAAGTCCCTGTGCAAGCTTTGTGAACGTCTCTGGATCTCAATTTCTTTGTAAAATGAGGGAGATAAACTAGATTTTCCTTACAGCTCCACAGCACTGGAAGAGAGAAGAAGGGTGGATTGGGCATCTTCCTGGACAAACAGCCACCAGTGTAAGATGCTGACCATTTCCCAGCTGTGGGCTTCCTACCCGGCAGCCCTCTGAGTGTCAGGCCCGTGCCCGTGGGCAGGACTCTTCCTTGAGCAGCGAGCCCCGCTGCTGACGGGGAAGTTTCTGCACCTGCCCAGGGCTCAGCTCCAGCAAGGAATGGGGTGCCAGCCCCACACAGTGGCCCCAGTTGGTTCTGTGCTGTAAGGCTGACCCAGAGCCTGCAGGATGTGTCTGGTGAGGAGGTGGGCTCAACTTCATCTCCTCAGGAAAATAAGCTCTTCATTTAAGTGGTTGGTCTCCCTGGGTCCAGGAAGGACTCTGGCCACCCAGGACCTCCCAGAGTCACCCTCCACCGAGGCATCTCCTGACAGGAGGGCACCCTGTGCCTTTTGTGGAGGCCTCGCTTGGTGAGGGAGACAGCATCAGGGGCCTGGCCTCCCTCAGCCCCAGGGTGGCAGGTCCTCCTGAAATCAGTCTGTGCTACGGCCACAGAGGGCTCCCGGGGCCTGAGGTGGTGAGGGGCTGGGGACAGGGCATGACATGGCATGCAGAGCAGCCCTGGACACCCCAGGGGCAGGAGTCTGGAGACCTGGCTTTGACCTGACTCTTCACCAGCTCATAAGGAAGACACTTCTGCACTCTGGGCCTGAGGGATAGACATCCTGGAATTTCAGAAATAAGTATCTGTTCCCATCTTTTGGAGCAAGAAAGCTGCACCGGGCACAGAGAAAGGAGGAGGGTCAAGCTCCTGGGGGGAGAGCGGGGAGGAGGGTCCTTCCCACCCTGCGGCAAGGCCCCATCCTCCTGCACTCCCCTGGGCCCCAGGGCACAGACCAGGAAGGGGGTGGCTCCATTAACTGAGGCAGGGAAGGAATAGGGACATGCAGGTGGGGCGTATGGGAGGGCAGAGAGTGGACACAGGCAGTCTGAGAAGCCAGGGGTAAGTCCAGAGGCCACACCCAGGAACCTGCTGGAGGTCAGGCGTGGGCCCTTGGTAGCGGGAGGTAAGAGAAGGAGAGATGGTCAGGCACCTGCGCAGAAGGACAAGGGCCGGGCTGAGCGCAGGGGCCAAGGGCAAACTCTGGGAAATAACTAGCGGCTATGGGTGGAGGAGAGGGAGGAAGCCAGATGGGACAAAAGGAGCTGTTAGAGAAGCAGGAGACATCCCCTACCCCACCCCACTCCAGAGAGCCCCAGGCTGGTGCTGGAGGTGTGGGGAGGGAAGGAAGGAGAACACTTTGACCATTTCCAGGAAAGAGGAAAGCCCAGAAATGGAAGACAGGTCAGAGGCCCTGCAAAGCTGTACACGTGCGGAGTGAAGGCCTGTTCAGGATTCACAGAGTTTTAGTGCGGGAAGGGACCTGAGGGGAAGCTTTGACCCAATGCCTTACTTCACAGATGGGGAAACTGATGCCTGCCAAGGTGGAGCCAGGCTGGAGTCCAACGTCTAGGTCACAGAATCCCCCGCATCTCCAAGCTCCAGGCTGCACTGAGCCCCTCACTCCGTGTTCCATGCAGTGGGCCTGCAAGGCTTTCCATCAGAACAAAAATCGAATTAAAAAGCTGACTATTTCTGGCTCAGCCTGGGAGGCTTTGCTGCCTCGGCTCTGTAATTAAAAATGAAAGAACATGTGAAGTGAGGAGGGAGCCGGTCCCCAGGGCTGCCAGGGGACCAGCCTCTCATTTCCTGCATGGGAAACTCCCTCCCGGGGCCTCCCGAAAGAGGATGGAGGCTGTGTGGGAGGCCGGAGTCCCCACCTCGAATCAAAGCACCAGGTGGGAGCACCCCAGCATCCGTTTGTGGGTCAGCATTGACAAGGGTAGACTTGGGGCTGGCCTTCGTGGCTTGAACTCAAACCAAGAGGGCCTGAAAGAGGGAGTGGACGCAGGACAAGCCTTCGAGCTGTGTGATCTTGGGCAGCCCAGGACCCTCTCTGGACAAAGAGGGATTTGACCTGCATAATCTTCACATCCCTCCAGAGACTGGTTCTTGACCATGGAGGTCTCCTCTAGCTGGGAATCATCCAAGATGTGTCTCTGTTTTATTTCCACTCCATTTTTACTGTTGCTGTTTTTCATAAGAAGATCCTGAGATGTGTTAGTTCGGCATCAGCAGCAACTGGGTAAAACAGAAGCATCCTCTGGGTGTGCACGTGTGTGTGAGTGTGTGTGTGAGAGTGTGTGTGCGTGCATGGGTGTACAAACCCCTCCCTGACTACAAGCTGACCAAGGGTAGGACCTCGGGCTCTGTAACTGCACGATGACCACAGAGGAGCTCATGGTCGTCCCAGGAAATGCTTTGTTTGTGTTTTAGTGGGAAGGCCGGGTGCTCCTGGCAGGTACTCCTGAGGCCCCCAGAATGCGTCTAATAACAAGGCCAGGGTCCCTTGGTCTCCACATGGGAGTGGCTATAGGTAGATTCTAGATATGGACAGGATGGGGAAAGAAAAGGAACCAAACTGGCCCCTTCAGATTGGTTCACACACCTGGGTTGGGCTGGCGTTCTGGGTCCTGTAGTCAGTAGCTCGGCGGCTCAGTGATGCTCGGACCACCTTTGTCCCAGGCTTGGGCTGTGCTTGAAGCAGACTACGCGCTGATGGGAGTGGACACACCTGGAGAGAGCCTGCTTCCCTGTGGCCTGGCTTTGCAGCTGGTCACGCCAGCAGGGGCATGGTCAGTGCAGCAGGCGCCCCCGGCCCCCAGCTCTGGGGAGTGGCCTTCATCCCCACTGATGAAGACACCACAGTCCCCGATGGCAATTGACCAGAGGTGCCTCCACAACTGCGTTGACCTTTGTCTGAAGCAGGTCTGACTGATGCTTTAGCTGGAGGTGGCCACTCCAGCCACATCCTCCTCCTCCTGAACATCCACCCATTTCTCAAAGTTCTGGGTTCAGGAACACAGCCCCGGTCACCCTGGCCCCTTCTCCCTGGATCACCCGGGGCCTCCGTCATTTGCCAGCCTCAGGTCTTCTGTTCCGCCCCGTCCTACAAGCTGCCACTACACTCCCAGGACATCCTCTCCCGCCTCCCAGGCTCTCTCTGGTCCTTCTCCCCTCAGCCCTTGAACCTTCATGATCCCCAGACTGTGCTTGCTATGGGCTGAATCGTACCCCCAAATTCACATGTTGAAGCCCTAACCCCCAGTGCCTCAGAATGTGACTGTGTCTGGAGACAGGGCTTTTATTTATTTATTATTATTTTAAAAGTATTTATTTATTTATTTATTTGGCTGCACCGGGTCTTAGTTGCAGCACGCGGGATCTTCGCTGCCGCATGCAGGATCTAGTTCCCGGACCAGGGATCAAACCCAGGCCTCCTGCATTAGGGGCGCAGAGTCTTAACCGCTGGGCCACCAGGGAAGTCCCGAGACAAGGCCTTTAAACAGGGAATTAAGGTAAAATGGGGCCATTAGCATAAGCCCTAATCCAATCTGACTGGTGTCCTTATAAGGAGGGAAAGTGGAACACAGACACAGGGAAGACCCTGTGAAGACACAGTGAGGAGGCAGCCGTCTACCAGCCTAGGAAGAAACCCACCCCTCAGACACCTGGATCTGGGGCTTCCAGCCTCCAAAATTATGGGACAATAAATGTCTGTTTCTTAAGCCGCCCAATCTGCAGTGTTTAGTTAGAGCGGCCCTAGCAAACTACTATTCTGCTTTTCCCACACAGATGCCCACAAAGCTCCAACTCTGCTCAGCTCTAAAGCATGGTGCTGGGTCGCAAATCCACACCTGGCTCTAAAAGCTTCTTCTGAGGCTGCACCTCAGGGGTCTCTACCTAACCCTCACTTCACCCCAAGTGGAACCCCTGACAGCAGAGTGGGGTGAGCACAGGCTCTGGCCTCCACTGCTGCTCGCCACAGCCCCAGGGCAAATGGGTGAGCCTCAATTTCCTCTTTGTAAAAGTGGGGATCAAAACACCCACTCAGCAGGGTTGCTTGCAAGGATTTGGGAAGATTGTACAAAGGCCCAGCCCTGGGTCTGACCCTTACTTGGGACTCAACGAATGGCAGCTGTTATTTTTATTATTTCTCTCAAACCTGACCCAGTATTTCCCAGGTCAGCTCCTGGAGCCACCAAGCTGCGAGCCTCCTCGGCGGGGCCTCCACACCTGCACCCCCCTACCTGCCCCCGCCTCCTGGATCTGACCTGTGTTTGCTTCATTAACTCAACAATCCTTCATCCAGCACCTACTAAACAACAGCCATCGTGCTCTGCTGAGCACCGGGGCCTGAATGAAGCCTGTGGGCAGGGAGGAGCTTCAGCTTATCTGCACATTAATTCACAAATTGAGTTTTAAACCATCAATTACTATGGAGGGGGGTGTGCTGGGGGAAGAGGGGGAGGGGTCCTTAAGCCAGTGGATCACCTTCTTCGGCTGGCTTGTCTTTTACCCAGATGGCTGCAAGACTCAAGTTACTGTTCCCAGAGGCTTCCAGAATTTCCTTTCTTAAGCAAAAATAGACCCGATCCTTCCCTGCTTAAAATCCTCCCTGGCTGCACCTGCCTTCAGTGGGCCCTCCTCTACATGGTGCAACCTCACCTGTCTTCCCGCCTATCTCCTCCAGCACATCCTTCACTCTTTTTTCTTTTTAAAAAATATTTATTTATTTATTTGGTTGTGCTGGGTCTTAGTTGCAGTTCGTGGGCTCCTTAGCTGTGGCTCGCCAGCTCCTTAGTTGTGGCATGCAAACTCTTAGTTGTGGCATGGATGTGGGATCTAGTTCCCTGGCCAGGGAGGGAACCCGGGCCCCCTGCATTGGGAGTGCGGAGTCTTAACCACTGTACAACCAGGGAAGTCCCACATCCTTCACTCTTGCCAGGTGAGAGACACTGGCCTCTGTCCACCTCTAGACCTGGGCACAGGCAGTGCCCATCACCTGGGTGTCACTCCTTAGCGCACCTTTGCTCTTAGCCACCTCTTTCTGTCTGAAAAACTCCCCTTACCTTTCAAGAACCAGCTCCAACATCACTTCCTTCACCAGATCTTCCCAAACACCTCCTCTCGGCTCCCAAGTCTTTACTGTCTCCATCACAGCATTTATCACCTTGTAGTGTGGAGCTTGCAGCGATTTCTTTCATATCTGTTTTCTCCACTAGATCAGGAACCCCATCAGGGGAGGAAGAGATCAGGTCTGGTTACATTTGCTGCTCCAGTGTCCGCCACACAGGGGTGCTCCAGATGTGCAGAGTGAATAAATGACTGACAAAGTCAGGCGAGTCAGACTGAGCCAGATGCTTCTTACATCTCCTCCCATTTAATCCCCACACAGCTGAGGAAGTACAAGGTTACAGGAGAGCCAGCTTCCCTCTCTGCCCTGAATGGCTCAGGATACTGACACCAAACCATGGAGAGTCCTGGTACCAGAATAATTTGCATTTCATGTGCCCGTAATAAGCTCTAAGTGAATACGTGTTGACTGGTGATCATGCAGCTATTCTTCTCTGGTCGTCATCTTTTTTCTGGTCTATCTCCATGGATACCCGGGAACGTTGGCTGTGGCCACAATCAGCTCAATTCAACAACCATTTGTCAAGTGCTGGGCAGTGGTTCCCACACTGGCTGAGGCTTGGAATCTCTGATTCTGAGGTTTTAGTGGGAGATGAGGATCTGCCACATTTAGAGAAGAGAAAAGAGAGGGAGAAGGCATTTCCAGTGCAGGAAAGGGGATGCGCAAAAGCCGTGGAGGGCATATGGGTAAGGGTAAGTCTGGGGTCCAGATTTTGGAGAGTCAAGAGTAATAAAATTGGAAATGGAAATTAAAAGATGCTAGTTTCCTCTACATTTCCCTTAGTTAAAAAGGCAGGTGACCAACTGGTTTGAGAACCAGGTCTGGAGTCAGTGGTGCCCAGGGAACAGGGGCCATGCGCACACCCAGACCTGAGCCTGACTCTGGCTCCAACAGGCCCTGGCTCTTGGACTTGTCCTCCTGCTTAACTTCTCTGAGCTTCAGGTTCCTGAACAATTATAGTAAAAACAACAGCACCTCCAGTCCTTAGCACTCACCTCCTGCCAGACACCAAGCCCAGCCCTTTATCTCATTTGACCTTCATCTCAACCCTTCAAGGTGGGGACTGTTATCATCCTTATGCAGCAGATAAGTGCCTGGAGGGGAAGTAACTTGCCCAGGGTCACAGGACCACTAAATGATCTGACTCTCAAGGCCGCTTTTTTTTCTCCCCAGTTTTATTGAGATATAATTGACATATAGCACTGTGCAAGTTTAAGGTGTACAGTGTAATGGTTTGACATACATACATCATGAAGCGATTACTACAATAGCCTTAGTGACCAACCATCATCTCATATAAATATTAAATATATTAAAGAAATAGGAAAAAATTTTTTCCTTGTGACGATAACTCTTAGGACTCTCTTAACTTTCATTTATAACGTACAGCAGTGTTACCTTTACCGTGTTGTACATTATATCCCTAGTACTTATTTATTCAAGGCTTCTTCTTGAGCAAAGCTGGTGTGTATTGACTGAGACGACCTATGAGAAGCCTGGACACAGGGGCCCTCGAGAAGGCTCCTCTCCCTCAGCCCGGGATGACCAGCGGAGGGACCCAGGTGTGGGCTGTCAGGTGTCCCGCTTCTCCCACCAGGGATGCCGCTGCGGAGGGAAGAGGGCAAAGGCTGCTCAGAGGAAGATGATTCAAGCGCTTCCCTCTGTAACCAACACTAAGCTGCTTTGTTATGTGAATGCATGAAATCACCTGCTGCAGCTGGCACGCGGGGCACCGAGCTGGATCCGTGTTTCTGACAGAGTTTTCTCCCCAGGGCACAGGCGTTCCGCATTTTGCAACCGGAATCAGGCGGCCTGGGTGCTCAGCGGCTGGCGCCTGGCGCCCTCTAGTGGCGCGAGGGAGCCTTTCCTCTGCAGCTGAGCCGTGGGGGCCTGACTGGTCCGGGCAGCCAGGACAAGCTTTCCTCAGGGCCTACTGTGTAAAGGGTATTTTTAGGAGCCACCTACTGTCCCTGAGAACCCATCTGTGAAATGAGTGGGGGAAACCGGAAAGAGGACTTGGAATCCGAAAGCTGGCACCTAAGGCCTCCAGTTGCTTTAGCTCTTCCTGTGTGAGATGGGGATACTTGTACCCTCCCCACCTGCTTCCCAAGATCTTGTGAGAATCCTATGGGATGTGATGGGTGACAGCACCTTGCCAGCTCAATAGCACCACTAACGAGCAAATTACTGCGTTCATAAGAAAATTACCAACAGAGTGAGGTCCAGGATGCTAAGGACCAGTGAACGGCTGGGGCAGAGGGCTGAGGAGAGGGGAGGCAGTAGAGGGATGGAGTGAGCAAGATGGTGGGGGGCACGGGGTTCAGCAGAGACAGGCCCATGTGTGTAGGGCAAGGGGAGCCTTTTGGGGGAGATGTGGGCAATGGCGTTGGAAAAGGAGATGAGTAAATACTCATTTCTCATTCCTTTCTCTTCATTCAAAATGATGGTTATATTTGCTTCCATACTAAAACAAAAAAATTAAAATATCTACTTCTCTGAGTGGGTTTCCCGTGGCTTGGTACCCTCAAAAAAAGGTCCCTACCCCCACTGAAGGCTGTAATGAGGCCAGTCCTGACCCCGCCTGTGTTCCGGGTCCCCTTCCCCGGCACCCGCCAGGGACCCCTGCACATTATCCCCCGTTTGCATCCCCCCTCAGCCTAGTTTTCCGGTCGTTCCTTGTGTTCTGGCAGGAGGGCCCCCCAGTTAGAGCAGTGAGGAGGGCGGCCGTGCCCACCTGAGGCAGGACGTTCAGTGCTTCAGAAAAAGAGTCTTGGTTTCTAGCACCCAGGCTTTTCCCTTCATTGGCTTTGTTCCTAACATCTCCAAACCTCAGTGTTCCCATCAGTAAAATGGGGAAATAATAACTACATCATAATTACTCAATTAAAGATTCAGTGAGCTCACGTATATTGCATATATACTATTGTGCCTGGCACTTAGGAAGAAAATACATGTTAGTTTATTAAGGAAGTTTCTATGTTTTAGGTTATAAATGAGAAGCTGCTTGACAAGGAATGTCAGCCAGGCTTCCCATCTCAGGAAAGAGGAAACCTTGCGGTGTGGGATTGCAGAAAGGGGCAGGGGGCGGGGAATGAGAGGGAGACCGGGGGGTGGGGCGGGGGGAGGGGCAGGAGACACACCACTGTGTCCGGGCAACACTGTCATCTGCCGAGGTGCCACCAGGCTGCGTGGTGACTCAGGCTTCACTAAGGCTTTACCCAAAGCAAAGACCACCCTGGGAGAAGCACATGCAATTATTATTATTTTTCCATTTTAATGTAATAATAATAAATTGAAACCAAAGCAGATGAATGACTTGCACGAGGTCACCTGGCCAGTGAAGATTAGAACCCAGCCCTTTGCTCTTTCTGAATGCACCAGAAATGCATTAACCAAGCTGGCAGAAGGAAAACAATCTTTACTGTGATGTAATTGAAAACATACTACAAATGAAATTCCAGTTCAATATTCAGGTCTTACAATTCAGGGTGACCAGTAACTGAGAGGTGTTGGGGTTTCTCAGCTTCTCCAGGTCACCACTATTGACGTATCTTGATTGACAGGAAAAGTCCCTGATGTCTAACCAAAGATATTGCTGCTCCAGCCCACCGAGTGCATTCCTGGTTGTTTTTATCTTCAAGGAAGAGAGAACACTTATCTATGTAACCCCTCCTAAAATTGAAAACCGTTATGAAATTGATTTCCATCCCAATCCCATTTTACCTAAACATTCCTGAGGTGCTTCCTTCTTACCTAAGGAACCCCGGAGCTGTATGAAGTTACAGATGGCTTTGAGGTGTCCACATGCTGGAAAAGCTCCCAGGCAGCCCTGAGGGAGGGCCAGGGTGCACTAATAGAGGTGCCCCCGAGACAGAGCGGCCAGGATAGAAACTCACGAAGAGTTCCCCACATCCCAGCCAATCTAGCACGAGCACAGCATCTCAGAAGTGCTCAGCAAACACTTGCTGATTGAATAAAAGAGTCGGAACTCAACAGCTGAGGGTCAGGCTGGGAGCTGCACAGGGCTTTCACCCCAGTAAACTAGAAGCTTCCCGAGGCACAGCAAGTAACAGCCCAAACTGACACTTAAGCAGAAGAGTTGTCATTCATTCATTCATGACTGTATGCATTCATTCAGCTGTGTTTACTGGGTGTCAAGCATTAGGACCGGGAGGGATGGCCTGTTCCCCACACCTGGAAGCACCCAAGTTGTTGGTGGAAACAGACAGGAAAACAGATGATTACCACACGACGTGGTCAGTGTCACTGGGGAGGAGTCCCAGGTTCCACAGGAGCCCAGAGCTGGGCTCCTGCCCACAGCGACACAGAAGGTGGGCTCAGGTGGAAGGAAGAGGCTGGGCCCAGAGCACCCATCTGTCCACCTCTGCCAAGGAGGACACACTCATGCCCAGAGTGTTCCTGGATGCAGCGCAAGACCAGAGTAGGGCACTCGGGTCGCTCTGGCCCTGACTGACCGCCTTGGGGCAATGCGTCCTGCTAGAGCACTGCACAGCCAGGGCAGCCTGGCAGCCCCCTGAAGGTCTACAGAATGTATTTGGTGACTAGGTAACGCCCTCGTATGATTCCTAAATCAGTACACTACAAAAAGGTTTATAATGAGATGTTACTCCTGTCCCTGTTCCCGTCAGCCTCCTTCCCTCTGTCCCCCCACAAGTACCCCTTCTTGGTGTCTTGTGTATCCTTCTAGAGTTTCTTCATCCAATTTCCTATTTCCTCCTTTTCTTACATAAAGGTAGCAAGCTATCCACACTGGCTTGGACCTTGAAAAGAGGTGCATTTCATTTTCAAAACGCTACTGATTTCACGTAGACACGATATCCATTCTGCCTACGTTCTGGTTTATTGGTAAAAGCAGAGCACAGGTCAAGGCTTTAAGTATTTGATTAGATACGCAGAAAGGCCTGTCTACACCATCGCGAACGGTGAGGCTCTCTGGTGTCCCTCCCCAGAGCGTTGCTTAGTAATGGTCACATGCGGACAAGGATGAAGAAGGGTGTGTTTGCGCCCCACGCGGCCTGCCGGTGGGGATCAGTGGAAACGTTTTAAAATCTTTTAACTATGGAGATCATGCCTGCTTATTGCAAGCAACAATCTAAAGCAAAATAAACAGAGAAAGAAATCAAGTGAGAAGTCAACCTCAATCCCACTTCCCCAAAGTAACTATTGCTAACATTTGGGCCAGAGGTCTGTGCCCCCATTTCACAGGAGAGCAAAACTGAGGCAGTAGATGAGGGAGTGTTTCGGGGGTCCTGAGAGAAGCCAGTTATGAAACGAGGGCTGTGCCTGCTCTAGGCCCGGCTGCCCCCAGAGTCCAGGTGGGAGCAGAGAATGGGGGAGGGCGGGCAGGGGGTTAGTTGGTGCCCTTCCTCACTCTTACCCATCTCCGTGCTGCCTTTCCCTCTGCCTTCCCATGTTTTCCACTTCTCCTCCCTGTGTCCACATCTTTCCTCGGCCCTTGTGCAACTCAGAACAAGGACCAAGTCTTCCTGACTGCGGCACGCCCAGGCCTCACAGGGCGCTTGGCGCAGAGGGAGTGCTGCGCACGTGCTTCTTGGGAAGGCTGCCCTAGCCTCTCACACCAGCTTTTACCCCTAGAAGGCGTCAGGAGGCATTCACGGGCTTTCCTGGTGGCTCGGGCCCCAGCCTCTAGACCCTCTGTCCAGGGTGTCCTCCGCAGCTCCAGCCCCCGCGCCCGTCAGCCCTGTGAGGAGGCGGGCAGCTGAGAGAGGCAGGCCTGAGGCCCCGCAGAAAGGCGACCGGAACTGATTTCCAAGGGGTGGCCTTCTTCGCCTACGCCCTGGAGGACTGGGGCCGCAGCCACCGTGGGTGAAATCTAGTCCTGACCACACCTGGTCGAAGCTCAGAAGCAAAGGGCAGGGGGTCCTGAGCAGGTGAGGACTCACCTGAGCCAGATGGACCCTACACACCAAAGCATGAGCCAGGGCCTGGCAGTTAGTAGGTCCTCAGTAAATGTATGTTGGTGGATTTAGGCCTGGGAAGGAGGTGGCCTTGCAGGGGGGCGGAGATGAAGGGCAGTCTCCTGTCACCTAAGACAGCTTGCCAGCAGGCTTGGTGCAGAAAGGACAGAATTTGGTATCAGACTTGGATTTGAGTCCTGGTACCATTTCCCAGCTAATTAAACCAGGGATTGAACTCAGGCCACAGCAGTGAAAGCCCAGAATCCTAACCACTATGCCACAAGGGAACTGCTTATTTCCTTTTTTTAAAGTTTTATGAAGTGTAACTTACATACCATAAAATTCATGCACTTTTAAGTTTACAATTCAATAACTATGTACAGAGTTGTGCAACCATCGCCATAATCGATCTTAAATCACTTCATCACTCCAAAAGAAACACTGTCCTCGTCCCATTCCCACCCCAGCCCTAGGCAACCAGTCTATCTCTATAGCATTGCATTTTCTGGACATTTCATATAAATGAAATCATATAATCTGTGGCCTTCTGCAAGCAACTTCCTTCACTTAACATGATGTTTTTGGAGTTCGTATGTTGTACCACGTGTCAGTGCTTCCTTTTTATTACTGAATAATATCCATCGTGTGGGTATAACACATTTTATCCCTTCACCAGTTTTTCAACATTTGGGTTGTTTTCACTTCTTGGCTATGTTGAGTAATGTTGCCACAAACAATCACGAGCAAGTTTTTGTGTGGACATCTGTTCTTATTTCTCTCGGGTAGGCATCTACAAGTAGAATTGCCTGGTCACATGGCAACTCTGTCTAACCTTTTGAGGAACTACCAGACTGTTTTCCAGAGTTGCTGCACCATTTTACATCCCTACCAGCAATACACAAGGGTTCTCACTTCTCCACATCCTTGCCAACAGTCGTTATTATCCTTTTTAACTAGAAGTCACACTAGTGGGTGTGAAGTGGTATCTCACTGGGTTTTGGTTTGCATTTCCCTCATAACTAATGATGTCGAGCATCTCATTGGCCATTTGTAAATCTCCTTTGGTGAAATGTCTATCATCTTCTTGGGCCACTTACTTAACCTCTTACTCTTAATTATACCCAGCTCCTAAGGCCATGAGACTTTATGTAGAGGGTTTGCAAAGGGGCTGCCATATAATGAGGGCTTAAAGATGACAGCTTTTAGTATTGTTGTACTCGTCACTTTGGCCCCCTAGGAATAAGCTGGAGTTGGGGCCGAGCTGCCCTCCCTCCTCAGGGGAGGGTGAAGGATGAGCTCCACTGGCACAAGGGTCCACATGTTCTAGATGTTCTGCTGAGCAATTCCACATGATCTCATTTCATACCCACCAGAACCTTTTGATGAAGCATGACCTCCATATTTCTAGGGATGAAACCTTGAGGTCCAAGATATTCAGTATCTTCTCCAAGGTCGCCTAGTTGAAAGTGGTGGGAACTAAGATGTGAACTCAGAGCTGACGCTAAAGCCAATGCCACAGGCAGGAGCTGGTGGGGACAAGCGCCAGGCACACGGCCTGCACGGGGAGACTGCAGGCTCAGTCCAGCTGTGTAGACGGCCCCACGACTGATGAACAACTCAACTGGAGTAAGCTGCTTATCCCCTTCAGGCCTCAGCATCTTCTATAAAGTGAGAAAAAGAATAGTTCCTCCCTCGGAGGGCACCTGTCTGGATCCGATGTAGTGCCTGGCCCACTACAAGCAGGCAGCTTCCTCCTTTGTGTCTGGGCTGCGGCCAGCCCCCCACCAAGGCCACTTGGCTCTTCTTTGCCCTGAGCTTTGGCCCATCCTAGAACACAATCTCCTGACCCTGACCCTGACCCTAGGGGCCGGGCTGGAGCAGGATGTCATTACAGCTCTCAGGGCCTGGCCCCTTATTTCCTCTCATCCCTACTTCTTGCCTTTAGGCAGTACTCTCCCGAAGCTGGAGCACCTGGAGAGGGCCTCGAGTTCTCTAGAATGATGACTTAAGATAAAGCATAAGAAAAGCAGGGTAGTAAAAAATAAAGCTTTATTAAAGCAGCTAAGCTTAGCAGCACTGAATAACACACTTTCAATGGTATACCTCTGAAGCAAGAGTTAAATGTAACAGTCTAATATGTGCATTTCTGATTAACTGTGATAATTCTAAGTCATTCACTTCTTTTCCATTTACCAATTCAAAGAGAAAAGCTCTTGTCATGTTTTGTACCTCTCACCTCCTTGACTTGGCAACAAACTGACCCTGCCTTGGGCTCCAGCTGGAGGACCCCAGGTGAAGGGGTCATCAGCTGAAGGTCTCCAGACCTCCCTATGGAGCTGGGGCTCTGACTGGAGTCCCAGCCTCTCTCTCCTGTAACCGTGTGCATCTGGTTTCCAGCATCAACCACCCCTTCAGAGCACCTTCTAACCTGAGACAGGAGGGGAAACTAGTGCTGCTTGGTCTGAACAGACTTAAGGAGGTTTTATCACAAGGACCCGAAGACTGACTGAGCCCACCCCTGCACTGCACAGCGCTCCTCATCCGAGGGCTCCGGTCACAGAGAGAAGGGCAGACCGAGGCTGCCTTAGTCCTTCTTGCCTCCTGGGACTGGGCTTCTTGTGAGGAGCTTCCCTGAGCTGGAGGGGGTCAGTGAGGTCACTGTGCGGGAGTCCAGCTTCACTCTGTCCAGGAGGGTCTTCTTGAGGGCAGCTGGGGAGACCTTTTCTTGGTCGGCCATGGACTGCAGCTCTCTGCAGACAAAGCCCCAAGAGGTTGAAGGAGGAGCCAGAGCTGCACGAGGCTTCCCCATCCACTTAACCCCCAACCCTTGCTGACTTGGTACCAGCCAAACTTAGAACCCCAAACCAAAAACTCCCCTAAGCTTCCCAGAAGTGCTATTTAACTAATTAGGGGTTACTACATAGATGTAGAGCTTTAAGTGTTATCTGTGATCAGATGGGGAGAGAGAGTGTGCAAAAATCACAGGACTGGAGGTCAAAGACTTGAGGTCGAATCCTGCCTCCATCACTTACTAGCTGTTTGACCTTGGGAAAGCTGTATCTCTAAGCCTCAACTTCCTCATCTGTAAATCAAGCTAACCCCAGCTATCAGAACTGTGTGAGAATTAAATGAAGGCCTACAAACCCTTAGCTAACAAAGTCTAATAAATCGTGGTTATTAACAGAGCACAGACTCCAGCACTGGTAATAGGACCAAAGATGGCAGATTCTGCAAGACGGTGTGCAGCCCATACTGGGGCTGGCTGAGAGTAGAGAGCCTGGGCAGAGAAGGAGAGAGACCCACCGTGTCTGGATGCAGGAGGCCTCAACTGCGTTGATGAGCAGGGAGCGGAAGCCCCCACTCTCTAGGACGTGCAGGGCGTGGATGGTGGCCCCCCCAGGGGAGCAGACATTGTCCTTGAGCTGGCCCGGATGCTGCTCTGAGTCCAGCAGCATCTTGGCAGCCCCCTAGGGCAGGAAGGAAGCATTAGAGCAGAAAACTGCTGGTGCCCCTTGAGATGACCTTCTCCACACCCACCGCTCCTCCCCAATCCTTATCCCAGCTTCCCAACCAAGCCCTGCCCCAGCCCAGTGACCCCTAAGAACCCCATCCCCACCCTGTGGTCCAGAACACGCAGGCGGAAGATACTGACCAGCAAGGCCTGGGCCCCCAGTCGGACAGCCAGGCGCCTGGGCAGGCCCATCTTCACCCCACCGTCGGCCAACGCGTCCAGGGCCATGAACGCCTGTGGAGACACTCACTGAGCCCTGGGGCAGCAGGCACTCAGGGGCACGCCCTAGGGTCTACTTCTCCTGATGACTGGAACTAGCTCCAAGGGTTGACCTCCTCCACCAGCCTGCCTTGCCCAAGACCCCCCCAGCCCAGGCCTGCCTGCCAGCCCATCTTGCGCCCCTGGGTCCCCGGAAGGCTGCGTAAGTATATGAGGGCCTCACATAGGCAGGCCCGCTGCCGCTGAGCCCTGTGACGGCGTCAATCAGGTCCTCCTCCACCTCAGTGCAGAAGCCCACGCTGCTCATGAGCTGCTCCAGGAGCTGCCCATCCTCCACCAGGGCGTGGGTGCCCGTAGCGTACACTGTCGCGCCCTCTCGCACCAACACGGGCGTGTTGGTCATGCAGCGGATCACCTTGGGGGCCGGCTGGAATACCATCAGCTTCTGGGGTTAAGGCAGAGGGCCGAGTGAGTTGCCAGTCCCACTAGCACCCACCCCTCCTCCCCTCACACAGGACTGCCAGGGCCGAGATGGGCACCTTCTCGACAGAGCTGATGGTGACACCTGCCGCGCAGGACACCACAATGTGCCTGGCCTGAACGTCGGCCCCGATCTCGTCCAGGATGAAGGGGATGATGTGTGGCTTCACGGCTAGGAACAGGACGTCACTGTGCCTCACTGTCTCCTTATTACTCCGGGTCAGGTTCACACCCATCTTCTGCGGGAGGAGACCACTGGGCTCACGGTGTGCAGCAGCCTCACTAGGCCCAGGGCCTCCTAAGGAGCAGCTGAACCCCCCGACAAGCCTGGAATTCCCTGCCCCAGCCCCTCAGGGTCTGCCCCTACCGCCACTGGAACAAAGTTTTCCAATGTTGCTACCGGGCAAGTGAGCATAGGTGCTGGACGCGGACAAGCTTCCCCATGGCAACCAGGAAATAGCTGTCCCCCATCCCCACCACTTCTCTGGCACCCAAGGCACCTCTCTGCCAGGTAAGAAGTCTCCATGGCTGGAAAGTGGCAAAGGGAAAGGTGAAATGCTAGTAGTGCCCAATGGTCGGAAGCGAGGCCATATCCCAACTCCAGACACTTGTTCATCAGCGTGCGGCCTCTGTGTGGTCCAGGGGTGGGCTGGAGAACACCCATCTCTCTAAGACTCCACACAGAAGCAGGGCCCTCCAGTGCTGGTAACATCAGCCGTCCCCGGCACAGACACCGCCTGTCGCCCGCCTCATTAGACGTCCCCTCCCACACTGCTCAGGTTTGGGGAGAAGACTTGGGATATTCTTTTTTTATACAGAGGAGCAACTAACCTGCCAGGTTCCTTCCCAACACGCTCTTTTACGCCTCAGAATAATTCAGCTAAGTGGCTACTGTGATCTCCACTTTATAAATGAGGAAACTGAGTCTCAGAGTAGCCGAGTACCATAAGGCCACTTAGCCAGTGGATGAAGAAAAGTGAGTATTTTATTGGATACCTACTATGTGCCAGGTGCTTTCCATACATAAAACCTCAACTAACCTTCTAACCACCCCAGTACCTGGATTGGAACCCAAGTCTGTCTGTCTGGGTGCTCCCACCACCCTGAGCTGCACCATGGAAAGTGGAAGATTATAATGCTCCTGGTGGGTAGGTCAGCGCCGACCATGGACCAGCTCATCAGGCCATCCTTCTCCTGGGCCTTCACCCTCTTCCCCAGTTACCCCCCTGCCCCACCTACCCTAAGCGCGGACACTGTGGGCAGGTCCATGTCCGGGGAGCTGGCTATTATCTTGTGAGCCGACAGGATGCCTGCAGAAGACAGGGCGTTTCAACTGGGGATCATGGCCCACCCGGTTCCCATGCTTTCCCTGGGAAAGCAGAGTCAAAACCCACGACGTTCTGACCGTTGTGGAGAGGGCTGCTAGTGTCCTTCTCCCCGCTCAATCCCTTATGCGGGCGTGGCTCTCTTGCTGCTCAAGAGGAGTTTCCTCTCCCCCAGCAGACACAAATTCCCCTTTCTTCATTCATTCACGTTCGTGGGGTGGAGGGCGGTTCACAGGGTAGGCTAGGGACCGTCCGCACATCCGCCTCCCGCCTCCAGGCACTTACCTGCGGCCGTGAAGCCCCGCGCCAGGGCACAGGCCAGCTGGCCAGCGCCGATGAAGCCCACGCTCATGGTTCCAGGCTCTGCGTCTGCCGGGCCGCCGCAGAAGTCGGCTCACAGGTGCCCTAAAAGAAGAGTGAAGAACGGAGGGCCCAGCGGGCGCAGAGCCCCAGAGCCGAATCCCGGGAGCTGCCCACAGCTTCCGGGCCGGATCCCGCCACCCCTCCTCACTCACACTCACCGACTGCGCCGCAGGCGCCCAAGTGTCCCCGCCCCTCCAGGGAGACCAATCCGCGGCCGGGACGAGGCCGCGTGCCCGCCTCCTGCACACGGGATTGGCGGGTGGAATCTCGGACGCGGCGCGCGAAGCCGGGATTTCCGCCTCGTGTGGGCACCAGCCCTGCGGGCCCGGGAGCCCAGCCATTGGAAGCCGCATGGGGCTCAGGGCTGAGGCCGGGTAGAGGTCTGGCTAATGTTATTCCTGGTGCTGGCCATGAGCCGCACCTCGAGGGCAAGAGGAGCTCTCCAGGTTGCTGATTTGAGGGGACGAATGTGACGACGCTCTTGGCGGGGCTTCAGACAGGAGCTTGGGGACCTGTGGGCTCCGAGCCAGGCGCCTCGGTGCGCCCGGGGATTATCCGGGTTGGAGCTGGGAGGCCCCCGGCTGCCGCCCGCTCCCTCCCGGCCCGCGCAGGGAGGCGGCGGGGGAGCCGCGGTTACTCACTTGAACTTCCGTGGTTCACGCGATTGGTCTTATTAACTAGATTGCGAATAGGGTCAGTTCCTCTGTTTAGGAAATGATGGGCTCCTTAGAGCCTGGCTAAAGTAACCCCGACCACCGCCACTTGCTTTAAAACCCTCCACAAATGTGATGTTTACTTTTTCATCAGTAGTAAATATAAGTACTACGGGGAACAGGTGACAGAGGAAGGAGATGGCGTCTCAAGAGGAAGGCGTCTCAGAACAGCAGGAGAGACCGTTGGTTCCCCACCGCCTCTCTCAGTCTTTCTACAGGCCTTTCCGTATAACCCACACCCCACCCCCAGCAGTGGGCTGCTTTCTGCAATGTTCCTCAAGTTGATCACGTCCAGGAGGACAAGTCCCTGGTTCTTGAGTTTCTGGACCCTTAAAAGTGAGGACCAGGGACTTCCCTGGTGTTGCAGTGGTTAAGAATCCGCCTGACAATGCAGGGGACACCGGTTGGATCCCTGGTCTGGGAAGATCCCACATGCCCACATGCTGTGGATCAGCTAAGCCGGTGCGCCACAACTATTGAAGCCGCGCGCCTAGAGCCGACGGGCCACGACTACTGAGCCCACGTGCCACAACTACTGAAGCCACAGCAATGAGAAGCCCGTGCACCGCAATGAAGAGTAGCCCTCCCCCCGCTTCCTTTGGCAGCAAGGAAGACCCAACGCAGCCAAAAATTAATTAATTTTAAAAATGTGAGGACCAAATATTTACTATGAAGCAAAATTACATTTCTATAACTTTCTCTGATTAGGAAAGTAATACATGTATATTGAGAAAAAATTTAGAAAATACAAAAAAAGTAAAAGTCAAAATCACCCATAGCCATACTTCCTAAGGATCATTTTCTGCAGACATTTTTTGGTGTGTTTCCTTACACGTTATTTTGTATGCATACATACCTTTTCCATCATTGGAAATAAATGATATACATGTGGTTTTGAAATTTCTATACTAGATATACAATAAATATTTTCCAATGTCACTGAAAAGTTATTCAAAACAAGATTTTAGTGACTACTTAGCGTTCCATTAAATGGATGCACTGTACTAATTTAGCCATGCTCTCAAAGATCAGCATTAGGTTTATTAATTCATTCAATATATATTTATTGAGCCAGTTTCTGGGGATCCAGCCACGAACAAAACAGACAAAAGTCCTTATCTTCATAAAACCTATATCAATTTTTAAAATTATTGTTCATACTACTGTGAGAATGTCTTTGCCTAACTCTTTGACTATTTCCTTAGCCTGGATCCCTAAAAGTGCGATCTCGTGGTTCAGTGTGTAGAAGCCTTAAATGCTTCCCATAGTGGCCATGTTGCAGCCAAGCCTAGTTGTCACCAGCATGGGCTCTGACACCAGAAACCCTACAGCTCAAACTAGCTGAAGGAAGAGGGGGACTTCTGACACGGCCCTTAGGAAAGGTGCCGAGGAGCACACTAACAGAAGGAGCACCTACACCATGAGGACCTTGGGGACGGGAACCAGAGCTCCCTAACGGTGCCTGTGCTTCTGAGGGATGCTTGGCTTCCCTATGGTCCACTGGGAGGCTGCAGGGCCCCCTGGCTGTCTGGCTCTGGCCTGCAGTACAAAAGGTTGTGCGCCGAGTGTGTGTGTGTGCGTGTGTGTGTGTGTGTTGGAGTGGGGCGAGGTGTAGGAGACACCAGTATCTCACACCTGTCAGCCCCCTTACACACATTCATCCCTTACCTGGTTGCTTTGGTAACTCCTGTCTCAGCTTCCAGGAGTGGAGGTGAAATATGAGGAGGACTGGAGAGCCTGGGAAAGGAGGCCGAGTTGGTGGCCCCCAGTGCTGGCTTGATTCCCAGCCAGGGCAGGCCACGTAAGACAGGGAGCAGCCAAAGCACTTGGTCCTCCTGACTAAGCTTGAACATGTGAACTCCTGACCAGAAACTGGCTATTTTTTGTGGTACTTTGTGATCTTTTTTTCATCTCCAATGTTTAAAGTTTATGCGTACGAAGTTTTAAATATATTTAATTGTAGGCAATCCCATTTCATTTTCTTGTAATGACCTTGCTGACTCTAAAGGCTCATTTCGTCTGTGCAGCGGCCCCTGCTGTGGCTCCCATGGCCATTACGTTTGATGCCTGTGAAGTTCCTTTGGGTACAAGTGTTGGATGGATTAGATGAGATGAGATGAGATGAGACGAGACGAGACGAGACGAGACGAGACGAGACGAGACGAGAAGACCCGTCCTCCCCACCCAGCCACTTAGGATATACCCTCAGGAAGCCTGGTGCTGCCATCCTGCCATGGACATATACTCTCCTTCTCTGGCACCTGTCTTCTTGGGTGCCTACTCTATCACTTTACTCCATCTGAACAGACAGAGAAGTCCAGAAAGAAAACGGGGAGTTCACTAAGCTTCCAGGACTGACCACCTCACTCCTCTCCTCTGATCCTCTCATCCACCAGTCAGATGGGTTCAGCTGTTCCTGCCCTTCCTCCCTTCTCACCCCCCACCCCACGGCCCTGCCCCCTCTTCACCTCCAGCTGTCCCAACAAAGTGGACAGTGCTTCATTTCTGCCTTCGCTTGTCCAGGGTCTTCACTCTCAAGGCTTCAGGGCATCCTTCCTGGTCTGTCTCCGGAGAGCAGGCTTATCTTCCTAAGAATGGAGATGACCCAGGGAAGGAGGTGAATCCTGAGCTGCTCCCAGCCAGTCAAATGGCAGGTCCCCTGGACTCCTAGTCCTTCCTGATATAGGAATCTCCAGGGAGTCACACTTTGCATGCATTTTTGCCTTGTTGTTGTTCTTATACCAATAATCCATGTTTATATTGTAGAACAATTAGAAATTAGATCAAATGGAAAAATGAACACTGCCTGTAATCCTACCACCTAAAGAGAATCAATGTGACTCTTTTTGGAATATGACTCTACACCTCTTTTTCATATGCGGTAAGGCACACCTTAACCTTGATTTTTTTTTTTTTTTTTTTGGCCATGCCACGCGGTTTGCGGGATCGGGCTTTTTCCCCGACCAGGGATCAAACCTGGGGCCCTTGGCAGTGAGAGCGCTGAGTCCTGACCACTGGACCGCCAGGGAATTCCCTTAACCTTGATTTTTTTTAAAACAGGTACGTACTGATGTTGTATGTAAACAGGTCAGGTTGTGTATGAACAGGAGATTCAAAAACTGAAACAATTTTGTTTTAGGATGGTGGGATTATGGGTGGTTTTCAATTCATTCAAAATTATCTTTAATGTTGTTCCTTTATCCATTCAGTGGAAAAAAATTGTAATTACAGCTCACTTCTAATGGGATTTGGTTCACTGTCCGTATTAGTTTTCTGCTGCTGCCATAAGAATTCACCACAAAGTTAGCAGCTTAAAACAAAACGGATTTGTTATCTCACATTCTGTGGGTCAGAAATCTGAGTGGACCCAACTGGCTTCTGTGCACCAAATCAAGGTGTCAGCTGATCTGGGTTCTTACCTGGAGGTTCTGGGGGGAAATCGGCATCCAGTCTCGTTCAGATTGTTGGAAGAATTTGGTTCCATGTGGCTGTAGGACTGAGGTCCCTTTTCCTTGCTGGCTGTCAGCTGGGAGTCATTCTCACCTTCTAGAAGTTACTCACGTTCCCTGGCTCATGGTCCTTTTCATCTTCAAACCGGCAATGGCAGATTGAGTCCTTCTCAAGCTTTGAATCTCTTCGACCTCCCCTTCTGCCTCATCTCTCCTGCCTCCAGTTGGAGAGAGTTCTCTGCTTTTATGTGATTAGATCGGGTGCACCTGCATTATCCAAACCAATCTCCCTATTTTAAGGTGTGTAAACTTAATTACATTTGCGAAGTCCCTTGGCCATGTAACAGAACATAGTCACAGTTTCTAAGGATTGGGGGGCATGGACGTATTTGGGGAGAACATTTTGTCTACCACATTTTCTCCCTGTGCGGATGAGCACATCCTTACATTTTGAAACGAAGCCGATCTCCTAGATATTTTTAGCTTGCATGGGATGATGTGAGCAGTCCCATCCTTGCTACTGATTGCATGGGACTGGTTGGGAGTCCACAGACCTTTTAGAGCCACAAATACATCACTGAGAAGCTGGTAGTATTCTTTAGATGATTTTGATATCCTTCTTGTAGAGAAAGCGACTGTATGCGCTGGTACTCACAACATGCCAAGTGGCAGTTCTTCATTTTGATGTCTTAGAGAGGTAAAATAGCCATTTAAAAGTCAGAGACAAATCTCTCCCCATCTCCAACAATATTCTTGCCAAGTCCTCAAGTCCTGGCTGTCCATAGACTAGCTCCTTTTCCCCTTTGCTATTCACTTGCTATTAATTAGCTTTGTACGCCAAAATAGAAAATCCATGAACTTCAATAAGTCAGGCATAAGGAAACCCCGCTGAGCGGGAAAGGTAAATGTAGGGGAGTTGCCAGATGTGGCAGCTTCCAAATGACATGTTAATTAATGCCTGTGTCATCAGCAGAGCATGGGGCATGCTGATCTCTACCCCATAGATTTGCATTGCCTCAGCCTTGATTTCTTCATCTGAAAAATGGGAATAATAATACCTACCTCAAGGAGTAGTTGCAAGAATTAAGTCATATAATATATATGAGGTTGCCTAGCATAGCTCCCAGGTTCAGAGTGAATGCTCAGTAAACATTCGCTTGCCTGCCCTGTCCCCAGAACCACTATTGCAAAGGTTGAAGTGCTTTCTAAGGAGATGGCATATGTGAGTGATTGTTTACAATACTATTTTTGGAATGAGAGTTGGAGGGATATAAATATTACAAATGAAAGCAGAATCTAAACCGTTATTACAGTCTTCAGCGCCACCTAGGGGTTGGGGGACCTTGGTCACGCCGATTCTTCAGATCTTTATGTCGCTCTCATTCCCCATTACTGCTCCCTCTCTCCTACGCAAAGGACACTAGAAATTAAATACAGAGACGCAGAGTGAAACATCACTTTTATTTCAGCAGATTATCTACATTCGATTGTTTCCTTTTTGCTAAGTTAAAAAAAACAAACACGTAAATACATGTGGGTTCTGGTGATAAGTTCTCTAAAACAGTGGGGGAAATAACCTAAATATGCACAGGCAATGCTCTGTCTCTGGAGGAGCAGAGGAGTGGGTGAGGTTAGGGCTGTCTGATCCCCAGGACAATGAAGTTCTAGAGCTGAATCCCAAATCCTCCTTTTTAAAAGGAAATGGTGGCCCAAAGGCTTCTGCATTTGTTTGAGGTCACAGTTTATGGCCCTATTAGATCCAGAAACCAGGTGTCCTGATACCCTGTCCACTGCCCCTGGCCTAAAGCCCTTCATCCTCCCTTCTAGCACTCTCTCAGGGGACTGGGGACCCAAGTATATGTACAAAAGCCCAGAGTGGATCAACATTTTGGTGAATGGGGGTTCTTTTTAGACCTCCTCCCCACCTAGGGGAAACAGAGGGATTTTTTGTTTTGTTTTAATTCATCACATAATAGAGTAAATCAGTCTATTTTCCCACTTCTCATTGTAGGGTCTGTTGTCCCATACTCGGTTGAGAATCTGCTAGAGAACAGAAGCTCCTAGCTGACAATCTGTCCATGCTCAGCTATATCCTTTAACAAGTAGGCTGGGATTTCCTTCTACAGCTCTGCAATCGGGTTGCATTAATTACTCATGTAAGTGCTTAGGGTGGGTGACGGACAGGAGAGCAAGAAATGGAAGAACACACGAGAAAGGTAAAATAGGGGCACTCAATTGGGGCAGGGGTAACTTGCTAAGTAGAAAATTAAGACCTATGTTAAGACCTGCTTTGTGCACGTGTCTAGTCAGAGGCCTCCATGGCTGCACCCCACACCTACGGCTTCAGCCTCCTTGGTACAGGCGCCCCATCCGAGGCACAGCTGCACTTCTGCACCCTCATGTTGGGCAAGCTGACCACCTGGGTCCTGGGCTTGCCTCCCTCCGGGATGCTGACAATCATGGGCAGCGAGGTCGTCTCTGAGGCGATGCACTGTCTCGGCCCCAAAAATGGCCACTTGAAGGTCAGGGGCTCTGGGGGCTGCTGGCAGGTGCCCGCACACTCATAGGCCAGGAAGCCTGGGGGCTCCAGGACCCAGTTCTCAGCCCACTTCATCCCCTGCAGGTCAATGTACACCTCCCGGCGGCAGCAGCGGGTGCCCTCGGTCACTGGTGCCTTAGGATCACAGTTTCCCTGAGCTCTGTGGGGGGCAAGGAGAGGCAGAGTCAGAGGTCAGCTGGGAGGGCAGAGGTCAGGGGGCTCAGGGCAGGGCTTAGTGGGGCATCTGGAGGGAGATTTATGATTCATCTCTCATATTAAAAAGGAACTGGTTATTTGTGATAAGTGGTGAATGAATAAACATATCCAAATATAAATTATAAATCAGTTACTGTTTACTAAAGGTTTCCTATTATGCTAAGCACTGAACTAAGTAGTTTACATATATTATCTCAGACGATACCTGCATTTCATCCTCAGATGAACCTTGAAGAGGTTCCAGTATTATTCCTATTACACATGAGGACACAGAGACCCAAAGGTGTTAACTGACGTGCCAGAGTTCCTGCAGCAGTAGAAGGCAAAGCTACATGGACCCAGACTGTATGATTCCAAAGGCCTGTTATTAATCACCCTACTGCACAGCTCCATCCACTCCAAACAGCTAACTTGTCCCAAGAAGAAAGAACTCACTAATGCCAGAGGAAAGCTGTTCAACCTTAGTAACCACTAATGCTAATATTTTTCAAAGAATTAATCAGGGAAAAGGGTAGAGTGAAAACAGATGATTACAATAATGTATATGTATCAATGATAACATAAAGCTCGTTGAAAATATCTGAAGTTTTTTGGTTTTTGGTTTTTGGTTTTGTTTGGGTTTTTTTGCCAGTTGGTTGGCTTGCGGGATCTTAGCTCCCCGACCAGGGACTGAACCTGCCCCCCCCGGCCCCCCCGCAGTGAAAGTGAGGAGTTCTAACCACTGGGCTGCTAGGGAATTCCCTGAAGATATTGTCAATAAAATATTTGAATAATAAAAATTTCTACCATTAGAAACTCTTAACATGTAGTGGGGAATCAGTTGCATCCTGGGGCTATCTGCATCTGCCCCCCCAGCTGGTCCCCGCCGCGGTGGGCGTGGACCACCCAGTCTACTAGAGTCCTGGCCCTGCACCTACCCATAATCCCTGAGGTCCAGGGTGTGCAGCTCCAGCTGGGGCTCCCGCTGCCCGGCGCCCGACGGCCCCTGCGAGGCGAAGCGGACCAGCCTGTGGGCGCTGGAGGCCAGCGGGCCCAGGTGCTCCCGCTGCACCGACACCTGCAGCAGCAGCGGCTGCCGGGGCCGGCGCAGCTGCTGCCAGAAGTTCACGGCATCCGTCACGTCCAAGGCCTTCCAGCCGCTCTCGTGGACGGACACCAGCCTGCGACACCACACGGAGACACAGGCCCGCGCTGAGGGGCGGGACTGGGACGGCTGGGGTGGCCCTGGTGGGGGGGCCCTCTCCCACTCCCCCTCCCCTCCCCCTCCCCCCCCAGGGGCCCGGCCGGGACCGCGCCGCCCCTCCTCCCCCAGGCCACCCCTCCTCCCGCGCCGGGCCCAGCCCCCCTCCTCATCCCCGCCCCGCACCCCAGCCGCCACCTCCCCACCTGGAGTCGATGAGGGAGGTGCGGTTGGAACCGTCGTCGCGGACGTGCAGCCACTGGACGGTGACCCGGGCGCGGTCGCTGCGCGGGAAGAGCCGCTCGTGGCTGCGGAGCGCGGCCTTGGGGACCGGCTCCTGGAAGAGGCGCAGCACGGCCTGCACCAGCTCGCTGTGGGGCGGCAGCCGCTGCTCCATGTCGAACACCAGCAGGTGCGAGGAGACCTCGGACACCAGGAACCTGCCGGCCACCTCTGGGGACACGAGCGGGGTCAGCGGGGCCCCTCCGGGCACCAGGGGAGCTCTGAGGGTGGCAGGGCCACTGAGGCGGTGGCCAGGCGGGGAGAGACCAGCCCCTGTTCTGTCTCCCTGGGCCAAGCCCCCTATAGGTCTGGGCATTGTTTGTAACAATCTCCGCCCGCCCAGCGGGAAGGCTGGCAGTGCCGACAGGGCTACCTCAGCTGAGATGCTGAAGATCAGAATCCTCACCTGGGGACACTTGGCCTTGGGTCTAGCTCTGGGCACTGAGGAGGTGAGTCCAGGCCCAGGGAGGTAACAGGCTGAATAGGAGTCAGGATGGCTGCATCCCTGACAGCTGAATAGCTCGGCGTTACGCTACAGTGTTGTCCCTACACCTTTTCATCCACAATAACGCACTTTAATATTCACAGCGCTGGGAGATGGGTCAGCTACAGTCACACCAGTGCTCCGGAGGAACAAACAGAGAAGCAAAAAGATGATTCTAAAACCATTTGCTCAAGGTCAGGCTACTAGTGGCAATGTGAAAATGGTACCCGGGAAGCCCTGACTCTACGCCGCTCCCTGAGACTTGCGCCAGGGCTCTCGGCCACACCCACACGCTCCCATTGGCTCTGCTTTCTCTTCTCCATCCTCATCTTCTCTGATGCCTTAGCTTTGGTCCAGCTCCTCCTGGCCCCGAGGGGCGGGGCCCTCAGTGCAGACAGAGACAAGGGGCCCGGGCCCAGCCTTCCTCACAGTCCGTGGTCCCTCCCCATCGCCCTGTGGACCCTGCGCCCCCAGACCGCCTCCCCAGAGCAGGCCCTCCCTCCCCCACCACCACGAGGACCAGGCTGCAGCAGGGAGGGAGGGCCTCACCTCGGAAGTTCTGGCTGAACCTCTTCCCCCGGGAGTGGGCCCCGTGGCTGCGCTGCAGCAGGGCCACGTACTGGGCCCTCACGTGGGCGGGGATGACCAGCCTCTCCACATCGGCCTCGTCCAGGACGGGAGCCTCGCTGAGGCGCAGCTGCCGCAGCAGGCTGCCCAGGACCCGCTCCTCGGTCAGGGCCGCCCCGGGGCCAGCTAGGGGCAGCGCCCAGAGCGCCCAGCAGAGCCAGAGGGGCCGCATGGTGCTGCTCGGGAGAGGGAGGGGCAGAGAGGACGTGTCCCCGGAGGAGGCTCCGGGAGGGTCCCAGCTGGGTGTGCTGAGGGCCAGGCTGGGCCAGCTTTATAGCCAGGCCTGGGCTGGGCCTGGGTGGTGGGAGGGAGGGAGCCTGGGAGGGAGGGAGGTCACACCCCTCAGACCTCCTGGGAGTTCAGCGTCCAGACAGGTCCCTGAGCCCCGAGGAGGGGGCTGTCTAGAAAGGGCACAAAGGGCTGTCTGGATGCCACACGGGCCTGGGGCCTCTGACCGCTGCTGTCTGGCAGCTCAATAATAATTTTAGTGCCTATTGAATTTCCCTGACCCCACCCCAGTCCTAGTCTATGAAAAAGTGAGCCGCTTCTGTGAAAACAATTGTCCCATTAGCTGGCTGTTTAAATCTCTTTCCTGCAGGCCAGTCTGGGTCTAGGTTTGCTCACTGAGAGGAAGGAGGGAACGTGTTCTGCACTCCTGCCTGTTCCGGTCCAGGACCCATTCGGGGCACTTTCACAGAAGCCCCTTGAGTCGCCTCCCTCCATTCTCCAGTCCCTGCAAGCCCCCTCCCGCTCATCTCCACAGTCCCTCAGGTGACCCTGTCCTCCCCGTGACAGAAGGAAGCTAGACGCTATCAGGACAGGGAAGCTGGCAGCTCGGCTCTCTGCCAGTCCCAGGAGAAGCGATTTCTGCAAATGTCTTTGCAACCACAGGACTGCAGTGAGGGAGCCCCGGAGTGCAGCATCCTTCCGGAGAGCCCTCTGCACGGTGAGCCTGCCGCGGGCTCACAGCACCAGCGCAGTCTGAGCCCACGTCGTGCCCGGATTCAGAACAACAGAGCTGCCCAGAGTCACGTGGGTGGGAGCCCCCAGTGCCTCCTGGAACACACATTTGAGGCTGGCTGGGCTCAAGTAGGGGGCCTGCTGCTCGCTGGCTATTTGACCTGCTAACAAGTCCCCTAACTTCTCAGTGTCTCAATTTCTCCTCTGAAGGAGGGGGCGATGACAAATCTACTTCACGGGCTAGTGTGAAGATTGAACGGATTACACGCGTAAGACGCTGGGTGCAGCGCCCGGTGTCGTGAGCACCCTAGAGGGTTTGCTCTGGTTACCATCTGCCTGCTCTTGCAGTCTCGGGGGCACCTTTCTAAAAATGACGATGACAAGAAGAGCAGTCATTTCCTGAGTGTCGCTCTGTGCCAGGCAGTGTTCTGGGCCCTGAACGTGTATTCACAACAGCCCTAGGAGGCAGGTGCCAGCATCCGCAGATCTTCCAGATGCGAAGTCAGAACACGCGTGGCGAAGGAACCTGCCTGCGCTCGCTCAGCAAGTCCCTGATGCCCCTCCTGGCACAGGGGATTTGAGTATGCGCAGGAGGAAGTCTTTCCCAAAACGAGACAGCCTTACCTCCCCCGTCCTGTCACGTGGGAGGTGAGCAATGACGGTGGAAGAGGACAAGGACGGTGGTTGGGGGCCGAGGGGCCCAGTGCGCAGGGAGAACCCCTGAGCCCTTTCCCAGCAGGGGGCAGTCTGGCCTCCTCTGTGGGTATGCTGTGTCACTGACAGGTCTCTCATGCCATCCCCCTGCCTCTGTGCTCCTCACATGTCCCAGGCAGAGGAAGAGAGAACCTTCTGATGCTCGAGGGCGGAATTCCCCCGGATGAGAGCACAAATTGCCACCATACGCCTATGTCCGTACATATATATATATAGACGTATGCATATACCTGCGCGTGTGCATTTGCTTGGGTTTTAGTAGTAAGGTGGGGGGGGGGCTTTGAATTCTAGGAAGGGGAGAAATAATAATGCTGATAATAACCATAATGGCTAATACTGTTTATGGGCTGCACACTGTTCTGAGTGCTTTATGTACATTAACTCTTTATCCTCACAATTTGCCATTATTGTTCCCATTTTATAGATGAAGAAACTGAGGCATAAAACTGGGTACCTGACTTGCCCAAGGTCATACAGCTAGTAAGTGGCAGAGCTCGGGTTATTTGAAGGGAAGGAAACAAGGATTCTGTCAAACACGCTCACAGGACAAGGTAAGAGGAAATACAGAAATCCTGACAGTTGAACGGGGTGGGAGGGGTAATGGATGGGGGAGAGCTGGGAGCCTCTCAGGGGGCAACACAATCATGACCTTTACTGCTCCTCTGCTCCCCTTTCCTTCTCTTGCACCTCTGTTTCCTCAGCATTTGTGTAATTCACAAGGCAGAATTCAAATCCCATCTTGGAGTTCATATATCACATTGTCCCGACACCCCCTGAAATATAAGGCGCCACCTGTGGGTCCGGCCTGAGGGGGCCCTCCTGCTCTCCCTGTGAAAAGTGTAGCCTTCTTCAAAAGGAGAGCTGTTGCCTTTCTTTGCAAGTGATTAGCAAGGAAAGGACTTACTTGATGCAAACATTTGGGCCTTAAGTCAGGCCAAAAGGTGCAGAAGTGTCACATTTACAGGAGACCCAGGACTTGTGGCCCTCAGTCCCTGGAAGTTGTTCCATAAATATGCAGTAGCCCACCACGCTCGCTGCTGGGTGAGAGGAAGAGATGTGGCTTATCACTGGCCAGGGTGGTGCCAAGGATATGACACCCAGGCTGCCCTTGCAAGCCGAGGCCCCCTCTCCAGGCCCCCAACATCTAGACCCCCCGGAGCTCCCCGGGGCTGGAAGCTCACGATGGGGCCTTGCGGGGCCCCTGTGCTGCAGCTCCCTGACAAGCCAGTGTGCCGAGGAGATGCCTCAGGGCTGAGGACCTCTCAGTCAATCCAGGGTCGCATCTGGGCTGGGCAGGGGATGCAGGGGAGGCAGACAGACAGAGGGCAAGTCCCCCAGCCCCAGCTTCAGTACTTCTGAATATTTTCGCATTCAAGGACCGTTACATAAGACACAGGAGCCCAGGGTGCTGACTCTGAACCGTGCCTCTCTGCCCAGAAGCCGCTTCTGCACCTGGGGTAACTGACCAGTTAAACTGAAACTTAGGTTTTCAGATAAGAAAGTAAAGTGGAAGCACCCTCCTCTGCCGGATTCTCTGCCTTTCCCAGGTGTCTCACTGGGCTCCTGGGCTGGCCTCCCAGCACGGAGCCGACTCTAGAGCTGAGTCCTTCATGGGAACTGGAACTGACCGGGACCAGTCCTGTCTTCGTGGATGGGCTTCTGGGGTCTGGTGGTCAGGGAGCTCCTGGGGCCACTGGTGCCTGGGCAGATGGTCCACGGTTTGGAAACTGAAAATCCTTCCCAATCTCCCTTAAGACGCGAGAGCCTGGGAGCATTTGTCACCCTCAGAGGATTTGTCCAGCAAGGTGCCCCATCCCCGGCCTTTTCCTGGCTACTCTGTAGAATCAGAGGGCTTAAGGCTGAAGTGGACCATCCCATCCATTCTCTTGCCCCCTGGTTTTTAGAGCTAAGAAAACTGAGGCCCAGAGAGGTGACAGCATCTCCAAGCTCACACAGGTAATGATGGATGCCTGCATAAAGTCAGGTCTTCCGATTCCCAGCCCCAAATCTTTCCACACCTTCAAACTATTTCCAGCACATGGTCCTGCAGGACCCCCTGAAGCTTGCTGGGAGCATCCATAAGCCCCAGGCAAGCTGGGGACTCAGTCAATCCAGGGTCGAGTCTGGGCTGGGCAGGGGATGCAGGGGAGGCAGACAGACAGAGGGCAAGTCCCCCAGACTCCTGAGGCTTTCTGGACACAGGCTCCTAGTCCTGAATGTGGATTCCAGGCGGACTGAAGAGTTTTGTTGGGGAAATAAAATAATTGAGCAATTAGCTAGTGGTGAATGTGGATTGGGAGCCTTTTTTCAAGGGACCTATTAGTTGCAGGGAGGAAGGGCAGCTGCCCTTTGTCATGCAGAGTTGGGAACCAGGCCTCCCCTCCGACTGTGGATCTGGGGGGAGAGTCTGGTCAGGCAGTCTGTGGGGTCAGGTTGGGCTTGAAAAGTGGAAAAATTGTAAACTAGCCTCCACTGACCTTGTGGGAGGGGAGACTACTTACAAAACTGTCTGAATCAGACCTTTCTAAGGTAGAAGGAGTGCATACTGTTTACGAACATGTGTTGTTAGGGGTTTGAAAAGTTTGTGAAGACTTTTTTTCCCAGAGATAGTATGTTGTGAATGCTCTAAGTGTAATCGTGTGAATTCTGTACAAGCATGCAATTACTCCGCCTCCCGTCTGTTTGGTTGGCATGTTGTTGGCATGCACATGCGTTAGGACTGGGGACATTTACGACCAGTCTCCTCCCCGCCCCCGGTGGCCTTTAGATAACCCAGACTGGCAGCCTTCCTCTGTCTTCCCCAGACCAGTCCACGGATCCTGCAGCCGCTTTCCCTGACCTGGAGTCACCCGGCCCAGCCATCCAGCACAGTTTGGCCATCATGGAGCCACAAAGCCCGCAGCCCCTGAGTGTCAGGGGTGGGCCCCCGGGTGGGCCCCCCCATGCCTCCCCTCCCCTCAGCCCCAGACAGCTTCTCTACAACCCCTGTTCGGGCACCTCCCACCTTCCGCCAGGTCTGGGTGTTTTTCCACAGGAGGCTCTTGGGGGCAAATCATCTGCGGAGCTGGTGTAACTACGGATTGCTGGACCGCAGCCCAGACCTTAAAGGGCTTGGATGGGGGCCCGGGGCCAGGAATCTGAATGTTAGAGCTTCTGCGCGTGCACACGAGGGTGGAGGAGAGCAGGGTTGGGTGGCAGTGCGATAGCAGTCCTGTGGGAGAAAAGCATCCCATCCTACCATTAAGGAGAACTGTAACCCAGCCCTTTCCTGAGGGTTCCTCAGCTTCCTGATTGCCTGTGATGAGAGGAAATAAAGTGACCAGAAAAAAAAGGGAAAAGAATTTTTCCCCTGAGGTCTTTTGTGGGCTTTCCCTGAACATGTGAGAGTAAGAGAAGGCAAACAGAAAGGTTTTCTTTTTTTCTCCCTCTGGTAAAAAGCCCTTTTGTGTCTCTCCCCACAGCTTCAGTACTTCTGAATATTTTCACATTCAAGGACCGTGACATAGGACCCAGGAGCCCAGGGTGCTGATTCTGAACCGTGCCTCTCTGCCCAGGTGACGCCTAACTTGTCACTCTCGTGGCCACACGGAGCACAGACAGAGGTTCCTCCCCCGAGGCCCAGCCCGCTTTCCCACCCCCTCGTCCTGCCCCTCACAGCCGCCCTCCACTCAGCATTCAGGCCTCTCACAGAACACCCCCTGGAGGGTCAGCTAGTGGCTCATTCTTCACTTCTCTTTTATCTTTGAAATGTTCTCATCTGGCAAGTCTCAGCATAAATTTCACTTCCTTTATGAAAACCCTTCCTAATGTTCTGAGCACCCCCATCTCTCCCTGCCCAGTTCATCACTATGTTCTCTGGATGCCCTTGGTCCGTCGTGAAAACAGGGGGATGACACTCCCTGTGACATTCTGGAAAGAGATGCTGGGGTGCAGCTCTCCCGATAGAGCACCTGCTCAGTGAGCGACGGACACCCTCTAGGTGTAATCATGCCTAACATGGTGCCCGGCAGATAGTTTGTGCTCGAACTGCACTTGCTGAAAAAAGAGAGAGGCAGGGGGTGGGCAGCAGGGGAAAAAGAGAAGAGTATCTGGATGGAAATTAGACACATGAGATCTTAGTCCAGATTGAGGCCACTGTTGACTCAGGAAACTAATAACCAACACATACAACTTTAAAGTTGACAAACTTGGCAGATGGACAGACAATGAGAAGCGTCTCCTGTGCTCACCTCTAACCTCTGCTCTGCTTCCCCAAAGCAATACTAAATCTTGTATGAGCTTCCAGAACGTCTGGACCTGCACAAGCCCAGGTGTGTGATAACATCCGTGTGGTAACATGTTCTGTTTTCACCTGACAACACATCCTCCACTGCCTCCCTGCCCTTGGAGACACAGCCAGGAGTCATCAGGGCCAGAGCTGGGTCCTGATTCTCTTGATCTCACGTGATTCCCTTGGCCTTTTCTTTATTTTTTTTTCAGTGTGTCAAGATTTGCTTTTATAAACTAACTTGGCCAGATTAAGAAACTGAACAATATTTACACCTCTGAACTTCAAGGATCTAAATCTTGTCACATACTCCCCACCCAAATCCCCACCATCTTTTTAGATAACATGACATGAATAAGTAGGTCAAAATCCTTTTGAAAAAAAATTTTTTTTCTTTATTTCTATTTATTCATTTATGCAAAGACAATATCAACATAGGTAATAGGAACACACTTTTAAGTTTAATTTTCCATTTTGAAAGGTTCAGAATTTTGTCTCTTCTTTCTACCTTTTTAAATACTTCAGTCCAACAAAACAGCACACAAATAAAAATTTATTCCCTTACTTTTCTTAAGGTCATATTGGGATAATTAGAATTGGCTGTTTAGAATTTAGGTATCATTTAGAGTAAACTGGAGATTTCATCATAGAATAATACATGTAAGAATGTTATAGCACACACACACACACAAAAGTACAGAGAATTTGAAAAAGAACAAATTTCAGGGCACTTTCAAATTCTGAGGCATAAGAAAGCACTCTTGGGGATCCTTAAGTTAAAAGACTCTTTCCTTCAGATTCAGAATGAAGATTATTAGGAATTGTAAGACAATGGGCACTGATGATATGGCCGATGGAAGATTCATTAGGTTAGGGAAAAATGGAGTTTCCATGTTTTAGTGAAGGGGCTGGCCAGTGAAAGAAAACCCAGGAAGCCACTTTAAACTCATGTCCATGGCAGGTCAAATGATGCTGATACAAGTGTTTCCCTTAGAAAGGTATTATCCCATTGCTACCTTTCCAAGGCTTAGCCCTCAGATTGTTTATACTGATACTTCTCTTCTTCATATCACCTGTTCTAGGAGAAAACCTCCTGGAACAATGGTGCTACAGACTGGAAAAGCAAGACTGTGGATACAGCAAAGGAGCTCTGGATCTCTAGTTGTTTGTCACGGTTTACACTGTCTAACGAGGAACCTAGCTGATCTAAAAATGGACTGTTAACTCTAAATCTAGTATATTTTTGGGATATGCTTATTGCTAAACAACTTTTGTGGTTTAGAAACGCCAAAACTTCCTTGACTCTCCTGGACATATTTTACTTTAAAAAAGGAAATATAATAGGCTAAAAAACAAAAATAAAAATCTATCTGTTCTTTAACAAATAACTAATATTTTAATGTTTTTATAAAAACAATTCCTTTCAGGTACTCTGAGTAACTTTTAAGCAACATTAAAAACAGGTTCAGGGCTTGCCTGGTGACGTAGTGGTTAAGAATCCGCCTGCCAATGCAGGAGAAACGGGTTCGAGCCCTGGTCCGGGAAGATCCCACATGCCGCGAAGCAACTAAGCCAGTGCACCACAACTACTGAGGCTGCGAGCCACAGCTACTGAAGTCCGTGTGCCTAGAGCCCGTGCTCCGCAACAAGAAGAAGCCACCACAATGAGAAGCCCGCGCACCGCAACGAAGAGTAGCCTCTGCTCACCTCAACTAGAGAAAGCCCGTGCACAGCAACGAAGACCCAACACAGCCAAAAATAAATAAATTTAAAAAAAAACAAAAAAAAGTTTCAGCCTTCTTTAATACCAATATTTTGCACAACTTAAGATACAGCCATTGAGTTTAGCATTCCAAGGGAAAAAAAAGTAAAAGAAAAAAAGGAGAACAGTAACTTATCAGGAAGCTTATGTACTTAATAAAGTTTAGTTTGTTTTGGAGTCTTTAAAAAAAATTAGGCCCAGAATTTAATTATCCTAATTACCATCCCAATCGGATATCTCTATGTGTGGATTCTAGATAAGATAAAATATTTTGAACTAATAAATGTAAACCCATTGATTGGACTGTTTGTTTGGAATCTGTTTTACTGGGTTTAGATAAGGAAAACTTCAATACAGCTAACTATATACTGAGTTCCACTGATTAAAAATGCAGTTTTAAAAACTCTGCTTTTGTGGTAAATTTCTGGACAAATCATAAAAGCACAACATCGTAGATATTGTACTGTTCACAGGTACTTGTTGGAGAAGTGAAGTGCTTGTATTTAAACTATCAAAATTCTGACCTTTCAAAATAGGTTTTCTAAAACAATTTTTTTTTGAAAATCAGCATTTGCTTTTAAACTCTTAAAATGTCAATTTAAAAAAATCCTTACAGATAAATCTTAAAGTTATTCCTTTCAGTCTCAATTATTTTTTTACTTTTAACTATATATTGAACACAGAATCAGTTTCTAAGTAAATGTCTAATGAAAAAGTTTCAATGTAAAATAATACTAGGCAATCTAATATAACTTGTATAGAAAAGTCTGAGTGTGATTTATCAAAATTCAGAATTAAATTTCTATAATAGTTGAAAAACTTTCAGTCTCTTCTTACTATTCAAAATCTGCAACTTCCTGTGAGACTAGAAAGTCAGCAGAGAATATCAAACAGACTTAAGCACTGCCCAACTTCTTCTAAAGTGATGAAGAACTCTTCACTTCTAAAGTGATGAACTCTAGGACTTCCCTGGTGGCGCAGTGGTTGAGAATCTGCCTGCCAATGCAGGGGACACGGGTTCGAGCCCTGGTCTGGGAGGATCCCACATGCCGCGGAGCAACTAGGCCCGTGAGCCACAATTGCTGAGCCTGCGCGTCTGGAGCCTGTGCTCCGCAACAAGAGAGGCCGCGATAGTGAGAGGCCCGCGCACCGCAATGAAGAGTGGCCCCCGCTTGCCGCAACTAGAGAAAGCCCTCGCACAGAAACGAAGACCCAACACAGCCATAAATAAATAAATAAATAAATAAATAAATAAATAAATAAAATTTTAAAAATAAATAAAAATAAAGTGATGAACTCTTATCCTACTCAGGTAGTCATCTTGAGCAACAAGGGAGTTTCTCAGTCTGTTCTCCGGATTAAATAGACACGATTCCACCGTCTGTATGCTTCAGCCCACAGATTTCTTTTGTGGGCCATTTCCAGAGGATGGAGTAACTTCATGAATTGAGCATTCACTTGGCAAAACTTCAGCTCCTGGATCAACTTCATTACAGTGGTAGTTAACAGCTGTGTAATCCAGAGGAATAACGTTAACTCCTTTGTTCCCCAGTAGGCCACTGAGGTGGCATCTGATAATTATAAACCCACAGCTGATATCTGGTCATAACCTGAACTGGTGAATTTGGTTTTTTTGTTTGTTTGTTTGTTTTCTTTTTTTTTTTTTTTAATCAGTCATCAATTTTATAGACATCGTTGTATACATGTCAATCCCAATCTCCCAATTCAGCACACCACCATCCCCACCCCACCGCGGTTTTCCCCCCTTGGTGTCCATACGTTTTGAACTGGTGAATTTGGATAAGGAGGATAAGCCTGAACACACTGATTCATTGTGGTTGGAGACTGCATGTAAGTTTCAGTGTTGGGATTACTCCAGTGTTTGGATTACACTGAAACTGTGGTGGAGGAGGAGGATTAAAAACCAAAGGACGTGGCTGTACGTGATAAGCACTTAAAGTTTGTTTCCTGATTGCAGGGCCCAGTTTCAGCTTTTTACCATGGAAATTTATCTGTGATTCTACTATCTTCTGCACATCCATGTCATTATAAAATGAAGCAAATCCATAGCCTTTGGACACACCAGTTCAGTCCGTGATTATCTTCACTTCTCTTACTGAACCATATCTAGCAAAGAAACTTGTAATTTCGGTTTCATCCATCCTAACATCAATTCCACCACCAAAAAAAAAAAGGTATTTGGCATGATTTTGCCTTCTGGTAAAACATAGCCTTGGCTGGTCGTAGTTGATGAAGGCTGGGTGCTGGCCTCTCTGGAGGTGGTTGAGTTTGGAGTCTCAGGATTTGCAGCCTCAGGATGGCGGCAGCCAGGGTTCCGGCAGAGGGGCTTGAGGAGGGGCAGGGGCTGCTGTTAGGCCTGCTCGGGCCCGCCGCCCGGCTTGACTGGGCAGAGGCGGACGAGCGAGGACAGTCAGAGACGGGTGGCGAGGCCGAGGGGCACAGGCGGACTCCCTTGGCCTTTTCCTTAGGATCACCTGTTCTAGATGGAAAATTCTTTAAGGCCTGGATCAGATCATATTTTCTAGGCTGTCAGTCCTAAGTTCATCCTAGTGGAGCCAGAGTTCTAACCAGTCCAGGGGAGAGTGTTAATGGAGGGCGGTGGTATTGATATTTGACATCATTAATTGATATTTGCTATCATAATCATTATTATGGTACTGATATCATTATCCTATTCTCTACCTGATTCTCTACCTCTCATACCTGATAAAGCAGGGAGGAAGCATTTGCACATTCTGACGGGTAATTGGAAAGGTGGCCTGAGTAAACAAAATACATAACAACGAGTGTGGAGTCATTTGGGAATCCCTAGGATTAGCTCTGTCCTGCTGAGCCAGATCCTTTTCCCAGATACTTCAGCATTTTGTTAATAGCTCAGCACTGCAACTGTCATGGAAAGGAAACGAGCTTTTGCCATCCACTCTGGTGAGAAGCCACTGGCGTGTTTTGCCCGCTTCCTGCATGTTCATTAGGGAATGTGACACTCCAGCCACCAAGCAGCCCCGACACCTCCTGGAAACACTTTTTGCTTCCTCTGCAATGCAGCTCTAAGCTGTCCTTTGAGCATTTGGCCTGCTGCTTGCTCTTGGAGCTCTGAGAGTTTCCTGGTGGGAGCTGATGAGTTTTCTGAAGAGCCGTGTGTGTGTGTGTGTGTGTGTGTGTGTGTGTGTATTCAAAGACATATCTATGGTACTAAATCAAATAGCAAAGAAAGATTTATAATGAAAAGTAATAGTCTTCCACTCCATCCTTCCCCACTCTTCAAACATCACTTCTGACAGTTTACCTCCCAAACCATAAACAGTATGGTTGATTTCTTACCTTAGAGGTTATCTGTTGACTCCCTGCTACGAAAAACAAGCATTTAGCTCTTTTCCCCCCTCATTCTGGATTCCATCCTCCTCTCAAATTTTTAATAAATGCATTGGTAATTTTAGTTATTTTCGTCACTTTTGCAAATTTAAACAATATACGAAAACCTCTATTTCTTGCTCCCTGAGCTGCAGACAGTGTCTTACTTTTGCATCGCATAAAACTAGGCTATGAAGCGACCATGTCTTGCACCTCCTCACCCACCCTGGTCTCCCAACTCTGTACTAGCTACACCTTGGCATTTGCAATGGCAAGATTAGTAACCTTAACATTCTGTTTAGTCCTTTGCTGAAAACAAGTAAGTGACATTTATGTTACCATTATTATGTAAATATTCTTTATTGTAGAGCCAAAAAAAAAAAAGCTATGGGTCCAAAATAAACCCTGGGCCACTCATTCTAAGCAAAGTAAGTCAGAAAGAGAAGGACAAATACCATATGATATCACTTATGTGTGGAATCTAAAATATGACACAAATGAACTTATCTATGAAACAGAAACAGACTCACAGACATAGAGAACAGACTTGTGGTTGCCAAGGGCGAGGGGGTGTGGGAGAGGGTCAGACTGGGAGTTTAAGATTAGCAGATGCAAAATATTATATATAGAATGGATAAACAACAAGGTCCTACTGTATAGCACAGGGAACTATATTCAATATCCTGTGATAAACTGTAATAGAAAAGAATATGAAAAGAATATATATATATGGGGGCTTCCCTGGTGGCACAGTGGTTGAGAGTCTGCCTGCCAATGCAGGGGACGCGGGTTCGAGCCCTGGTCTGGGAGGATCCCACATGCCGCGGAGCAACTAGGCCCGTGAGCCACAATTACTGAGCCTGCGTGTCTGGAACCTGTGCTCCACAACAAGAGAGGCCACGATAGTGAGAGGCCCACGCACCGCGATGAAGGGTGGCCCCCATTTGCCGCAACTAGAGAAAGCCCACGCACAGAAACGGAGACCCAATACAGCCATAAATAAATAAATAAATTAATTAATTAATTAATTAATTAATTAATTAAAAGAATATATATATATGTATATGTATAACTGAATCACTTTGCTGTACACCTGAAACTAACACAACACTTTAAATCAACTATACTTCAATTAAAAAAAAAAAAAAGGAACGCCTTCTTTACTCCAAGATCTGTGAGCCCTTCTCATCTGAAGTTAACTTTAGGAAATCTCTTCCTCTTCTTTTTTCTTTTAATAAAATTTCATCCTCCAACCCTGTCCATCCCCACTCTGTGGTCTTTGTTCTCTGTATCCAGACCTGGTTGAACCTCTACATTTCTCATTTCATTTCATTCATTTATTTGTTTGTTTATTTATATTTATTGTCAGTGCCCGTGGCTTCACATTCTGAAATATTCATGACTTTAGTAGCCTAGGCTTTCTGTTGCTGTTTCTTATTTTAAATAAATATTTTATTTTATTTTATTTATTTATTTTCTAGTTATACCGCATGGCTTGCAGGATTTTAGTTCCCTGACCAGGGATTGAACCGGCGCCCTCAGCAGTGAAAGCACAGAGTCCTAACCACTGGACCTTCAGGAAATTCTCTAAAAATGTTATTTTAGAACAGTAAAGGAAATCATAAACAAAACGAAAAGCAACCTAAGGACTGGGGGAGGGATAAATTAGGAGGATGGGATTAACAGATACGCACCAGTATATACAAAATAGATAAACAACAAGGACCTACTGTATAGCACAGGGAACTCTATTCAATACCTTGTAATCACCTATAACGGAAAAGAACTGGAAAAATATATATATATGTATAACTGAATCACTTTGCTGTACACCTGAAACTACCACAATATTGGAAATCAACTATATATTCAATTAAAAATCATTCTGAGAATACTAATTATAATTTTTGAGCATTTTATGTTCCCAAATAATATTTGTTTGCTCTAGAGTCAGTCCTTCAAAGGGGACCAACCTAAGGAATCACCTATTACTTTGGAGAAAGTAGAGCCGTGGGTCTTCACTATCAGAATTTGTTCTTTGGCAAAGACCTGAGGCCATGTCTCCTCATTGTGTATTTAGGTCAGCGTGCTTCGTGTACGAGGATGCATGCATTTCAGCCTCATCTTCAGAGGGAGGCTGACCAGGGCTCTGTGAGCAAAAGAGACATCCCTGGACATCACCCAAGTCCCTTGTCCAAGGGCAGCTTCTAGGCTGCCCCAGGGGCACTAATCACAGTACTGTGCAGCCCCTTGACTCTTTCCTGAGGAAGATTTCTCTAAGAAAAGGGTTCCCCTCCCCAACTTTCCCCAGAGCCTGGAGAAGCCTCTGAGGTGGACAAACTGAAGGAGTGGGATGTAGGAGCCCAACACTTTGCCCGAAATCCTGCAGAAGGAAAGCAACCGGTGTGCCCCACAGAAGCCTGAAGAGGCAGTGAGATTGCGAATGAGACTCGGGGGCTGAAACTGACATGCTGTTTGCAAAAGAGCACAGCGCAGCCCTTGCCCCTTAACCTGCTCGCGACCACTTACAGCGGGCAGCCTCTCAGAGGAAGATGTTGCTATTGCCGTGTGTTAACATGGCCTGTTACTGGGTATCTATAAACAGAATAATACTTTTTTTTTTCAAAGCCTTCAGAGTCCTTGCAAGAAGGAAGGCTCCAGCTGGAGTGGGTGGGATGACCTCTGCCAGGCGGTCTGGGGACAGGACCCTGAGGCCAAAGCCCTAAGGCGGGTCTCTCAGTCCTGAGGACTTGTTTGCCTTGTCCCGGAATGAGAAACCATCTCCCTCTGAGGGAGGCCAGAGGAGGGAGGCTGAGGGAGGCTGAGCCCCTGCCACCCCTTTCGGCCTACGTAGGAGAATGCCAGGAAAGAGAAACAGGGGAAGGGTGGAGGGAGGAGTTTCACAACGGATGCAGCAGAGATGGGCCCTTGCTTCTGTGGTACCCTATTCCTTCCTCTGCCTTCATCACATCACCGTGGCCGCTTCTTTTTTTTTTTTTTTTTTAATTTTATTTATTTATTTATGGCTGTGTTGGGTCTTCGTTTCTGTGTGAGGGCTTTCTCTAGTTGTGGCAAGCGGGGGCCACTCTTCATCGCGGTGCGCGGGCCTCTCACTATCGCGGCCTCTCACTGTCGCGGCCTCTCTTGTTGCGGAGCACAGGCTCCAGACGCGCAGGCTCAGTAGTTGTGGCTCACGGGCCTAGTTGCTCCGCGGCATGTGGGATCTTCCCAGACCAGGGCTCGAACCCGTGTCCCCTGCATTGGCAGGCAGATTTTCAACCACTGCGCCACCAGGGAAGCCCCCGTGGCCGCTTCTTAATTTGTTAACAGTGGGAGGGAAGTTTAGAACTTCCTGGAGTCCAGCCTCAGCCGATGTGAAACATCTCCAGCCAGACCCCAGAGGTCTTGGCATATCAGCTTCCTGCCTCCCAGAGGCTGAAGCCCTGTCAAGAGGGCAGAGCCCCCTTCAGGAAAAGCATTTATGAGGAGCGCAGGAAAGTCAACCCTGGAACCCCTAATGGTGTCGCCTTTGCTCCGAAGGAACGAGACTGAGAGCAGACCCTGTGGCTCCAAGATCCCGGTCCAAAGGATCAGTGCCCATCGTTTACATCTACCTAGGGCTCCTGCCATCACATACATTCCATTTCTACCCTCACAACAATGGGGGCCTTTGAGAAGGAAAACTGAGGCCAAAACACACAAACTAATTTCACCCAAGGCCATGAGCCTGAATGTCAGGGACACCACTGGGATTTGAACGCAGGCCCCCTGACCAGGGTAGGCTGTGCCCACAGCACCTTAATCTCATGGGTAAACAATCTCTTAATCTCAGTAGGTGGGCAGCTTCTTGCCAGCCAGCTCATCCCATCCGCAGTTCATTCATTCAATCAACATTCACTGAGCACCTATCAATCACCAGACACCTCAGGGCTGGGGAGACAAAGACAGGGTCCCAGCAGTAGGAAGTCCACCCTTAGTAAACAGACAGCTGCACGGGGTGATAAGTGTGGCTGGGCTGAGGTGAGGCTAATGTGGATTCTCCCCAGCTTCCCAGTGAGCAGTCGATGTCAGATTTCCCTTCCTCTGGGGTTTGGGACACTTCCATGCTGACTGGCAGAGGTAGCCCTGCCATCCACTGAGCTTTGGGGTTGGAAAAGGCCCTGGCACAGTGACTCACGGCTGTGATTCCTTATGACCTGTCTGTGCCACAGCCTTGACTACAAAGCAAGTGTCATTCTTGACACCCCAAGGATACTGGCCAGGCTGCCTGTAGGCCCGTTAATGTGACCAGGCTTGGCAACAGTGTGCATGAACTGTGCTCAAGGCACCTGAAGAAATACGACAGGGCCTAAAAGAAAGAAGGGTGATGAGTCAGGGAATGCGTGGCTGAGACCCAAATCAGAGGTGCTGGCTTCTTCGCGCAGCAGGAACCCTTCCCTGCTTCTGAGTGGCCCCAGCGCCTGCTCCCAGACCGAGCCCAGCTCTACCTTGTCACAAGTCAGGTGGCCTTGAGCTGCTCTCTGTGCCTTAGTTTCCACATCTACTGAATAAGGAGGATGACAATAGAGTCTTCATTGTAGGGTTATTTGAATTAGTATTTGTTAAGCACTGAAACAGTTCCCAGGACATGGAAAACACTATGGAAGGGCTTTTTAAAAAAAATAAAAGAAGGGATCCAAGAGGCAGTGGCCCCATTACCTTCAGCCAGGATCCCATCCATGGAGCATGGAGCAGTCGAAAGAGGACAGGCTTAATCAACAGGAAGGTAGCACTGTTGGTGGAATGTAAATTGGTGCAGCCACTGTAGAAAACAGTATAGAGGTTCCTCAAAAACAAAAATAGAGCTACCATATGGTCCTGAAATCCCACTCCTGGGTATATATCCAGAGAAAACTATAATTCGAAAAGATACATACACCCCAATATTCACAGCAGCACTATTCACAATAGCCAAGACATGGAAGCAACCTAAATGTCCATCAACAGATGAATGGATAAAGAAGATGTGGTATATATATATATATATATATATATATATATATATATATATATACACAGTGTATATGTATATATAATATTCCATTGTGTATATATATACACAATGGAATATTACTCAGCCATAAAAAAAGAATGAAATAATGCCATTTGCAGCAACATGGAAAGACCTAGAGCTTATCTTACTAAGTGAAGGAAGTCAGAGAAAGACAAGTAGCATATGATATCACTTACATGTGGAATCTAAAAAATGATACAAATGATACAAATGAACTTATTTACAAAACAGAAACAGACTCACAGACATAGAAAATAAACTTATGGCTACCAAAGGGGAAAGGTGGGGGGATAAATTAGGAGTTTGTAATTAGCAGATACAAACTACTATATACAAAATAGATAAACAACAAGGACCTACTGAATAGCACAGGGAACTATATTCAATATCTTGTAATAAACTATAATGGAAAAGAATCTGTAAAAGAATAGATATCTGAATCACTTTGCTGTATACCTGAAACTAACACAACATTGTAAATCAACTAACTTCGGTAAACAAAAACAAACCCAACAAACAGGAAGGTAGCATTATTCAGGCACCAAATTAGTAAAGACTTCTTTTGAGAAGTTAATAGTCAACGTTGCAGAGAGCAGTGAGAAGGTGCCAGGTACATTTACAGGTGCCACCTTTTCAGCAGTAATTTGGTCATATGTATCAAGGGCCTTAAAGACATTCATAAACTCGCCCCAGTAAGTCTCCTTTTAAATGAATCTGTCCCACAGAGATAATTTGAGATTTAGACAACAGTTGAAACACAGAGATTTTCTACAGCATTTCATACAGTTACCAAAAACATTAAGAAAATGAGAATGCCCAACAAGAGAAAGATAAATACACAAAATGAATTGTTAAAGAGTCATTAAAAACCACGTTCAGAAGAATTTTCAGTGGCATAAAGAAAGCTCACACTATGCAAGTCAGTTAAAAAAAAAAAGGAATATGTACCATCATTAAAATGTATGATTTCATGCTGGAAAGGGTGTGGAGAAAAGGGAACCCTCCTACACTGTTGACGGGAATGTAAATTGGTGGAGCCACTACAGAAAGCAGTATGGAGGGTCCTTAAAAAACTAAAAATAGAGTTATCATATGAGCCAGCAATCCCCCTTCTGGGCATATATCCAGACAAAACTATAATTTGAACAGATGCATGTGCCCTGATGTTGAGAGTAGCACTATTTACAATAGCCAAGACGTGGAAACAACCTAAATGTCCAACAACAGATGAATGGATAAAGGAGATGTGGTACATACATACAATGGAATATAACTCAGCCATAAAAAAAGAATGAAATAATGCCATTATCGTACTAAGTGAAGTAAGTCAGACAGAGAAAGACAAATACCATATGATATCACTTGTATGTAGAATCTGAAAGATAACACAAATGAACTTAGCTACGAAACAGAAACAGAAACTGACTCATGGACATAGAGAACAGACTTGTGGTTGCCAAGGGGGAGGGGGTACAGGAGAGGGTTGGGTTAGGAGTTTGGGACTAGCAGATGCAAACTATTATTTATAGAATGGATAAACAATAAGGCCCTACTGTATAGCACAGGGAACTATATTCAATATCCTGTAATAAACCATGATGGAAAAGAATATGAAAAAAATAAAATGTATGATTTCAGTCAACACACACAGAAGAAAAAAAAAAGGAAATTTACCAATGTGTTAACAATGATTACTACTGAGCTGAAGAAATCTGGGTGATTTTTAGTATCATCTTTATATTTCTTCTGTATTTTCCAGAATTTCTGAAGGCTTTTTTTTAGTAATCAGAAAAATGAGATTTGTGTTTTGCTTTGCTTTGTGTTTTTTTTTTTTAATTTATTTATTTGATTTATTTATCTTTCGCTGTGTTGGGTCTTTGTTGCTGCACGCGGGCTTTCTCTAGTTGTGGTGAGCGGGGGCTACTCTTCGTTGCGGTGCGCGGGCTTCTCATTGCGGTGGCTTCTCTCGTTGAGGAGCACGGGCTCTAGGTGTGCGGGCTTCAGTAGTTGTGGCTCACGGGCTCAGTAGTTGTGGTGCACGGGCTCTAGAGCGCAGGCTCAGTAGCTGTGGCGCACGGGCTTAGTTGCTCCGCGGCACGTGGGATTTCCTGGACCAGGGCTCGAACCCGTGTCCCCTGCACTGGCAGGCGGATTCTTAACCACTGCGCCACCAGGGAAGCCCTGCTTTGTTTTTAATGCACAATCTCTGTAGTTAAAACAGATAAATTCTGACGATAACCTGCCTGCTTAGGAGCTTGGGCAAGTTATTTAAGCACTCTTGATAGCTCGGTTTGATCCACCACAAAATGGGGGAAAGAATACCTACTTCATGAAGATTGGAGGATGAGAAAATGAAGTAAAGCCAGCACCTGCGGTTCCGTCCACCACACCTTACGCCAGGGGAGGTGCTGCTGGGGAAGAGTCCCATCCTCCCTTGGGATGTCAGAATAGACCTTTTGAGAGTTTACAGACTGGCTTTGCTGACCTTACTATTTTGAAAAACATTCAGAAGGAAGTGCTTCTTGGCTGCATAAGCTGTATTCATTAACCCACACAAAGAAATTTCCTTCCAAGCATTCAATTGAAAGAGCGTTCGTAAAACGGTCGTGCAGACAAAAGTTGTCAAGAGCTGTTCAAGGGTTGGGGATTGTTGTTGGTAAGAATTGGGTGACACATTGGAATATTTTTCAGCCACAAAAAAGAAAATCCTGCCATTTGAATAGGTGGGATGGAGCTGAAGGACATTATGCTAAGCAAAATAAGCAAGACACAGAAAGAGAAATACCACATGATCTCACTTTATGTGGAATCTAAAACAGTCAAACTTGTAGAAGCAGAGAGAAGGATGCTGGTTGCCGGAATTGGGGGGAGGGGGAAGTGGGGTGATGTTGGTCAAAAGTACAGCGTTTCAGTTACGCAAGATTAATAGATTCTGGAGACCTAATGTACTGCATGGTGACTATAGCTAATAATACTGTATTGTATAACTGATATCTGCTAAGAGGATGTAGTTTAAATCTTCTCCACACACACACATACAAATGGTAAGTACATAGACGTGATAGATACGTTAATTAGCTGGATTGTGGTGGTCATTTCACAATATATAAGTACATCAAAACATCAAGTTGTATCCCTTAAATATATACAATTTTTCTATGTCAGTGATATCTCAATAAGGCTGTTTTAAAAAAAACAGACCCCCAAGTCCTAATATCCCCAACTCCTAATACCATCACACTGAGGGTTAAGGCTTGCACATATGAATTTTGGGGGGACACAATTCAGTCCACAGTTGTTCTTACCGCGATCCCAGAACACAGTGCGTTTTACAGGCACCAGTTCAGCAGTCCTTCACCACGACCCTCTCAGGAAGGTGCTGTCATTACCCCCACTTCACAGATGAGGAACCCGCGGCACAGAGTGGTGAGCAACTTGTTAGTAACTTGGGGCTGAGAAGTAAACTCAAGCCATCTGGTTCTAGAGGGAAGGGGGAAGAGCTGAGAAGGTGAAGTATAGAGCACTTGGAGAGAAAATGAAAGTGCGTATCTGGGGTCTAATTTAGGGAGACAGGGAGTCAGGTCTCTGTGAGGAGCTGACATTTTATACGGTACATGGAGAATGAGTAGGCTTTAGCCAGGCAGGGCAGTGGAAAGAGAGGCTACCTGCTCCAGGCTGGGGACTCACTGCTCCCCACTCTTACTTTTAAGCTGAAAACACCCAAACAGCCAGATTTTTTTTAAAGGTTTTTTTTTTTAAATTTATTTTTGGCTGTGTTGGGTCTTCACTGCTACAGGCGGGCTTTCTCTAGTTGCGGCGAGTGGGGGCTACTCTTCCTTGCAGGGCACGTGCTTCTCACTGCGGTGGCTTCTCATTGTGGTGGCTTCTCATTGCGGAGCACGGGCTCTAGGCGTGTGGGCTCAGTTGTTGTGGCACACAGGCTTAGTTGCTCTGCGGCATGTGGGATCTTCCTGGACCAGGGCTTGAACCTGTGTCCCCTGCATTGGCAGGCGGATTCCTAATCATTGCACCACCAGGGAAGTCCCCAAACAGCCAGATTTTTGATGATCATTTTTAAACTTGAAAATGGGGTGGGGGGATAAAATTAATTGTACCTATAGTCCTACAATTTTCATTCCTCCTTTTACTCCCTTACAACTTGGATCCGTATATACCCCAAATTTTAGTAGATAATTTACACCCAAGTTTGATGGATTTTGTTTTTTGTTTGTTTGTTTGTTTGTTTTTTAACATCTTTATTGGAGTATAATTGCTTTACAATGGTATGTTAGTTTCTGCTTTATAACAAAGTGAATCAGCTATATGTATACATATATCCCCATATCTCCTCCCTCTTGTGTCTCCCTCCCACCCTCTCTCCATCATTTTAAAGACTGAATAATATTTTGTTGTCTGTATAGACCACACTTGCTTTGTCCATTCATCTATTGATGGACATTTGGGTCGTTCCCTTGGCTACTGTGGACACGGAGGTGCAGATAGCTCTTTGAGATGGATTTTTTTTTAAATTAATTAATTAATTAATTTATGGCTGTGTTGGGTCTTCGTTCCTATGCGAGGGCTTTCTCTAGTTGTGGCAAGCGGGGGCCACTCTTCATCGCGGTGCGCGGGCCTCTCACTATCGCGGCCTCTCTTGTTGCGGAGCACAAGCTCCAGACGCGCAGGCTCAATAATTGTGGCTCACGGGCCCAGTCGCTCCGCGGCATGTGGGATCTTCCCAGACCAGGGCTCGAACCCGTGTCCCCTGCATTGGCAGGCAGACTGCCAACCACTGTGCCACCAGGGAAGCCCTGTTTTTAATTTAATAGAATTTCATACTCTTCCCTGTTTTATATACTTACTGTACTCATCATTTTGATTGCTCTATGTTATCGTCACATGGGGACACCGTAGTCTGTTTCCAGTTTTCACTGTTGGAAGCACTGCTATTATAAACATCTTTATGCATGCAGCACTTTTCTTCTTTTTACTGACAGGAGGCGGGTGTAGATTTATAGGTGGTACTGGCATTTTTGATGCATTGTTTGCCCAGTTGCCCTCCAAAGGAATGTTCACATTTTCTAAGTCTCCGGCAATGAAATGAGTGTATCTGTTTCCCAGAATTCTCAGCAGTGCAGGGGATTTTCAAAGTAGATTTCTTGAGTAGCTATCAATACAATAGCACCTCAGGATTGTTTAAGTTGTCCTTCCTTATAATTTTAGTTATTTTTCATATTTAGTGCTTTATTTCTTCTGGACTCTCTTATGTTGAAAAAGGATAATTTTAGACATCAGTTGCAGAAAATATCGAGGTAATATCCTCACTTATATCTGGAGGGGCAACTTGTCTTTAAAGTTTTTCATGGATCCCCTAGAGCTCATCTAAGACCTAAGATGGTGGCGTTTGCATAGGGTTAAGCACTGCAGGCATACCAGATGTGGAAAGGTGGCCAAAGGACAAATCTACTAAGGAATGTCCAGGAAACTCGCTGATATTTGTGTTGTGATTTTTAAAACCTTTAAACAGTACAGCTGAGGGACTTTCCTCGTGGTTCAGTGGCTAAGATTCCACGCTCCCAATGCAGGGGGTCTGGGTCCAATCCCTGGTCAGGAAACTAGATCCTACATGCCACAACTAAAGATCCCGCATGCCACAACTAAAGAGTCCGTATGTCGCAACTAAGACCATGTGCAGCCAAAAAAAAAACAAACAGTAAAGTCGAAGCCCCCCTCTTCATCACATGTCACAAGAGACGGATCGAAGGAGATTTTGCTATGATTTATGTCAGGGAGTGTTCTGCCTATGTTTTCCTCAGGGAGTTTTGTGGTGTCCAATCTTACATTTGGGTCTTTGGTCCATTTGTAGTTTATTTTTGTGTATGGTGTTCGGGAATGTTCTGGTTTCATTCTTTTGCGCTTAGCTGTCCAGTTTTCCCTGCACTGCTTGTTGAGGATACTGTCTTTTCTCCATTGTGTATTCTTGCCTCCTTTGTCATAGATTGATTGACCATGGGTGTGTGGGTTTGTTTCTGGGCTTTCTATCTTGTTCCATTGATGTACCTGTCTGTTCTGTGCCAGTAGCATGCTGTTTTTATTACTGTAGGTTTGTGCTGTGGTCTGAGGTCAGGGAGCCTGATTCCTCCAACTCCATTCTTCTTTCTCGGGATTGCTTTCACTATTCAGGGTCATTTGTGTTTCCATACAAATTAAAAACATTTTTGTTCTAAAATAAAAAATTAAAAAGTAAATTCTTTCACAGAATTAAGACAGCGTGGTGTTGGTAGGGATAGACGGTACAGCAATAGAACAAAAGAGAGAGTCAGAAACAGACCCATGAATGTATGAACACTTGATTTATCACGAATGTACAACAGCATTGTAATAAAGAAAGAATGGTCTTTTCAACAAATAGTGCCATATCATTGAAGTATCCGTATGGAAAAAAGTAAATTCGTATCCTTATCTCACATCATACACACAAATCAATTCTTTTTTTAAATTTTTAATTAATTAATTAATTAATTTTACTTTTGGCTGTGTTGGGTCTTCATTGCTGCACACGGGCTTTCTCTCATTGAGGTGAGCGAGGGCTACTCTTCGTTGTGGTGCGTGTGCTTCTCATTGTGGTGGCTTCTCTTGTTGCAGAGCATGGGCTCTAGGCGCGCGGGCTTCAGTAGTTGTGGTACGTGGGCTCAGTAGTTGCGGCTCCCAGGCTCTAGAGCGCAGGCTCGGTCGTTGTGGCGCACGGGCTTAGTTGCTCCGCGGCATGTGGGATCTTCCCGGACCGGGAATTGAACCCGTGTCCCCTGCAATGGCAGGCGGATTCTTAACCGCTGCACCACCAGGGAAGTCCCTCAATTCTTTTTTTTAATTGAAGTATAGTTGATTTACAATGTTGTGTTAATTTCTGCTGTACAGCAAAGTGATTCAGTTATACATATACATACATTCTTTTTTTATATTCTTTTCCATTATGGTTTATCTCAGGATATTGAACATAGTTCCCTGTGCTATACAGTAGGACCTTGTTGTTTATCCATTCTATATGTAATAGTTTGCATCTGCTAACCCCACACTCCCAGTCCATCCCTCTCCCTATCAACCCCCCAGATCAATTCTTGGTGGATTATGGACCTAAATGTGCGAGGCACAACTAAAAAATTTTTAGGAGAGAAATAGGGTTTATACCTCAATGAACGTAGGGTAGGGCAAGATTCCTAAGACACATAAGACACTAAAAGAACTATCATAAAAGAAAAGATTGCTCAATTTGACTATATTAAAATTGGAGATGTTTACTTATCAAAGATATTTTAATTAAACAGAAACAGAAAAGAGTTAACCACAAAGGAAAAAAATTGATAAGTTAGACTATATTAAATTTAAGATTTCCGTTCCTCAAAAGCCACCACTGAGTGAAAAATCAAGCCAGAGAGTGGGGGAAGATATTCACAAGTCATATATTTGACAAAGGACTGGTATTCAGGATACAGAAAGACTTCCCAAAAGTCAGTAAGGAAAGGACAATAAGACAAGAACAGACAATCCAACAGAAAAATGGGCAAAAAACTAGAACAGGTGTGTCACAGAAGAGGCTATCCAAACGGCCAATAAACATATGAAAAGATGCTCAATTCATCATCAGGAAAATGCAAGTTAAACCACAATACAATACCAGCATCCTTCCACTGTAATGAAAAAGACAAAAAGTACCAAGTGTTGGTATTTCTCCCAGTGTCTCCTAAAGAGGAAGATATACACATCCTGTGACCAGCATAGGTGTATACCCAACAGAAACGTGTCCTGGTGCTCAACAAAAGCACGTACGAGAATGTTCACAGCAGCACTATTTGTAATGCCTCCAAACTGGAAACTATCCAAATGTCCATCAATCATAGAATGGATAAACTGTCATGTAATAGACTGCCATAATGCAACAAACATGAGTTCATAACAACTGCCCAAATCAATGCACTGAATCCCACACACAAGCACACACCAAAGAGAACATTCCTCATCTCCCATGTATGTAAGTCAGGATAGTGGTTACCTTGGAGGGGTGGTGACCAGAGGCGGCATAAAGGGGCTTTGGGGATGCTGGTGATATTGATTCTCAATCTGGATGCTGGTCACACAGTTCATTTGTAAAAAATTCACATTGTACTGTATGATGTATTCACTGTTCTGTTTGTATGTGTGTTATATTCAATAATGTATGAATAATGTATGTATGTTTATTTTAAGACCCCATTAATGAAAAGGCAAGCTGAGAGTAGGAGGAGATATTTGCAACACAGAAAAAAATATGCCGGTACATATATCACTTAACTCTGCCAGCATGTTAAATTAAGGGCTTTTCCTTTTAAGATCTCTTCATCCTTCTCTAACTATGCATTTTTATGTGTTTCTATAGATATGTGTAATTTGAAAATAAATTATTTTTTGTGTTTATTGAACAGATTTTCCCTCATTACAAACTTTTAAATGCAGATGAGTGGAAATTCTGCTCTTTCTCTGGGGAAATTTTTCAAATAATTTATTTATGTTGTTCTTGGTTTCTTTCTTCCTCTAGTTAAAAGATTTGATATATTTCTTTTTAAAGCTCTTTACCCGATATTCTCAGCTTCTCTCCCTCCCTACATTGTCACAAAGTGCTAGGAAGTCAGGAGGAGACACATGCTGTCAGCATGCCCCACCTTGATTTGACAGAAGGAGAAACTGAGACCTTCAGTCCAGCTACATGATCAGGAGGCTGTGGGTACAAGGAAGAGAGGGAGAAAACCTGGGTTCCTAACAGTCAAGTGCATCCCCTTGCAAGGTCACAACCACCTTCTAATATCAGTACTTTTATAAAAGCGCATTTAGGACAAGTGAGCAAGTGACACTAAATCACGGCAGGTCACGCCCCCTGCAGACAGCCCGACAGCACCCATTCAGCCAGGCGCTCATCAGAGCATCTTTACTGAGCCCACGGCAGTGACGCAGACGGCCAGGCCTACATCTTGTGAAGCTCCCATTCCAAGGAGAGGAGACAGACAATAAACAAGCCACCAAAGAAGCCAGATAATGTGAAGGAAGTAAACAGGGTGATGAAAGAGAGAGTGACTGGGGAGGCCTCACCAAGGAGGCAACATCTGGAGTGAGAATGAACCAGCGCCAAGGGAGCAGGGAAGATGGTTCCAGGCAGAGGGCAACATGAGTGTGGGGCTGGGCAAGGGCTTGGCATGTTCCGGGATTAGGAAGCGGCCCGCGTGGCCAGAGCGCAGAGGCCAAGGGGCGGGAGCTGGAGGAGGGCATCCCAGCCGTGGGAAGGCTCTGACTGAGAGCCATGGGAAACCACTGAGGAGTCTTAAGCAAAAAAGGGACACGATCTGATTTGCATTTTAAAAGATAATTCTCATGGGTAAACAAAGTGTGGTATACACATACAATGGGATATTATTCAGCCTTAAAAAAGGTAGACATTCTGACACATGCTACAACCCTGAGGATATTATGCTAAGTGAAATAAGCCAGTCACAAAAGGACCACTACTGTGTGATTCCACTTACACGAGGTACCTAGAGTCATCAAGTTAATAAAGACAGAAAGTAGGATGGTGGTTGCCAGGGGCTGGAAGCAGGGGGGATGGGGAATTACCGTTCAAAGCGTTCAGAGTTTCAGTTTGGGAAGATGAAAAAGTTCTGGAGGCGGACCGTGGTGACAGTTGCACAACAATGTGCATGTAATTAATGCCGGTGAAGTGTACACTTAAAAATACTTAAAATAGTAAATTGTATGTTATGTATATTTTACCACAATAAAAGAAAAACATTTTAAAGATAATTCTACCTGCTGTGTAGAGGATGAACAGCAGGGTTGGGGCTTCAGAGACGAAGCTGAGAGGCCTTCGAAGACTAAAGTGCTGAGGGCAGCCTGTCGGAGGGGTGGAGGCCTGACTAGGCAGTGGCCATGGGGGTGAGAGGAGCGGGCAGATGTGCCGTCCAGGTCATTCCGGACTTGGCCATGGACTGGACTGGGGAAAAGGGGAGGGAGAGAGAGGTCAATATGTTTGTGACCTAACAACAAATGACAATAACAGAATACGAAATGCAGTAACAAGAAAGCATTCCAAAATAAGTTGCGCTAGCGTAGTATTTCATGTTTTCATTTTCAGGATTGTCTTTAACGTCGTTGTATTCAAAAACGATGTATCTTTTTTTCAACAAGATTTTAAAACCCACACATAAGGCCACTTACAGTCTCCAAACCCGGCCTGTCTCAGCACGCAGGACACTGCATCAGACCCCCGTCTGCAGGGTTGTGTTCCAGTGCGGTCTGGTTCAGGAGCTCAGCATCTCCTTTCTCCCGGCTTTTGTCTGACAGCAGAGGGGAGCAAGTGCAGTCCCAAGCACTAGAAAACACGAGGCACCGTGACGGGTGCTTTAGGGAGACGATCTCGTTGAATCCTGGAGACCACTTTATGAGGCAGGGACTACAGTCCCTATTTTAAAGTAAGGGACTGAGCCTTTAGAGGTTGAATAAGCGGTGAATCTCTGCTGTCTACAGCTGGCAGAATGGGCCCTGCTCACCAGCTAAATGCAACTCTGTCCCACAGCGGCACAAGGTGGATCCTGAGGGCAAGGGGGGCAGGTGGACACTAGGCCACCTCATAGCAAAGGAGGAGGGGGAGGAGGTGTGGACGGGGCCTCACCCTGAAACCCTCTGGGCCCAACAGGGGCAGAGAGTAATCAGGGGTCCTGAGGGCCTGGGCCTTTCTGGCACCTTCTCCTCTGGTGGGTGTGTCTGGCGAAGCTGCGTCGGCCTGGCTTAGCGACGCTCCAGGCCGCCCTGCGGAGGGAGCTCCACCTCGTCAGGCTGGGCGCGGGGAGGGTCAACAGGAGAGGCCGGAAGGTGGGTGGAAAGAGCGTGGCGTCAAAGTCCTCAGCTTCATCCCCGGCTCGGCATTCTCAAAGCTGTGTGCCCTGGGGCTGGGCCTTTGGTATTTGTAAGCGTTAGTTTCCTGTGTGTAAAACAAGGATGATAACAATATCCTTTGAAGGGTTGTGGTGAGGAGCAAATAAAAACATTTGAACAGCGTTTTCAACTCAGATTGTCTCTTTATTTGGGAAGGCCTGGGAGGGTCTGCTGGAGGTTACGGGGGCAAAGAACAGCAGCTAAGCGTCCCCACCTCAGCCAGCCTTGTCACTACCACTGGACGGGAAGGATTTTATGAATCATTGTGTGGCATGCACGTGCTACTTCTTAGTAAGAACGCTGTCATTTTATACCCATTTTTTTGTCTGGCGTGGAAGATCTTTTAAAACCCAGGCCCCCAGTCGCCTGCCCAGTGACCTGGCCTCGCTCCACCGGATGGAATGAGTCCTCCTTCTTCGTGCTGTGTCGCCTATGAATACGCTTCATTATTGCACCTTCTTTGTATTGATAAAAAACTACTAAACCATGTTATAGACACCTACTTTGGCTGCTGGATTTGAGCTCTGTGAGAAAGGTATCCCCAGGGCCGGGGAGAGTAGAGAACAGGGCAGGTGCTCAACGAGTATTTGTTAAATAAAATCGAAATAAACCAAAGTGGCGTTCCAGCAAAGGAGCCATAACATGTTTCATTGTTATAAAAATTATATACATGGGACTTCCCTTGTGGCGCAGTGGTTAAGAATCCGCCTGCCAATGCAGGGAGACGGGTTCGAGACCTGGTCCGGGAAGATCTCACATGCCACAGAGCAACTAAGCCCGTGCGCCACAACTACTGAGCCTGCGCTCTAGAGCCCATGAGCCACAACTACTGAGCCCACATGCCACAACTACTGAAGCCTGCATGCCTAGAGCCTGTGCTCCACAACAAGACAAGCCACTGCAATGAGAAGCCTGCACACCGCAACGAAGACCCAACACAGCCAAAAACAGATAAATAAAAAATTTAAAAATTATATTAAAAAATTATATACATATACACATATATACATAATGGAATATTATTCAGCCATAAAAAAGAAGGAAATCCTGTCATTTTTGACAACATGGATGGACACTGAGGGCATTATGCTAAGTGAAATAAGTCAGACAGAGAAAGACAAATACTGTATGATCTCCCTTATATATGGAATCTAAAACAAAATAAAACAACGACTTGTAGGTACAAAGAACAGATTAGTAGTTGCCAAAAAAAAAAAAAAAAAAGTAACCTTATCATAGATCATAGAATATTTAGGGAATATATGAGATTGGGAAGAAGGGGGAGTAATCCATTTTCACATCCCCCAGTGATAATTTTGGTAAACATTAACCCGTATTTCTTTTTTTTTTAATATTTATTTATTTTATTTTTATTTATTTGGCTGTGCCAGGTCTTAGCTGCGGCACGCAGGATCTTCGTTGCGGTGTGGAGGATCTTTAGTTTTGGCACACGAGATCTTTAGTTGCAGCACGCAGGATCCCTAGTTGTGGCATGTGGGATCTAGTTCCCTGACCAGGGATTGAACCCAGGCCCCCTGCATTGAGAGGACGGAGTCTTAACTGCTGGACCACCAGGGAAGTCCCAACCTGTATTTCTTTCCAGTCATTTTTTCCTAGATGTGCTCTGTTTTTACATAACGATTTTGTAATTTATACATGCAATTTTTAAATCTGGCCTCTTTTAACATTACAACTGTTACAATATTTCATTCTTAAATCTCAAGGTCAGTTTTCATTCTTTTTTCCCACTTTGTTCTGGATTATCCATTTTTCCAAAAGTCATGTTTCCAAAATAACAATATAAAGAATTAATGCCTTGAAGCTTTCAAAATTGCTTTACCAATAAACCCTGTTTTTATAAATTGAATCTTATATAGAACTCCAATATACAAAGAGATAACACTTTATTCAAGTAAAATCATTTTCTAAGTCAAAAGCCTGGTATTTGCTTGTGGTAACGTCGGTCAATTCGCACACTAAGGCTATTTAGATGAAGACAAAATTGGAGCCTGGGGCCATATTACAGCCTCTGAGGAGCCACACCCACAGAATCACAGCACCCTGAACACCCTGGGATTCTGTGGCAGCTCCATAGAGAAGGGGACAGACCTGCCAGCTCCCCAGGAGCCTGGCAGATGGGTTTCCCTCCCCATGCCAGGCTGTGACCAGTCAAGATTTCCAGGCAGTTCCAGGAGCCTCCCTAATTCCGCCAAGTGAAAGGAGGAGAGGAAGAGGCATCTCTGAGGAACCCTATCTACCTCAACACTCACATAGGGTGACTTGGGTGATTACCTTTTAAACAAAGGCAGCCACTTATCTCTGATTTTCCAGGGCAGAGGCTGGGATTTTTTCCTCCCCACCCCCAGCCTAATTTCTCCCTTCTGTCCCTCTCCTGCAGTCCCCTCTCACTCAATCTGTGGTCGAGGGCTTCCCTGGTGGTGCAGTGGTTAGGAATCCGCCTGCCAATGCAGGGGACACGGGTTCGAACCCTGGTCCCGGAAGATCCCACGTGCCGCAGAGCAACTAAGCCCGTGCACCACAACTACTGAGCCCACGTGCCACAACTACTGAAGCCCACGCGCCTGGAGCCTATGCTCCGCAACAAGAGAAGCCACTGCAATGAGAAGCCTAAGCACCGCAACGAAGAGTAGCCCCCGCTCGCCGCAACTAGAGAAAGCCCGTGTGCAGCGAGAAAGACCCAATGCAACAAAAAATAAAATAAATTAATTTAAAAAAAAAAATCTGTGGTCGAACCTTCCAACAACCTTTCTGCAGAGATGAGAGAGAAGGAAGAGAAGATGGCATATTTTCTTGTGTCTCTGCGTTTCAGGACAGGAGGCCAGCTCTGCACCAGGCAGAAATAAATATGTCAGAGGTGTACAAAATACAGCTGTACCCGCCTCCCCTAATTTGATTTATAACACAAAAATAAAGCAATTGTTACACAAGGATACTCCAATTCCTCTGGCAGAAAACGACAGCAAATGATTAGGAGAGAGCTGTTTGTTGAGAAGTAGCTCTGGGATATTCAGCAAGCCTGTAAATGATTTATTAACACCTGGTAGAGTGAAAGCTGAAATGCAATACGGGAATCTCAGAATCAGAACGGATAGAGCCTGGCCAAATCCAGGCCAGCTGCACCTGACCCTCTGTCCGTCACCTCACCTCAGAGCAGGCTCCCATCCTGCCCCTGCTCCTGCTCAACATTTGTTGGTGCCCAGCGCCCCCTACTGGCAACAAGAAAAGTCTTTCTTCCTCCAGAAATTGGCAGTGTTTTGTTGCTTGGCAGGCGGTGAGCAACAGAATCCCTTTCTGTAGGGTTGCCCTTCCTGCCCAACTTCAGATTGCTCTCAGATTTTATTTTGATAAAATATTAAGTTCCAGTCATTTTCCACAGCGACCTTCAAAGGCACCTACGTTTACAAGCAAAGGTTTCAAAGGCACTCCATGGGATATGCCATATGATGGATGATGAATATATTCGGAATTCTATGCTTATTGTTTTTATAAAATACATCATATTAGGGCAGTAGTACATTCATTCGTTCAATAAATATTTTTTGAGCAGGTTCTATGTACCAGGTACTAGAAAACAGACAAATATTTCTGCCCTGATGGAGCTTCTCTCTATGGGGGGAGGGGGGAGAGGGATATTTAATAAACAAGTAAAATAAATAGCATGAAATTGGTAGTACAAAAAAGAATAGGCAGGAAAGAAAGGTAGGGATGTGTATGGGGGAGGGGTAGTTGCCTTTTTAAATTAGAGAAGTGAGGAGCCACACCTGTGGATATCTGGAGATAGACTGTTCCGGGCAGAGGGAAGTTAGTGCAAAGCTCTGGAAGCAGAGTGTCTTTGGTGTGTTGGGTTTGTCCAAGAAACAGCAAGGACGCCTCCTTGGCTGAGGTGGAGTGAGGCAGGGAGATGAGGTCAGAGAGGGGCGAGGGCACAGACTGTGAAGGGGTTGCGGGGGATTGTAAGCAAGCACTTGGGCTTTTTATTCAGAGGCAGATGGGGCTCTAAATAGATAAGTGACATGATCTGGGGTACACACCCCCAAGTGTTTTACTGATAGACGTGCACAATTAATGTTTGGAAACTATAGGTCTGCAGAATGAACTCTAAAATCAGCCCACCGTTTCTTTTCACTGAGACCCACATTGGAGGAGGCAACGTGAGCTGTCTTGAAAGATGAGAACTTCAACAAGCAGACATGACAGGCCTTCCTAGACTAATCGTCATTCCTATGCTAAACCTCGAAGTGTAGCAAGTGATCTAGTTGGTTAACTGAGGTATCCAGCACTGGGGGCCTTCTCCGTACTGAATGCCCATTTTCATTGAGTATTTGTCTACACTCATAATTCCTCACTCTCTTCCTTACTAGTCCTGATTCCTTACCTGAATCAGAATTCTCCCCAGAAACAGGTCGACAGACAGATGGCTTAGAGCCAGGGCCTGTGTGACACAGTGACACCTGGATTCCCCGTGTTCTAGTTCAGACACACAAGGAGTGTCATGAAGTTTAACAGTTGGTACCTTCCTGATTTTGATCAGAGCCAGCCTAGACTTGTTAATACCTGCTATTAAAATATTGGACTTTCTGGGAGGCACTTTTAATTTAGAAAACCCACTAACAGGGGCTGGTTCAGGATGGTAATCTGAGAACATACATTTAACTCCTTCTTGCAAACTCCCACTTAAGTCACCAAAGGAATGTAACAAGAAAACTCTGTATTAGTACTAGAAACTGAGGAGAGAGAAAGGCTGCTACCTTCAAATCAAAGTGTGAGCAAGTAAGTGAAATGAGTCAGACAGAGGAAGACAAATTCACAATCTGACTTATATATAAGGAAAAAAAATCAAGTTCATAAAAAAAAAAAAGAGAGAGAGAGAGAGAGATCAGACTTGTGGTTACCAGAGGTGGAGGGTGGGAGAGGGGGAATTGGAGGAAGATAGTTAAAAGGTACAAATTTATAAGATTAAAAAGTACTAGGCTGTGATAGCCTATATAAGAATCTAAAAAAGAATGAATGTATACATATAACTGAATCACTTTGCTGTACACCCAAAAGTAATCAACATTGTAAATCAAAAATCAAAAAAAATTTTTTTTAAGTACTAGGGATGTAACGTATGACAGGACTATAGCCAACACTGCTGCGTGGCATGTAGGAAAGTTGTTACGAGTAAATACTAAGAGTTCTCATCACAAAGAGAATTTTTTTTCCTTTTTTCTTTTCCTTTTATTGTATATATTTGGGAAGATGGATGTTAGTTGAACCTATTGTGGTAATCACTTCACAATATATGTAAATCAAATCATCATGCTGTACGTCTACAACTTATACAGTGATGTATGTCAACTATTTCTCAATAAAGCGGGAAAAATAAAAGTGTGAACCATTGGAATGGACCCCAGCAGAAGCTCATTAACATCCCCACCCGTGGACCAGTGAGAGCTGGACAAACTACAGCCACATATAATGACGTCAAGATGGTCAGTCTCTGTTCATTGTGAACCTCCTTACTTCCGGTCTTTAATGCTACAAGGGGCAATTTCAGAATTATGATCTTCTTACTTTGCCAGTCAAGGTCATTCTGCTTTGGGGAGCAGGGTGAGGGCTGCTCACACTTCCACACTCAGTGAAGCAGGGCACAGATCGAGCTGGCAACTGAAGGGCATCACCATGTCACTTGGGAAAGGGGCACTGATCCAGCCAACTTCATGCTGCCACAACAGAAATTTCTTTGGACATGGCTGCCCAAATCTCGCACACGTCAAAGAACCTCTAATCTGACAAAGTAAACCTCCACTAAATCTAAACTCTCCCCTTCCCCCTGTGAGTGTGCTTTTTAAGATTTGCACAGGTACCCACATAATTTGAAGAAAACGGATTTCAACTACCTGAACTAGAAAAATAATCCTAAGCAACAGAAGAACATACTGTGGCAAACACGAATAAATACCCTTCAGATCCCCCGGTGGAGAGCATCATTGACTGATGGTCCCATTGGCTGCCCCCTGGATCCACCAAGTTCACCCCAGCCTACACTTCCCGGGGACTCTTTCTAGCCAATGAGCATGGTGGGGTACTAAGGCAGGCCCATTCAGCGAGATGTTGGATTCCAACAGATGACTTTGGCTTGAGCACTCTCCATCCGCCTGGCCAAATCTTTCTTGGAACTGTAATCCGAGATTCTTCCTATCTCCTTTCTTCCCTCTCCTTCCATGGGTGTCAAACCTCGATCTGAAGCCTCTCCCTACCTTCTCTGGCACCAGCCCCCATCCCCAGCCCTCAATGAATCTCTTGTATATCTAATCCCATCCTAGCAGACCTAAATGCATGCACATGCAGACATATTAAAAAATCAAAAAATTGTAAAGAAATCAATTTGAGGGATTAGAGGAAAGGTGCCCTTATGAAAGAGAAACAGTAAACATAGAAGACCCTAAAGCATATGCATACCGAGTTTCAAGAGAACATACCTAAAAACAGAAGCATGAAGAGGGACTAATCTGAGAGTGAGAAAGATTCTCTAAGGGAAAAACCTAATTGTTGACAAATACAGGAGGAGTGGTAAACAACAGATTGGATGTGGCAAAATATCAGGTTCCATGGAAACAGAGCAGAGAATAAAGGCAAGAATCAAATAATAGGAAAATAATGGTCTAAAATTAAAAGGCTAGTCTTCAGACCTCAAAAAGGTTACCCAACACCATGAAATATTAAGGAAGAGACCACACCTAGAAATAACATGGTGACATTTTAAAATTTAAAGGATAAAGAAAAAGATACAGAGGTATCTATCTAAGGAGAAAAATTCACATTGTACACAATACAAAAGAAAGTCAAAATCAGACAGAAAGTTTCTCTTCTGCAATACTCTATCCCAGAAAACAAAAGCAAATTAAAGGAGAAGATTGTAAACTAAGGATTTGACATCCAGTCACGGTATCACATATGCAAAGTTAACAGAAAAACATTGCCAGGTATGTGAGGGTTCAGAAAGTGCACCACCCATATACTCTTTATTTAAAGAAAAAAAAGAAAGAAAGAAATTAAGAATACCAGCAGAAGACAAAAAAATAGTAATAATTAAAGAACTGGCCAGACTATGTAGTATGATACTGGAACATTAATTTGGGCCCAAATAAAAACTGACACATTACAAGGGGAAGGGAAGGGAGTGGAGTGAAGATACAGTAAAAAAAGTAGCAACTAATGGAAACCAGGAAAACAGAGTGGTGTCTCTGTAAGGTTGTTTCTATCATCATGAAACAAGGTAATGTCCAAAATATTCCTGAAAGAAGATAATAAAGAAAAAAAATGCACTTCTTTTTGATTCCTTAGGTAACTATTTACTGTCCAGTTTTGCCCAAGGCATTTCATTGAACAGCTGTTTTCTGTGTAATAACCACACTTCTATATAAACAGAGAGCCCCTGGTAATACCGTGAAGGGAATTATGGCAGTGGCTTTCTCCTTTACAGGAACACCGTTTGAAAAATCAGACAAAATCAATAGCTAAGCACATCTAATAAACGCTGTGCAGAGTTTAGCCCATTACATTTATGCCTTATGTAATCTTCACAACCCTACCATTATTCCTTTTACAGTTGAACAGACTGATTCCCAGAGAGGTTAAATAATTTTTCCAAAGCCACATAGCTTGTGAAGTGTATGAGCTAGGACTGGAAATATCTCCAAATCCAAGTTCTCCATCACTACACTAAAATGCTTCATTTTCTCCAGAATAAAAGCACATACACACAAAATTGTGCATATAATTTTACTTGTAGTTTTATAGACAACCCTACTGAGTTGTTAGGAACCATTAATACATGTGTATGAACAATTTCACCACATAAAATCATCCCTTCATAACTCAAAATATATGGACTCTTGCAATTCAGTTTATAAAGATATAGATACACACACATCTGTAATGCAGTACTAGAGGTTCTGCTCCTAATACGGCTGAGCAGCTTCTTTTGGACCAACCCTCCTGTTGTTAATAGGTATAAACTCTGGACAAAATACAAAAAACAACTAACTGAATACACTGGAGAATGACCAGAAGCAGGCAGAGTTCACACTTCAAAGAAAGGAACAGCACTGCGGAAGTCTTCCACTTTTACAGTTTTTAGTCCCTACTCTATACCTTGCCAAGCAGCTAGAACTCTGATGGAAAAATTGCAGAGTATTGTTGATAAGAATTCAGGGAAATCACTGCTGCAGGAAAGTGAGGGAGGAGGTCCTGGAAGGCAGAGCCAGAGTAGGTAAGCCAAAAATTCTGTCTACATAACTCTGCCCCCTGAACCACACAGGCACAGGGCAGACTCTAAGTAGCAACTGAGATATGAGGTGCTGCCCACCTAGAAAAAGAGTTTAGGGTTTGAGTCCAGCCAAGTTAAATGCCTAATAGGAAACAAACAAAGAGCAATCCTCTTTAAGGCATATAACAGAATCCAGAATCTCTGTAACATCATTCACCATATCCAAGACACAACCTAAAACTATTTGACATGTGAACTATCAGGAAAATGAGATCCATTTTCAAGAGAATCAACAAAGACTGAGCCTGAGATGATCCAAGTGTCAGAACAAGCAGACAAGGATTCTAAGGCTGCTTTTTCAAGTTTACGTGGAACATTCATCTAGACAGACCATACACTGTGTCATAATACAAGTCTCAATAAAATTAAAAGGATTGAAATCATAAACAGGCTATTTTCTGACCACAGTGGAATTAAAAGTAGAAACCAGCAACAATAAAATATTTAGGAGAAAAAACAAACATTTGTTCTATGTTACGCCATCCATAAAAATTAACTCAAATGGATTAAAGACTTGAACTTAAGACCTGAAACCATAAAACTCCTAGAAGAAAACATAGCGGTAAGCTCCTTGACATAGGGCTTGGCAATGATTTTTTTTCAATCTGACACCAAAAGTAAAAGCAACAAAAGCAAAAATAAACAAATGGGAATACATCAAACTAAAAAGCTTCTGCATAGCAAAGGAAACCATCAACAAAATGAAAAGGCAGTCTACTGAATGGGAGAAAATATTTGCTAATCATGTATCTGATAAGGGGCTAATAACCAAAATATATAAAGAACTCATATAACCCAACAGCAAAAAAAAATCTGATAATAAAAATGGGCAGAAGATCTGAATACTTTTTTCCAAAGAAGACATACAGATGGCAAACAGGTACATGAAAAGATGCTCTACATCATTAATGATCAGGGAAATACAAATCAAAACCAGAGTGAGATATCATCTCATACCTATTAGAATGGCTGTTATCAAAACGACTAGAAGTAACAAGTGTTGGCAGGGATGTGGAGAAAAGGGAACCCTCCCTCATGCACTGCTGGTGAGAATGTGAATTGGTGCAGCTACTATGGAAAATAGTATGGAGGTTCCTCAAAAAATTAAAACTAGAACTACTATACAATATAGCAATTCCACTTCTAGCTATTTATCTGAGGAAAACGAAAACATTAACTTGAAAAGCTATACGCACCCCCATGTTCACTGCAGCATTATTTATAATAGCCAAGATATGAAAACAACCTAAGTGCCCATCAATGGATGATAGATGAATGAAGATGTGGTAAGTATATACAACGGAATATTATTCAGCTGTAACAAAGAAGTAAATCTTGCCATTTGCAACAACATGAATGGAACTTGAGGGCACTATGCTCAGTGAAATAAGTCAGATAAAGACAAATACTGTATGACCTCTCTTAAACATGGAATTAAAAAAAAAATTTTTTTAATTAAAAAATCCCCTCAAGCTGATCGATACAGAGAACTGATTGGTGGCTGTCAGAGGCAGGGGGGTACAGGGTGGGAGAAATGGGTGAACTTTTTTTTTTAGTTTAAATAAACTGAAAGTTTAACATTTGCTAATTAGACAACATACTTCTAGATAATCCATGGGTCAAAGAATTCAAAAGGAAGCTAGAAAATACTTGGAACTGAATGAAAATGAAAATACATGTTAAAATTTTTGAGATGCAGCTAAAACAGTGCTTAAAGAAAAACTTACAGCTTTAAATATTTATACTAGAAAAAAAAGTCTAAAATCAATGACCTAGGACTTACCTTAAGAAGATAAAGAAAAAAGAGCAAAGTAAACCCAACCTAAGTAGAAGAAAGGAAATGATAAAGAGCAGAAATCAATGAAATTAAAAACAATTAAAAATCAACAAAGCCAAAAGTTGGCTCTTTGAAAACAGATCAACAAAACAATAAACTCCTAGCTAGACTGATCAAGAAGGAGAAAACAGAAATTACCAGTATCAGAATGAAAAAGAAGTTACCACTACAGCTCCTACAAGATGTTAAAAGGATAGAAAGGACTATTATGAATAACTTTATGGCCACAAATCTGACAACTGGGGTCAAATGGATAAATTCTTTGAAATTATAATTTACCTAAACGACACAAGATGAAACCCAAACTCTGAATAGCCCTATATTTATTAAAGAAATAAGTTATAAGAAACCTTCCCAGAAAAAAAACTTCAGGCCCAGAGGGTTTCACAAATTAATTCTGTAAATCTAATAATGAAAAAGAGGACAGTTAGAATTTGGTTATTAAAAAGTCACCTTTAATAGCAACAAGAATAATGTCCAAGAGTCAACATTATACAGGTTGTAAGCGCTAGCCTATAAAGAAACAGGAAATCAGCTCTGATGAAATTCACTTCTTCTTCCCTTTCGAAGGCTTGGCAAATAAAGCTGGATCTATCCGCTCCTTTGCCAGTCCTCTGACAGAGAAGAGCCTCGCCGCCCGCTCCTGGAGAGTGCCCCCGCACTTCAGTCCCCGGGCCGTGAGTTCACACTTGAGCTTCTCCAAACCCAGCAACTCCACTTCTGCAACAGAGCTGAATGCCAGTAAATCTACAGTTTCCTGACCAATATCCTGAGAAGAAGAAAAAGAAAGAAAAACTTTAAATACGTCCATTCCTCTGAACAAAACTTTCTTCAATTGTCATCGACCTTCTGTTTTTCAAGAAATTTTCATTTACTATGCCATATCTTACTACTGAATTTTAATAATCATGTTATTCTCTACACATTGTCAATACATATAATTAATAAATATTAATTTTTATCTATAAACTTAGAAACAAGTATTCAGAAGAGTAACAAGTTACAGAATTCTTGAACAGATTCTTAATATTACTTTCCTTTTTTATTTTTCCAGTAAAAATTCAAATAGCAAAATGTACCTCACCTACCCCCATACTATGACCAGAGAAAAGCACCCTATAAAGCCTCATTTTAATGAGATTCCTATGCCTGTGAATCTACTAACCCCATAATCCTAAGCTTTCCATTTTAATCAAATAACTGTGATTATCAAAGTTCTCACTTATGTAACTTGACAAATTTAAATGCTGTTCAAAAGACTTGCAACTGTTCTATCCACCAAGTACCTTTATAGACTTTAAGACAAAATTAAATACTTTTTTTTTTTAAATTAAATACTTCTAATGACGGGTGCTCTGCAAAGAATGAAAACATTCACCACCTAGGGGTTTTTTTTAAAAAACATATTCAAAGGTCAAGTAATTTGCTCTCACAGTAAGTTGTTTTTTAAAAATATTGAAGAGCTCTAGGGACAAACTATCTTTCTAGGTGATCTTTATTTTTAAAAAAAAAAAGCCCATTTTGTTAAGATATCTGGAGTGAATCTTGGCATCTTTATATATGGCCAAATCCTAAACCACCAACTTATGTGTCTTTGGAGAATCACACATGGTTGTACATGATTATTATGAATACAACAGCTACAACTACATCAAGAACAAAATTTCCACAGTTAAAAGCTCAAAGACTGAAAGTCAAATCAGGTTTTATTCTATTTTCCTTTCTTCATTTTTCCAAGACTTTGGTTAGGATAAACTCCTAGCATATATGAGTAACATAAAAGCTACATGCTTATAACTCCAGAGGTGGTGTAAGGGTCAATTTAAAGCCCTTAGCATAAAAAATTTCACTATCTTCCCTAGAAAGGGCAATATGTGCATTTTTGCTTGTTTAACCAGCACAAGTAGGGAAGGTGCTGGTTAAATAAATAATGATAAGCTTTGTGTTTACCAAAGAAGCCAAGTAGTTCAGGTTTCATCTATCCTAAAAAGCAAATCATTAGACTGAAGAGTAAACATTAAAGATTTTTGCTGGAAGTTAAGTCCACTAAAGGTGGCAAATAACTATTTAAGGAAAAGCATGCACAATGAAAATAAATTTTTAAAAGGTTGAGTGTGGGGCTTAAGGTTTAATGATAAATTAAAAAGGAGCTGCTCCTCTTCTACAGGAAAGATCTTCACATCCAACTGACAACTGTGTTCAAACAGTAACTCACATGAGAAAGAAAAACTAAGTAACTAGAAATTTAGTGATAGGAAAATAAGTAAATTTTATCAAAGCTAAAAATGCCATCTATCATAATATGCCTTATTAGTGCATGCGTTATTAAGAAAGAATAACAATACCAATTAAACTATACCGTGATATATATCCAAATTCAGAGGTATTAAAACGTGAAAAACGTGCATCTTAGAATTGATGAAACACGGAACCAAGGACACCACCTAGTGGCAAAATAGTACCAATTTCAGAGCTTTAAAAAAAATAAAAACTAAGGATTTTTTGGGGGGACATGGCAAGTTTCACCATCATCTGTACTTCTGATTATTAAACAAGCCTTTCCACTAAGCAGCTGACGGGGAAAAGCACATCTTTTCATTTTAATGACTTACTACAGAGATTAAACTGATTTGGCTTTAGACATCAACCCTCCAAATTTACTTACTGTGTTTCCTGACTGGCTTTCCTCCAGCTTGGCAACAGGTATGTTTTCCCTATCTTCTCCAGGTGCTCCCTTGGCAGCTCTTTCCCCATCAGTCATTTCTTTGGTCTCCTGCTCCTTATTCAGTCCAACTCCAGCTGCTTCCTTTTCTAAGGGTTCTTTACTCTCTGCCTCATTTTTCTCCTGGGTTTTCTCTGTTTCTATAGCCATCTTCCTTTCCATGTACTCCTGGGTAGATGCCTCTCCCAGCTCAGCAGACAAGTCTTCTGAAATATCATTCCCAGAGTCCGTCACAGGGGTCTGTAGTTTTTCTCGTGATCCAGAGTCTGCACTCAATACTCTTGCCTGCTGAGAGCTACTAGGAAATTCGGCTGCCATCTCAACACCATCACTGCCATTTTGGGGAACGTGAAAGCTCATTCCTGAAGTACTAGGTGCTTCTGCACTGTCATTATCGGAGCTCTCAGAGCCAGACCCTTCTGCAGTCTCTAGTCCTTCCATGCCCAACCTATTAGAAGCAACAAAAAGGTTTAACACCACTTACAGCTTCTACTTAAAAAAAAAAAAAAAAAGAGTTGCAGTTTGTCCAGGAAACAGACTCTGAATAAAGGTATCGGCTAGCTTGAGATGGAGAGTAGGTGAGTTTCAGAACAAGATATTCCAGAGGTATAAAAGGAAAAAAAACTTCAGTGAGACTGGAAGCAACATGCCGAAGATCCAACAGGATCTCTTTTTAAAAGCTGTGACTCTCTTAAAACAAACTGGTTTTGCTTAAAACTTTTTTCCCCAATACTGTATGAATTTTAACTGTTGGAAATTAGATAAAATAATAAACAGTTAAAAGAAAATCCTGGCGGATTTCCCTGGCGGTCCAGTGGTTAGGGCTCCAAGTTTCCACTGCAGGGGGCACAGGTTCGATCCTTGATCAAGGAACTAAGATCCCACATGCCACATGGCACGGCCAAAAAAAAAAGAAAGAAAATCCTGTTTTATTCATAATTGCCCAAAACTGGAAACCACCCAAACCTCTAACAACTAGAGAATGGATGATAAACAAATTGTGGTACAGCCATACCAGGCAACAATACTTGGCAATAGAAAGGAACGAACTACTGATACATATAATACCATCTGTGGATCTCGAAAGCATTATTGTAAGTGAAAGCAGCAGACATGATGACATTCTGGAAAAGACAAAACCATATGAACAAACATCACACCAGTGATTGGGTTGCCAGGAATGGAGGTGGAGGAAGAAAATTAACTGCAAAGGGACACGTGGGAACTTCTTAGGGTGATGAAAATATTCCATAGCTTGATTTTGGTGATGGTTACATGACTGTGTATTATAAAATTTTCAAAACTTGTAGAACTGTTCAAAAAGGGTGAATTTTACCATATATAAATTATACCACAATAAACCTGGCTTAAAAAAGAGAAACCCACAGGAAATACTACTATCTTTTCTCTCAGGAACATTTAATTCACATTTCAGAAAGAACACAAAAAATTCTATGCTGGACTCACAAGAGTTACATGGTGTTTAGGTAATAATTATCTTTCTATCCCCAAAGGGGAAGCCAACAAGGAAACCAAGATCCATTTGCACTTATCATATTCTAGAACTCGGCCCAAGGGAACTGAGCTGGTAACCAGAAGACCAACTGGGAAGGGTGGGAGAACTGTAAGAAGAATGGGTAAGAAAAAGTACTGTTGTGCTTTTCACCTGCAAGTGCAAAAGTGGTGAAGAGAGGTCTGGCAAAGTGACCAAAGACCTCAGTGACGACTACGAAAAACCACAGAGAAAACAGAACAACCTGGAAAGTAAAGCCATGGCTTCCACCTGGAATTTTTGAAAGTTAACTCTTTCAACACCTAACAGTAATTCAAGTATAAATATGTGATTTTTCCACTGTAAGGAAAAAAGTTATCATTTAGATTCTATGAATGGCACTTATGGCAGAAACCATTACTAATGTATACAACGTGAGAATCACTGAAACCTGAACTGAAGCACTCTGGAAAATTTCTGAGCTTCCATCAGACTTTACTTAATAGTATGTTTATTCCAGGTAGATAAGAAAAAAATAGAGTAGGTAAGTTTCAGAACAAGATATTCCAGAGGGATAAACAGAAGGAAAAAAAATTTTTTTTTCTTCAGTCCGCAAAGATCTATTTGAAATGAAAATGAACATACTTACCAAAAGCATTTCTTTTTCTCTGCACTGGCTGTTCTGTCTGTTTTTGATTTGTTAGGCCGTTTCCGACTCTCACGGATTTCTGCTGATACCGTCTTGCTGGAGGCAGCCTGCATACCTAACCAGACATTTTAACAACTCAGTTTCTACTATCAGGACTAAGTTCAATTAAAGAATTTATAAATAATCTGGATTGCAAAACAGCTGCAATCTGAAGCTCTAGATTTAAATTTCTTAACATACCAAAATTTAATCCAGTTAAAATGAGACTAATCTCAAATTTACACAGATTTAAGATAAGCATTCTGGCTCTTGAACCGGATTTTTAAAGCACCATGTCCAATTTGTAATTTTGAGGCTGACAGATTCATACCTATCTCTCCTCAAACCTAACGATTCATCCCCTTGTGCTTGTTATTTGCATACAACTGTCTTTCCCCTGTTATGCCATAACCCTTTTGATAGAAAAGACTCCTTATTCAATTGAATGCACAATAGCCCTAGCATAATGCTTTGGATGCTAAAAACATAAAAGTTAATGAAAATCATTCTCATTAAAAACCGTTTTTTAAAAAAGAGACCTAAAACTGGAAGCAAAATGTTGGGGTCTAGGCACCTCCTGAAGACTTAGCTTATTCCCATGAAGCACAGAAAGTATTCTTACCTGGGGCCCATGAGCCCACAGAGTTCAGGGGTCAAGTATGTCAAATGTTGTGTGAGTGTATGGGTTTTTTCCCTGGGTTGTAAGATATACTGTATTCATTACTGAGGGGAGGAATTCCACAGCTTCATCAGTTTCTCAGAAGTCTGTAACCCAAAATGGCCTAAGAACTGCCCTCTGTGTGGAACAGCTGGCTTCAGGGACGCCTGCTGATGGCACTATGGAATCCTCATTCTCACCTCGGAGGACGGAATCCTCCAGACGCTCGGCCATCTCATGGCACTGCTGCTGGTAGTCGGGGCTGGTGAAGCAGTGCCTGGGTTCTGCAAGCTTCCGCTGCAATCGTTCCAGGCGCTTTTGCTCCTTTTCAGCTTCTCGCTCGGCTTGTTGTTTTACCCATTCAGCCATTCTGGGGATGGGAGAGAAGAGATGTAACTGAATGGCTATATTATGCACATGTGTTTTTATATATAAAACACCCCACCCAGACAAATTAATGCACTCTTGTTCATACTGTGATATTCCCTCAGAAAGGTGTGCCATGCTTACTACTAGCATACTGTTATGGACTTGACTAAAACCCAAAGATAATTATTAAATTACAGAAAAAGTTAAATCTGATAACAACAAATTAGAGCATAAGTATTTCAAGTTTACATTTCTGATATGCATGGCATGTGTACAATCACTAATGATAGAAAAGTATGTTTCTTAAAAAAAAATTAAAACAGGCGGGCATCTTACGCTTTTTCGTGATTGACATCTCGCAGTCTCCTTCCACTGAGATCCCGGCAAGCTTCTCGATTGGTTGTCTTCTCAATCTGAGCACCAAGTGCTCGGAGCATAGAGCCAAAACCTGAGCAAATATGTTTGGAGAAAGCAGGTTAAAAAAGTGATCAAGGATGGACAAGAGCCAAATTTGTGAAAATAGTATTATATCACAAGACTACAGGTGATCTCTACTTTCTTTTCAGTTTTAAAGGAAATGTACATCAAGATTCTAACCCAGGTAGCAAAGGTAAGAGTACTGATAAATCTGATTCAATCTCATGCTTTTTACACTTCCTCTTATACTTCTGCAATATTGTATCAATACCTGCACCACTGGGCTATTTTAGAGGGCTTTACCCAGTGCCAGAAATCCCAAGATTCCACGATTAAGAATTTTAAAAATTATATGGTGAGATTTTGCAAGGAGGCAATTTTAAGCTGTCACTGGCTGATACGACAAGCTTCATTCTTATTGACACAATTTCAAACAGCAGGATGATTATAATCTGAAATGTTAGCTCTTTGAAAACCAAACTGAATCACCACAGATTTTGAGAACGCCTAAGGATTATGTTAGTGCGTCAGGAGAAACACCAAGAACTGTTCATATTCAGTTTTTGCTCTTTTAGTTTCTTTTTTCTCTTCTAAGATGAGTTACTACAATCAGGACCTTAATCTACCTCAATCTGTAAACCGTTGTATTTCATAAAGTGGCTTTAGACCTCCCTTGGAACTACAATAACTAGACAAAAATCTTGAGAAAGGCACAAGGAGATTTGATTGTTCTGACACTCATCTGCAAACTGGACAGAATAACAGTCACCTCTCTTCATCTAATCCTCCCTAGAGTTTGAGAGCCTAGGGTGCCTAAGAGCGATCCAGCTGGAGAAGGTGGGAATTTTATCATACGGTATCTACCTCAAAAAGAATAAGAGAGAAAATATGCAAAATTAGATAAGCAAACAAAGGATTTCACAAGGCAAATTGAGTATGGTACATTACAGACACCAAGGAGTTTGTTAATTTAATACATATGGCTACAGAACGCAGATGTGTTACAACTAAGCCATCAACATTCATGTCCTACCTCCTTTTCCACCACGAAGTCTGGGTTCCAAACTATAAACAGCTCCATGCTGCACTGTGTCACTGGTGTTAACGAGTGATCCATTGCATTTCACAAAGTAGCATTCCACTGGAACATCCTAGAGACAAGTTTGGGGTTCTTTCAATGCTGTTTATGAGACAATACAAGTTTCTTGCAGGAAGGGACCTAGCTTATCTTTTTATTACTCCAGTTACAAGGAGATAGTATGTGTTCAATTAATATTTGTTGAATTGCAAAAATGGAAACTACTAAAAGAAAAAACTCATTTTATATGAGGTATTCTAGGTATGATTTCTTCCTAATACTTAATCATGATATACAGAAGAACTTTCTGCATTTTGGGTGAAAATTAAAACTGCTCTCGGGACTTCCCTGGTGGTCCAGTGGCTAAGACTCCACACTCCCAGTGCAGGGGGCCCGAGTTTGATCCCTGGTCAGGGAACTAGATACCACACGTCACAACTAAGAGTTCGAATGCCACAACTAAAGATACTGCATGATGCAACTTAAAAAAAAGATCCCGAATGCTGCAAGAGCCCGCATGCGGCAATGAAGATCCCACGTGCCGCAACTAAGACAGGCACAGCCAAATAAATAAATACATTTAAAAAAAAAAACAAAAACAGAAACAAAAAACCTGCTCTTTCTCCTTCTCTAATAGAAAATAGGGGTCAAGGTAAAAGACTATTCAGGGCTCAGATCTAGTAACTCTGAAGGTCCCATTTCCTCTGACTTTTTAAAACAGATAGTATCAAGTTGAACACTGAGTGGCCCCAAGTTTAAAAGTGACATCTTGAAAAGTGTAGATAGGGATAAGAAGAGGGGAGAGGAGGAGACAAAAGTATGATTTTTAATATACTACCTACATAAGCTTTAACAGCTTTAGGACCAGCTGGCAGTTGGTGTCTCATCTCTTCTGCCAGCATCCCCCTGAGTTCCAGCCAATCACTGCAGAAGCCCAAGTACACTCCCCCAAACCCACTGTATGTATTTCAAAAAAATTCTCAGATCAAATGATGAAAAGAAAATATAAAAACTGTAAGTCTTTCTAAACAAGTTTCTAATGCCATAAAATGAGACAAGAGAGGAGTATTCTCCAAAGTTATATGGAACTTAGGAGGTTGACAATTAAATCTGCAACATGAAGAAAAGAGAGATCTAAATAGGAATAGAAAGGACAAATGCATTGCCGGCATCTTCCTGAAGTGGAAACTATGAACATTCATTCTGAACCACATCATACAGCTATTTCAATGGGACCCATTCATTCATTCAGCAAATATTAAGTACCTACTATTTGCCAGGTACTTTTCAAGTGTTGGAATACTACCATGAATACTACAGTGAATACAGATCCTGCCTCATGAAGCTTACATTCTAGTGGGGGAAGACAAATAATGAACAAATTATATATTATGTCAAGTAGTGATATGCAGGGTAAAGGGGATAAGATATGCGGATGGGTGTGGTGGTAATCTATTTAATATACATAGTCAAGGAGAGCCTCTCTCATCAAGTGACATTTGAGCAGAGAATTAAAGAAAGTGAGAGAATGAGCCATGTGGCTATCTGGGGCAACAGCATTCTAGACAGAGACAAGAGAAAACGCAACAGGAATGAACTTAGAGCATTCAAGGAACAACAACACAGCCAATGAGGCTAGAATGAAGTACAAAAAAGGGGAGTAATAAGGCCTTCAAAACCATTGTAAGGACTCTGGATGTTACTCTGAATAAAACTATTGTAGCGTTTTGAACAAAGTGAGATCTGAGTCATGCTCTTAAAGTATCACTCTAGCTGTTAAATTGAAAGTAAGACTATAGAAGCAGAGAGATCATTGAGAAGCTATTGTGATAATCCAGGTGAGAAATGAGGCTATTTGTACCAGGGCAGTAGTGGCAGAGATGATGAGAAATGTGAGATTCTGAGGATACTCTGAAGGTAAAGGCAACAGGATTTGCTAATGCTCTGGGTGAAGGGAGTGAGATCAACAGAGGAATTAGAGATGATTCCAAAAATCTGGTTTGATAAATGGGAAAATGGAGTTGTCATTCATTAAGAGGGAAAAGGAAGTTTGAGGGAGAAAATCAGTCTCATCTCAGATATTTTACTTTGAGATGTTTACTGCACAGCCAGATGGAGATGCCGAGCAGACTGGTGGCTATACAAGGCTGGAGTTTGGGGAAGAAGTCTGCACTGGGGATTTACATTTGAAAGTTGTCAGCATACTGATGGTAGTTAAAGCCATGAGTATGGATGAAATCACTGGGATGAGGGAGGGGCCCCTCCAAGATTAGAGTTCAGGGTGATGAGGAGGAAGCTGCAAAAGAGACTGGAAAGGAGAGGCCAGTGAGGTGGAAGAGAACTGAGAGTGATATCTGGACAAGTGAGAAAAGTGTACTCCGGCGGGGAATGGTCAATTGTGCAAACTGGCACTGACAGACAAAGCAAGATGAAAATTGCAAACTGATCACTGGATATGGCAACATAGAAGATACTGACCAGTAAGACAAAGAGCTGTTCTATTGGAGTGATGGGAACAAAAAAGCCTAACTAGAGTGGGTTCTAAAGGAGAAAAGTTTTATCTTCAAGAATATTTTTTTTAAAGAAAATCAGAGAAAATAAGTTGATAGCTAGAAGGGATGTGGGCTCATGTTTGCGCACTGGTAGGAATGATGCTGTAAAAAGGGAAAACACTGGAAAATACAGGGGAGAAAGAACTAATGCCAAAATAAGTCTTTCAGTAGGTGAGGGGGAGGGGTTACTGTACAAAGTAGAAGATAATTGCAAATTATTTGTAAAATAATGACCGCTCATCCACAGTAACAGACAAGAAGGCTGAATATACAGCGGGTACCTACCAGAGGCACTGGTGTGACGATGCAGAAATTCTCTCCTTACCGCTTGAGTACAAAGTATGGTCCTTGGGATGGAAGAAGTCTTGGAGATTTAAAGAGAGAAGATGTGAAAAAGTAATCTAGGAGAGTGAAAGAGTGATGAACTGAGCAGTGCCTCTCAACCCTTTTCACACCATGGTATACACAAATAATATTTGGATGGCACTCTAGGGAAAATGAGCAAAGCTACTAAAGATGTGTTGAGATCCTGGGTTCTGTCCAGCTGCCCAAGGACTACTTAGATCAATATTCTCAGCAGTCCTGCAACCCAGTGGAAGCATGCTCTGGATTAGAGAAATACAGTAGAAATGCCAAGCACCACTAAGGTTGGTGTTTGTGAATTTGTAGTGAGACTGGTTTGCGTGATTAGTTCCCCTACCACAATCACTGCCCAGATGCCAGGTAAAATAGGTGGAGAGTTGGATTTAAATTGACTGGAGTTTTCCCAGGCAAATATGATACCAGGAGAGAGGAGCAAGGGAGCTCAGGCTATATGCAATAATGCAATTAACATGAAGGACTATTCTTGCCTATAAAATACTGTCCACTTTAAAGAGCTGTAAAAATTAAATGAGACATGTAATATACCTCCTATATGTTTACTGTTTATAAATTAAAAGCTACTTTAGTTTCTTTTAATATCTTATATATCCAATGGGTATGGTACTTCTAAAATCCTAAATAACTTTAAAAGACTTTAACATGAAGGCTGAAAGATTATACATCATGCATCATACTTCATTTCCAAACAGAACTGCTTATTTAACGAGACAACTGATTAACAAAATTGCATTTTCTACTTGTTAAAGATTCTTGTCAGTTAATAATCACTAGTAGAAAAAAATAACAAAGAAAATTTAGACTCAATTTAACTGTTTTTAACCTTTATAAAGCATTTCAAGCACAAAGTATCTTAGGCCAATCAGCCGAAGGTCACCAGAGACAACATATAGTTCAACAACTCAAATTTCTTGACTCACTACAACAAGAGAGGGACTGCACACCAGAGGAATCATGAGGTGTCTCACCAACAAATAAAAAGATATAGTTATAGGATTTGGGGCGGATGGAATTTACGTAAAATTTAAATGAAACAATGTTTTGAGAGGCTCACAATAAAGCAGGGCTGTGTGTATAAGGGTCAACATCAGGTCTAGACTGTGAAGGAGATCCAGGCTCCTGTTTCCTTGGAAACTACAAAGTTAAGATAAATGTGGAATGTTGTATCCAGAAACCCCTAATCTGAAGCTCTGCACCTGGGAAATCAAGAGTGCTTCTCTACATCAAAGTGACTTAGATTCTCAAGGAAACAGTGGGATGCTTCTTACTGATATAACTTCCAACAGCAGTTTATTCTTATAGTCTATGATTTTTGAGGTAAGGTTTCACAAAGACTAAAAAAGAAGCAGACTTTCAAGGAAGTCATTATGACATTTCATCACTGTACCATATCCTTGGAAGAAGCACCGTTTCCTATTAACTTTGCAGCTAGCTTTATCTGTGTGTTATCCCAGCCTGATGAAGAGCCAGGCTGATTTTTACTTTCTCAGGGAGAGCTAACACTACTAACTTTATCATGTGTCAGAATAGTTCTGTTTTAAAAGGCATAAGCATGAACTTGAGCTATTTTTATTT